>NW_012116032.1:4199965-4256064 GCF_000951035.1 Colobus angolensis palliatus | reverse complement strand
AAAAAGTCAGGAAACAACAGGTGCTGGAGAGGATGTGGAGAAATAGGAACACTTTTACACTGTTGGTGCAACTGTAAACTAGTTGAATCATTGTGGAAAACAGTGTGGCAATTCTTCAAGGATCTAGAACTAGAAATACTATTTGATCCAGCCATCCCATTACTGGGGATATACCCAAAGGATTATAAGGCATGCTGCTATAAAGACACATACACATATATGTTTATTGCAGCACTATTCACAATAGCAAAGGCTTGGAATCAACCCAAATGTCCATCAGTGACAGACAGGATTAAGAAAATGTGGCACATATACACCATGGAATACTATGCAGCCATAAAAAAGATGAGTTCGTGTCCTTTGTCGGGACATGAATGCAGCTGGAAACCATCATTCTCAGCAAACTATCACAAGAGTAAACCAAATACCGCATGTTCTCACTCATAGGTGGGAATTGAAAAATGAGGTCACTTGGACACAAGAAGGGGAACATCACACATCGGTCCTATTGTGGGGAGGGGTGAGGGGAGAGGGATAGCATTAGGAGATATGCCTGATGTAAATGACAAGTTAATGGGTGCAGCACACCAACATGGCACATGTATACATATGTAACAAACCTGCACGTTGTGCACATGTACCCTAGAACTTAAAGTGTAATAATAAATAAATAAATAAATAAATAACTGGAAAGTACCAATATTCATTGATTGGAGGACTTAACGTTGTTCATATACAGATTTAACCCCTATAAAAATTTTCTCTTTTCTTCTTCTTCTTTTCTTTTTCTTTTTCTTTTTTCTTTTCTTTGCAGAACTTAACAAGCTGACCCTTAAATTAATTTAGAAATGCAATGGATGGTTCCAGATTCAAAATAATCTTAAAAATGATTAACAAGTTGAAGGGCTCACAATTACTAATTCAGCAAGGTAACAAAGAAAAAAGAAATCAACACTTACACATTGGTGCTGGGATTATAAAATGGAGCAGCCGCTTTGGAAAAGAGATAGTGGTTACTGATAAACTCAGAGTATCGCATCCATGAGCCAGCATGCCAGTCCTAGGTATATGCCTATGAGAAATAAAATATATATATATATATTTATTTATAAATACAGATTTATTTACAGTGGCCCAAAAGTAGAATTAACCAAAACGCCCTTCAATTGAAGAATGGGTAAGGAAAATGCAGAATAACCACATGACAAAATATTTTTGACATTAAAATAGATTGAAGTACTGATACTACAAAATGGACCAATATTAAAGAAAAAGCTCTATGTCAAAGAAGCCAAGTGTAGAACATCATATATTATATTATTTTATTCACACAAAATATTCAGTATAGGCAAATCAATAAGTATAGTTAGATCAGTGGTTGCCTAAGGCTAGGGGTAGGAAATGGAGAGTGAATGCTAGTGGCTATAGGATCTCTTTATGAGTGATGAATATGTACTAAGATTATTGTGATGTTTGCATAACTCTGTGAATATGCTAAATACTGTTAAACTGTGCACTTGAAATGGTAAATTATATGGTATATAAATTATTTCTCAATAAAAATATTTCAAATTAAATTACAGTGTGTATGAAATCATCCATTAACATCAGAGAGAGTTATTACATCAACTTCTTACCCCGATAACTTATAAGAAAACACTATAAATATTTTTAAAGTCTTATTTTATTTCTTGTCTCATACACTTTCATCTCTGACCTCCAAGTGTTTACCAACAGTGTCCTCAAGTCTTTTTAACATTCACCAACCCTTTGGTTTCAAAGCCAATGCCGCATTTTGTATGTTTTTGTTACATCGATCCCTACTTCCAAGTATTGCATTTCTGTCCACTTAGGTATTGTTGTACCTAAAATTTACCTAAAAATTTAATGACTTGAAACAAAACATTGATTTTATTAGCTCTCATTGATTTTCTGAATCCAGGATTCAAAAAATGTTCACTTTTGTGGTTCCATCCTTGGGTGCTTATGTAGACTCAGCCAGACAATGGCTGAGGCTGGCATATTGCTGGGGTTTGGATGCTGGATGAGTAAGTGGTTAGCCCAGCATCTCTTTTCTCCATGGAATGCTAATTTAGTGTTTCTAACAGCAGAGTGATACAATAGCCACTAGTATGTTTATGTGGCACGTGAAGCCTTTAAAACTTGAGTATCCCAGTATTTCAGCTGAAAAGACGAAAACTGCATCATTTTTCATGATCCACAACTGAAAGTTATAGAGCATGCCTTCTGATACATTATTTTGGTCACAAAATATATTAAAACCCATTCAAATTTAAGAGGATGAGGATTATACAATATCTCATGATGAAGAGTAACAGGATACTAGAAATAGAAACATGTTAGAGGAGAGATAATGTTGCAGTCATCTTGGGAAAATGCAATCTGTCAAAGCATTATGTTGAAAATTAAAGAAATGCATGTTCAAAGATATGCTAAATGTTAGCAAGAATAGTGTTATTTTGTGAAGTAATTCAAAGCACACAAATTGTTGAATGTGAGAAAGATAATTTGAAATATAGCATTATATGTATACATGCTATAAAAATCACAGAAGTTTGATATTGGTGTTGAAATGAATAGATAGAAGGAATAAACAGAAATTACAAAAATTTGAAGAAAGAGTAGTACGTAGTGTCAGTAACCACTGACATGAATTTAGTATTTTATTATAAACATGAGTTTGTAGTTCATTGTATACACAACCACATACAAACACAAAAAATAGACAAACACGCACACACATATGTCAGTCTTGGAATTACTGGTTTTGAATATACCATGTTGGTACAAATGTCATAGAACCTACTGAAAATGATAAAATTAAGCAAGGCCATCTTTTGTACGCAGAAATAAGTTAATAAGGCTTAAGCATTACATATAAGCCATATAGCCATGAAGACACTAAAATGAGAAAGATAAACATTTACAAAAATATAAGTTTATGTCCAAAAATATAAATACAGTAAAAACAAAATAAGCAAACAAGGATAATAATTTTATTTTAAAAAGTTTTAAAATGTCTAAATGTTTTGTATTTTAAAATAATTCCAAATCAACTGTTAAAAACCAGAAATTCAAGAGCAATTCTACCAAGTATTATTATATCCACACAAGTTAGTCATTATTTGCCCTGTTATTTGCCCAGAATATCTGGTCTTTCTCACAAACATTCAACTTTTCAGTATTCTTAATTTCCATTTGTTTCATTTTAAATGATGTATCACTGCACCTTTGCCCAGCTTTGTAATTGCTGGGTAAAGAAACATCTTTCGAAGTCAAAATTTCAGGCTATAACAATTTATACAATATATTAGAACATTTAGACCATTTACATTTAATGGGATTATTGACATCACAGAGTAAATAGCTATTACCAGTAGCTTCTCTGACTTGACAAATAAGTTGCTTCAAAAGGAAGCTTAAAACATTATTATATTTCTATACAATGTTTAAAATCAGGTATTCAGAAAAAGATAAGACATATTTACTTTCCAAAAATTAAAATTCAAAGTGACAAAAATTTTAAACCTTGACAAATAATTAAGTTTTAAAGTTAGACACACACACACACACACAGACAGAGAGAGAGAGAGAAAGAGAGAAGGAGAGGGAGAGTTAAATATATATATGTAGGTATATACGCTTAATTATGTAAGGATATCAAAGGGTGCCAATGAATGTCGATAGAATGCACATAAACATTTCAACATTGTTGATTAGGGTTCTGTTAGTCATCAAGACACATAATTTACCATTTTCATTGGCATTAAAATGCCTCCACTTGACATCCTGTCACTCATGATGATGAACAGAAAAAATACAACTACACTGGCAACCAACTAATGAGCAATAAAATGTAAAGACCATTTAAGAAAAAATATAAATATTCATAGCTTATTTAAATAGAAGACAAACATAAAGAGAGGCACCAAGCCCTGTATACAAAATTTCAAGTGTTTAAGTGAGCTACATGTTAAAATATATGTATATATACACATGTATGTATGTGTGTGTATAGATATACATATATACACCTATATGCATTATGTGTATCTGTTATTAGCAGGAGGTGATATTTCAGGTGAAGAGTATAATATAAAATTTATTACTATATTTTTATATTTATTACTATATTTTAAAGTGCTTTATATGTATTGCTATATTTTTATTATGCTTTATACATACTAAATATTTTAAATCTCATGATTACTCTATGCAAATCATATTTTATTTCTATTTCTATCTGAAACACACAAAAAAATGTTAAGTAATATGCAGTGTCACACAGTGTGTAGGGAGCAGAACCACTATTCCAAGCCAATTAGTCTGCCTCCACAGACCGTGACCTTAGTCGGGATGCTGTACAATCTTTCTACATGTTCCATGAGGTTGTACATAGAGGACAGGAGAAAGACAGAAAACAGTCTCAGAGAGGATATCATGTGTAATAGACAGTCTCAAAACACAGATACAAACCAAGAACCTCTGATGAGAAAGTTAAAGTTTTAATCCACATAATAGAAAAGAGGAAACAAAATAAAAACAGGAGTCCATGGAGTCTGAATTCCAGATTTGATTCATTAGATGTAACGGTAGAGCAGAATGAGGGAGGATAAATAGTAAGACCAACGTTTTAGTTTCTATGTAAAGACTTACATTTGTGTGAAAAGATGAGAAAGTAAGTAACTATTTGCAACATGTCTAATGGAAAGAAAACATGGCTCTGGGGGAAAAAAAAAGGACTCCATAGGTACTGACAAATTTTGATATCAATAAATGAATAAACTTTGCACCTTCAATAGTATTATGCAGTGCCTGGAAATATAAAAAGGAAAGAAGGAAGGAATGAAGGAAAAAAAGAAAAAGAAAGGATGAAAGAATGGAGGGAAGGAAGGGAGCTCTATAACTTTTTGTTACATTAGATATCAATTATCAATCCCAGTGCACAGTTGAGGCTAGCTAGCTATTGACACCATCTTTCCAACAGATTAGTCTCTTTACTCTGTACATTTTACTTGTCTGTCACTTTTTACATGATGTTGCTTTAACCAAAAGCTTCTTTCTTTAACACCAACTCAAAGAGTATATGTACTTCATTGCCAAGTCTATTCCACTCCCACATAAAACCTTTGACTCCAGGCCACATAGGTCTGGTATGCAGTGTTTCTACACCACCATAGTAAGTATGAGTTGAGTGCCTTTCATGGTCTAGGCAGTGTGATGGGGCTGGAAAGTAAGCAGAGCTCAAATGTGTTTAACACACACTTGATTCAGATTGAAAAATAATTAAGGAAATCAGTTAAACTTCAGTACATTTTAGAGATTCACTGAATACAAAAGGAAGTATGTCAGAAAGTTCTCCAATTCATCAAGATAGATCCAGAGAAAGCTCTCCAAACTCAACAGTGCCGGAACTGACAAATATTAAATGCATGAATATACAGAAGCGAGAAATTGCAGTGTTCGGTTTGTAGATTTGATATAAGAATTGCATAGAAGACTGTACATAAGTAAGAAATTAATATGACGAGAGTAAATGAGACAAAGTTTTGTGCACTAAGCTGCTCTGGGAATACACTCAGGAATTTTGAGCAGGGGAGTGTCCTGATCAAATTTGCTTTTTGGAAAGGTCATTTGAGAAGTAGTGTAGAAAACAGATTATACAGTAGGTAGAAAAAAATAGTTTGAGGCTTTTCCTGAGGAATCCCATGAGAAGTGGTGAGTCAGGCTATGAGAGTAAAATGGGAGATAAGGATTTATGAGATAATGAGTGACAAAACCTACAGCATTTATTGACATGATAGAGTGTGTAAATGCAGTTATGTGGTGACTCCAAGATTCTAACTTAAGAATATGAATGAATTAGTCACTCAGATAGAGTATTCGAAAAATGTATTTTCATAGGAAGTGACAAAGAGTCTGGTTTTGTGGCAAAATGAGTTTGAGATATTGATGGGATATCCGAAATCCTTGAGAGCAGGCACTTGATATGTTTTGTTGACCACTGTGTTCCCAGGACTAAAAACTGTGCCTGTTATACAATAATAACCTAGTAAAAAATTACTGCATAAATGAATGTTGAATGAAATAATTTTGAATAGATATATTTGCTAAAGACATTCAGTTCATCAGACGAAACTTGGAAAATAGATGTGCTTGACCAACAATTGGTTATCTAGTGGTGGAGGTATAGGACAAGGATAGAACCTTGAGAATAATATTATAAGACGAAGCAGCAAAAACTAAAGAAAAGGAAGGTCCCAGAAGGTAGGGGAATATCCAGGAGAACGTAGTGTTCAAGGAGATAAGGGGAAAAAAAAAAACAGAAAAGGAGCTTCTATGAACAGCAAAAACTTTATAATAATTAGTTAATATTAGTTAAAGGAAAAAAAGGTGGCCTTTCTGTTTGCTAATATAGAAGAAATGTAGGAATTAAAAAAGAGCAGGTTTAGGAGTTTTAGCAAGTTTGTTTGTTTGTATTGCAAAATCAACATAACATTATATGATGTATGCTACTTAAAAACATATACGTCTTTTAAAAGATAATGCTCCAAGCTCAAGTAGGGCAGAGACAGTGTTCAATTTGGATTTGTGTATATGTATATAAGTGTGTACGTGTGTGTGTTTGTGTGGTAACAGAAGGGACTTTGGAGTTAGAAAAACCTCAATCAAATTTCAATCTCTATGGCTTTCCAGCTGAGTAAACTTGGATAGCTCTGAGCTTTCCTACTTAACAAAATTGGCAAAATAGTACAAACCCCTCGTGAAATATTAAGCAGTAAATAAATAACAAATATAAATCACCCAGTACAGTGTTTTAAACTTAGTAGATGCTGAATAAATGGCAGTTGTTTTTATTTCCAGTGTTTAGAACCTTCTTTGTTTTATACATTCAGTGAGAATAAAATTCAAATATGAATCTATTCTTTGACATATTTTGATTACTTTATTTAATATTCTGGGAAGATGAGAAAAACAAGAAGCGGGACTGTGTATTATGAATCCTTTAAAATACAGTGCTGCCTGGGATTGTTAGCTACAGCCTTACCTAAAACATGAGTAAAGAGCTCATTCCTGAAAAGAATGTGAGTCTTCTGATAGGCAATTTTGAACATATTCAGAGTACAAGATTCAATGATACATGAGCAGATGAAAGTTCTTTCTCCTCTATTTTTTCTCTTTCCTCCATGAAGTTATCTTCTTTCTCACCTGAATCTTTGCTCAATCTGCCAGAGCTAACTGCCCCATCTTCTTACCTCTTGTGGTCAGAGTCTAAGATACCATTTTCTTTCCCTTTCTCAGGGAAGCATGATCGTGATGGTGGACCATGGCATTCCTCCATATAGAAAAGCTTGAGTCTTCCTATTTCTCCAGAATGAATCTCCTGTAAGGCAAGTACACAATTGTTTTGTTCATATATATCTTGCAAGGATTACTGTATTAAAGTTCTTACCTTAACAGGGTTGGATGACCACTAATACCAGAGGAAAACAAAAATTATCATTCTGTCACACTCACACCAAAAATGGAAAAAAATTTTTTGAGGGTCACAAAAATTATGACTTTAAAATATATCTGCTACAGTTTGGATAATCGTCCCCTCCAAATCTCATGTTAAAATGTGATTTCCCAGTCTGACCAACATGTAGAAATCCTGTCTCTACTAAAAATACAAAATTAGCCAGACGTGGTGGTGCACACCTGTAATCCCAGTTACTTGGAAGGCTGAGGCAGGAGAATCGCTTGAAAACCTGAGAGGTGGAGGTTGCAGTGAGCCGAGATCATGCCATTGCACTCCAGCCTGAGCAACAGGTTCATCTAAAAAAAAAATATATATATATATCTCTATATATGTGTGTGTGTGTGTGTGTATGTGTTTGTGTGTGTGTGTGTGTGTATATATATATATATCTCCCCAGTGTTGGAGGTGTGACCTAATGAGAAGTGTTTGGGTCGTGGGGTGGATCCCTCATAAGTAGATTAACGGTAGCGGAGAGATTAAGGAGTTGTCACTGTATTAGTTCACCAGAGAGAGTTGGTTGTTAAAAAGAGCCTGCTCTCTCTCTCTCTCTCTCTCACTCTCTCTCTTGTTCCTACTCTCTCGCTGTGTGATCTCCACAACACTGATGACCAGACCTTTTGCCTACCTTCCACCCTGAGTAGAAGCAACACAGATCGTCAATCTTGAGCTTTTCCACACATCAGAATCATGAGCCAAATACACCATTTTTTTCTTTTTAAATTACACAGCTTCATGTGTTCCTTTATAGCAACATTAAATGGACTAAGACAATCTCAGTCTCTACTACGAAACACAATTAAACAAATAATGATATAGAGTTAGCTTATATAAAATTACATCCAATGAACTATAATTCCACACAATGAGGCCTCTATGTAATCAAATTCTCTTCTCTAAACATCTGTTCTGATCTGCCTTTTACAATCTGTATTGGTTTTTGCTGATCCTTATCTGAGTATTATCATTTTATTTTAACCCTGGTGGTTAGGTGCGATATTCTTAAATTGAAATCGTAATTTCTATTTGTATAAAAAATCTCTAGGGATCTGTTTATGAGATAGATCAAAGTTCACTTTAAATACAATATTTTTCAATTGCCTTTCTAAAACATTTCATTCCCTCTTTCACATTCTGCACAAGCCCTGCAGCTCGTTACATTATAACCCTGGAATACTCTCTCTGTGGATTTCTCACTAACTCTGCTTTCTGACCTAAACACTATGCCTTTATGACCTATATTCTTCCTTGATTCTTTTTTATTTTTCAGCACACTGAGGCAATGGGAAAGATTTTATTCTGCTTTCCAAGTATATGTTCCTGCTTAGGAGACAACCTAAAAATGAATTTGGCATTTGGGCAGAAATATGGAAAAATGAAATCTATTGCATAGCATTTTGAAGTTGCTCCTTAGATTCCCAGTGATGAATGCATTCCTACTTGGCTATCTTTAACACAATATTGAATGTAGTGTGTAGAAAACAACTGATAAACTATTTTTAACACAGGCCAGCTCAGAATATTTTAAAATAAATAAAATGTACAAAATAACCTAAAATTTAAAACTTACAGAATATATTTTATGTTAAGTATTTTTATGGTTAAAATGTGTAATTGTTGCAGCTGGTTTAAAAAGATGCTTTGAAAGTGACTTCTGGCAAAAGTTACCATACAATGCATAAAACATAATTTAACCTTGTTAAAGCATGAGCAAAAATATATTTGGTGATAATTAATCACCGCTTAGAGATGGAAGTAACATGCCACCACACCCTGGTGTTACGCCCATAAGTATTCTAACATTCCAACATGAAATTTTAACGCTGAACTTTGATGACTCTTTATTTCTTCCATCTGTTTTCCTGCTTGGTTGATATTGTTTTTATTTCCTCTACTTTGTTTGTGTTTGCACTCCTGAAAATTGTAATTATTTACTTAGTTTGTAAGTTATTTAATTGAAGTAAAGCCTAACTTCATCTATAATGAAACTACTAAAAATAGATGTGTTTAGGTGATATAAAATTTGATTCTGAACAAAGAAAGCTTGTTGCCAGTCACAGCAATCTGGCACCCAATGATCTCTGCAAGTTGCACATTTAATTAGAGTGAAAACTCATTAAAGTATCTGGGAATATGAAGATAATGCTATGATTCTAAATAGCTGTGTATAGTCCTTTGAAGAACAGTTGGCTGAGACTGCCAGCACCTGTCTCAACTGGGGCTATCATACCCAAAGATACAATTATACAGAAACATACTTATTTGATACATAATCACTTAAAAATCATATGTAAATGTACATTTACAATACTAAGCCTCCTTCAGAACAACATGTTAGATAAATGAATATGCCGACAATGTATATTTTAGTTGTGATACTACTTCTATAAGTAAATTATACTGATAATCCAAAGTTGTTTTTAAATTATCCTTAGTGTTGTAAATTAAGAATGATATTATTGTCAAACTATTCAATTTTTCATATGGAAAAATCCTTAGAGAGTAGCATGAGAAGTAACATTATAATCTAATCATTATTATGATTTTAAAATAGATAAAACAAATTAAATATGAAAATAAAATTTTAAGGATTTTTCATCAAAATTGGCAAAATTACAAACCAACTCCAACATACTTGTGGGGAGCATAAAACAGTTTGTTCTGTATGTAAAAATAACTATTTTCTTATAAGTTGACGCTCTACAAATTTACATCATTATTCTGAGATGCTTTGAGAGAAATATAAATGCCAAATATTTGCTCAGAAAATAAATACATTGATTGACACAACAATTTTATAAAATGTAAATGTGTGTATTTTTCCACTATTATACTAATTTGAAGATATGAAGAATATGGAATTTTAAGGTGAAGGCTGGGAAGGAACAAAGCGTGTCTTCCACATACAGGTTTTTTTTTTTTTTTTTAATAACAAAAACCAGAAGACAGCTGCTTAATAATATCATCACTTATTTGAATATATTTCATGAATAAAAAGTACAGTACAGCAATGACAAGCATATAACAATTATATAAGATGGTACGTATAAAGCACTTAGTCTAATGATGCTCCCCTAATCTCAATAAACTATAATGTGACTTATTTTTACTAAATAACTTGCTATATCCATATTTCTCCATAAAACTAAAAAATGTAATTGCAACAATTAAAAAATCAAAAATATTTAATGCAGAATTTGTTAAAAAACCTTTTATTTTTAATAGGTATAAAATTCCTGTGTAACCTGTATATTGCTTTGCAGACTAACAGCTCTTATCTGAATGATTGTCATTTTTATACTCTCATAACTGGAGTAAAAATATTTTCATTTTTTAAATAATTCAAAATCAAATTAAGAAGCAACATTTTTAGTTCCTATTTTAGATATTCAGAAAAGTGTAAATGAAACTCAGGAATTTCAAGCTGTATGTCTTAATCTTTTACAGCTAATAAAAGCCAGAGTCAAACTCATGGATATCTTCCTCAGAATCAAGGATAATTTCTCTAATGCATAATGTTTCCATAATAATTATTGATTTAAAATATGAGGCAGCATATGGAATGAATGTTACTACCTTGTGACATCTAGACTGTACCTGGGTCTCTGTTGTCAAATGTGTTGCTGATCATTCTGGGAATGGCATGTGATGAAAATGTATTGTGTTGCTACCAATTGTCTTTGATGCCTATGTTTGAAAAATACCACTTTTAGTGAAAATTCCCTTGGAGGGAACTTGAGATTTTCAAAACTCACCAAAACAAAAATAAAAAATTTCCCTATCCCTAGCTACCTATAATTTATTTTAAATTTATTTATTTCATATTTTAATGTATTTTGAAAGTGTAGGGAGATGCAGCAATGGGCTTCCGTCACTTCTGAAGTTCAAATAGCTTTTAGATCATATCTGGGTGACCTGGTTCTCTGAACTCCTGGTGACCATTAATAAGCATAGCGAAACTGAGAGCAAGCTCAGCTGCAAATGTCCAATTCAAGACACTTGGAGGGTATTGTGTTTAAATCCTAGCTAGTAGCCTTTTCTAGCCATCAGTGCCCAAGAGTATGAAGCATACTTTTAAAATGAGTTACACCACAAGGATAAGAAAAAAATGAATACATCTCTGTAGACATTGCCCTCTACACTCCAACAAATGCACATATTTATAACCTTACAGAAAGAGATATATTTCAATTCCCTTATTTAAAAGAATAAAATACCACTGATAAAATTGTAATGGGCAGAAAACGTTAACGAATACCTACTAATTCATGCTGTCATCTCTTTTGTTTTCTCAAACTTTCTTACATCTGTCATTTGGCTTAATTACAATTAGTTTCTATTTGTCTTTGTTATTCAAATAACTCACATTTTATATGACCCCACCTAAGTTGTTAACTTTAATGCCTTATATACTGGGGATATATTCCAAGCAGTATGAAATTCTGAATCTACAATTCTAATTGTAAACAATAATCATTTTAAATTATAAATTATTTAAAAAAATGTTATAGGTAGGAATATGATATTGCAAATTTAAGAAATAGAGCAGAAGAAGTGCAGCAATTTTAATCATTATTTGCAAATACTGTATTCATATTCAACAATGATAAAACAATTAAGGCAGTTATTTGGGATTAGAATAGCATTTGGCCAGTATTCCTCACTGTAGTGTCACTTAACATACCATAAAGGAAAATAAATAAAAATCTCAAAAAACTCTGAGGAGACACAATGCAAACCCTTGGAGAAATTTTCACGTAGAGTAAGGTCAATGTGGAATCTTTATAAAACAGACAATTAGTAGCTCATTTTGTCTTACCATCTGAAAGTGAGAACTTCTGAATCTGTAAGTTCTGGCGTGCCATTTGGTCTGTGTCTTGTTTCAGAAACACAAAACATCTGAAAATCAAAACATCCTCAATGATGCTATTACTAACGTGCTCAACTCCCATTGCATCAGTCCCTAACTCTTTAATACCTATTTCTTGATTTAGTCACTGGGAAACTGTAAATCTTAGAAAATAACTTGAATACAATTATTTTTCTTCTTTCATTTTAAAATTTAATTTAATTTATTTATTTGAGACAGGGTCTATCTCTCTGTCCCCTAGGCTGGAGTGCAATCACAGGATCGTGACTCACTGCCGTCTGGAACTCCTGGGCTCAAGTGATCCTTCCAACCTCAGCTTCTGAAGTAGCTAGGACTACAAGCATGTGCCATCATACCTGACTTAGAATTATTTTTCTGCGTTACTCTGATAAATGTGATACTCTCAAGTAGAGTAAATTCAGTGATGATAAAGACAAGAAGAGCCCTGTCAAAGGTAGAATTTACAGCTTGAACAATGTCACTGCTAAGTATTTAAATTATGACAACAATAAAATCAGATATAAAGGTTAAAAAAGAGTCACATGTATTCAATGTAAGGATGCATATGCAAAATACAAATGTATTATGATTATAATCAAAGCAGTTGCCTTTGTCTCAGCACTAGTTACATATAATCAGGGTTGTCAGGGCAGTATTTTGTATCTATTTTGTTTCAATTCATGTGGTCATTATCACCTTTTCATATAGAACAGTGTCATATATTATGCAACATATGCATATTAGAGTTTCTAATGTGACAGATGTGAATTTAGCTCACATTATTACCCATCATCACAAAGACATCTCTACGATCCCTTTCCCTCACTGTTATGCTATTTTTCCCTTATTTATAAAGTCCTGACTCTTTAGCATCATTATAAGAAGTGATTATTTGAAATGAGGAAATATTGGGAAACTTTTCTTAGAATGTCTTTGACTCTGTTTATCCATAAATTCCTTGACTTTGGTGAATGTGGCGGGCTCTTTCTTGCACATTTTCATAATCTCCAGATTTGATTGCTGTGGCTGAGGACTCTTTTTTTTTTTCTCTTTTAGACAGAGTCTGGAGTGCAGTGGTGCAATCTCAGCTCACTGCAAGCTCCGCCTCCCAGGTTCACACCATTCTCCTGTCTCAGCCTCCTGAGTAGCTGGACCTACAGGCGCCTGCCACCACACCCGGCTAGTTTTTTGTATTTTTCTTTTTTAGTAGAGACGGGGTTTCACTGTGTTAACCAGGATGGTCTCGATCTCGTGATCTGCCTGCCTCAGCCTCTCAAAATGCTGGGAATGCAGGTGTGAGTCACTGCTCCTGGCTGGCTGTGGACTCTTTAAAGGATCTTACTGACCTCTTTGGTGGTCATTTTGAATTTAACAGCACAATAAAAGACCAGCTTACTATCTTTCATCCTGTGAGATTTTTGTACTATACTCCAATGGTGCTGGTAATTCATCTTCATACGCCAGCAATAGCAGAGACAAAAAGATTTGGGAATAATCTGGGTATAGCATAATTACTCAAGGTAAATGTCCACATAATGCTATAGTCCTTTCTGGGAGTTGCTTTTTTAAAAACAGACTTTATTGTTTAAAGTAATTGTAGGTTCACAAAAAAATTAAAGAGAAGGTACAGAGATTCCACTGAAAGAGATCAAATGAAAAGACTAAAAGGCAGAAATGAAATCCACAGGCAGACAGCCCGGGCGGCGCCCCAGGCCTGGTTAAAGATCGACCCCGGACCTAACCAATTATGTTATCTATAGATTCCAGACGTTGTATGGACAAGCGTTGTGAAAGTCCCTGTCCTTCTGTTCTGTTTTAATTACCGGTGTTTGCCATATAACTTAGTCCTGGGCCCAGTGCAAACACATTCCTCTATTTGTCTCAACTTTCTGGGCCCAACACAAACACATCCCCCCATATATCTCAGAAACACCACCTGGAGAGCCCCCGATAAGGTCACAACCGTTTGTAGTTTTACTGAATGCGCATGAACAAATAGAAAGCTGTTAAATGTATAACTTAAAATATTAACCGATTGTAATGCTGTGACCAAAAGAATTCCTTTGTTCCTCTGTAACCTTACATATCCTGTTTACATCAGGCTATAAAAAGCGAGCACATGCATCGTTCAGGGCCCTCTTGTATGTTGTGGAATGGAGGGACCAAGTTCGAACTTGCAGTAAAGATCCTTGCCGCTTGGCTTTGACTCTGGACTCTGGTGGTCTTCTTTGGGGAATAAGCGGTCTGGGCATAACACCACATGTACCTCCTGCCCACACATCTGCAAAGCCTCTTCTATTAATATCCCCCACAAGAGAGGTACATTTGTTATAATTTATAAGTCTATATTGACACATCATTATTACCCGAGGTTGATACTATACATTAAGGTTCACTCTTGGAACTCTATAATCTATGGGTTTAAACAAATGTGTAATGACGTGTATCTGCCACTGTAGTATCACACAGAATAGTTGTACTGCCCTACAAGTCTTCTGTGCTTCTCCTATTCACCCCTCCCTTTCTCAATCCTTGTCAACCACTGATTATTTTATTGTCTCCTCATTTTTTCCTTTTCCAGAATGTCATATAGCTAGAATTATGCAATATGTAGCCTATTAAGATTCTCTTGTTTAACTTAGTAATATGCACTTTAAGTTTCTTCCACATTTATCCATGGCTTAATAGCTAGTATTTTTACAGCATTAAATAATATTTAATTCCCCTTTATTTTTCTGAACTTTATAGAATATTTCTCATATTTATTTTTTTATCAGTTTCATGTGGCTTTTTCTAGCTAAAACTTTTCATTTTGTCTTGAGAATCCTTCATTGAAAAATTTATTATGGCAATAATATATGAAAATTTTACACATTCTTTCTTATTCATATTATTCTTAATTTATGCATTTTCTCTTAATTTTATATTATTAATAAATATCTTCTCAGGTATTTCTAAAATTATATGGTCAATTACAACTGTAAATTATATCTTGTAAATTGATTCACTAAGACCTAGGATTTTACATGTGTGTGTGTGTGTGTGTGTGTGTGTGTGTGTTCATGATGTTTGAATCTGTGTGTGTTGGTGTGGAGGGTGTGTATTACTCTTTTATGATACAGGCTTTGACTAAGGAGTTTTGAAGAATGTGCAGGCCTAGTCAAGTTAGGGAAAATGACCTTGGGTCTGGCCTGCCTCTCTTCCTTCATCAATCCTTGGAAGTCATAGGAAATCATAATAAGATGTATCTTTCTTGATTTTTTTGCAAATCCCTGCACCCATGAGTTTGCATGAAGACTTGAGGTTAAGTGACACTCATGTACCTTGCCCCTTGTCTGCAGCAGGCTTACACATCTGGCATGGGTAAGAAAGGAGGAAGTAAAGACGTATGTGGATAGCTGCTAGAATTCCTGATGAGATGAAAATTATATTCATGCTATATTTCCTATTTTGTGTCCCTAAGGTAATAATGCAGAATTAAATTAAAGCGGGTCTGTTTTTCTATTTTTTTTCCATTAGCATCACAAGTGGCAATGCACAAATTTTATGGAAATATTTAATGAGCCTTAAGTTTTAATTTAGGCTTAGGCATGAAGTTATAGGTATTGTGTGTATATGTGTGCTGCTTAAGTTTTAATTTTTGATGAGTAAGTTGTAAAACAGACTTGAATGTTTTGTTTTCCTACATTTAAGAATGTGCAACATAGTAGTCCATAAACTATTAACAAAATATCTCAGGAGAAGTAACGAACTGAATAAAGTTTGTAACCTAGTTTTTTTTCATCTAGATACCAAATTATTGGACTTGATGCACATGAGAACACTGAAGGATAAGCAGTGAAAAAACTGTGCAGACTTCAGCAGATTGTCATGTTTTCTGTCTTCTCTTTTTCTGTAAGGGCATCTTTCCCTGTATCTGCTACTTTACTGTATTTTTGCAGAGATTATTGACAATTGTCTCAGCTGTATCTTTTTCTCCTCATATTTTAGCTGCTATTTTTTTCATTTTACCCTACCATCCTTAATGTTTTCCGGAAACTTTGAAATTATTTCATTTTGCCAGTCCTGTCTAATTATCATATTTGTAGTAAGTTCATGATTTTAAAAATTCCCTGCTGTTATTCAATAGAGTCTCAGGGGAAACAGGAGATAAAATACAGCTCAGGTTACCATATAGAATTGAGATTAATTGTTTGGTTGGATCAGATACCTCTGTGAGGATATTAGTATGCATTTAGATATAAGGCCTACAAACTCAGCAGAATTCTGGTCTGTGGAGCTGGATAATCCTGAGATCACACACAGGCATTTTATTTAAAAATCAAAACAGATATCATTAGATGCTGCTATCCAGGTGGCATTTAAATTTTAAAAAATTTAAAAATTGGAATAATTTCACTTAAAAATTATGCCACCTAATTGAAAGAGAAGTTACAACAGCAAATTCTCTTGACATGTCACTTATTAGATAATTTTGCAAATTATCTAATATTTATCTATGGTACTTCCACTATCTATAAGAAAGTGAGTGGTGCCCACACTAGAGTGTTTCATGGGTTCCACAACTACTTTCAATTAATTAATTTTCCATAAAGATTCATAGGACATAGCAGCAAGTTATACACATGGCTAGAATTTATTATAGAAGGATTAAAAGCAAAAAATAAAAAAGTAAAAGCAACAAGTAAAACATACATATATGGCAAAGTCCAGAGTCATCAAAAACAGGTTTACAAATCCTTTACTCATAGAGTACCATAGGATGCACTTTTTCTCTAGCAGTAAACTATAGGAACCCATGAGAGAAGTATCTTTCCACCAAATTCTGCTTAGTTCTCCAGGCCTGGGTAATTAATGATCATAAGAAATAATCATGTAGGCACATTCCTGATAACAGCCATGATAACTGATACCCAAGATCTAGTACAGCCCAGATCTATATTATAAATCCTGGTAAACATTTACAGATATATTTACAACATAACCTAATAGTACAGTGTGCACTGTTTTTCCAGGTATATAAAACAACATCAACTGTCAGTGACATAAAGAACTATACAAAGACCACATTCCCAAGGGATGACCAAAGATCAATCGTAGTTCCAGGACCCTTCAGAGATATACAAGTATTGAGTAACCCAACCCACTGTGTTAACACTTTCCTTTATGGAGTGACCATACGATGTCTCATCCAAACCAGGATTCTCCTGAGAGTTTAAAAGCCTTACTATTAACACTCGGTATAAGACCATAAGCCAGCACCACATCATGTTCATTCAATGTGTTTTCTACAAAGAATAGAGAGTGTGAATTATATGATTTAAGAAACCAGATGGTTTACCCTAAATATTTAACCTCTCCTCACGCATTTCATCCCCAAGCAAGCATGGGAAACAAATAGCAATATTTGCAGTGCTGGGAAATGGAACCAATATGAAGGAAAACCATGCTAAAACATGAAAGAAATTATACATAGAACAAAAGATCTAGTAGGCAGATGCAATTTCCAGTCAGACAGAAAGATTAGTATGTAAGCTAACAGTGAAGAAAACAATGTTTCTTTAGGAAAAATAATACAGATCTGAATCACTAGGAATCAGAACACAAGAAGTGAGGTTGATGCTCATTCAATTGACTAGAGGGGCTTGCGGTTGAGGCTCTTAGACTTCTCTTAACTGGTCTTGGAGGAAGAAAACCCAGCATCTGACAAACTATCTCATTTCTGATGTCTGAAACTTTATCCATCCTTATTTTATGTCATTAAGGTTAAAACATGTGAATATATTGTAGGTACAAAATTACTAATCCTGTTTATATTAAAATTTGTTTATTTGATCCTATCTCATAACAACTATCAGAGAAGTTCAACATATGAAGAAAAGGACAAAGTAAGTTCTTAAATAAAATAACTTACTTTTGTTTCTGCGAGAAGAAGCTTAAAGCTAAGACACTCCTCAGGGAAAGTAGGGTGGAACATTTAGACGGAATCTGTGAGAAGTCATTGTACTCTATTTGTGCCAGTAACAGATTAACAAATAATCAACGAATATGTATTGGACAGTAATAAAAAATAAAAAGAAAAGCAAGTAAAAGGGCAGAGAAGTAGGGTGGTAATACTTTTGACAGGTGACCAGGGAACCCTCTATAAGTATCAGAGAATAGGTAAAACAAAGATTTAGCATACAAATTGGAGAAAGTCTTAGTGATACCGAGAAAAGAGAGTTTCACATTGAAGAATCACCAGTTCACTAGCCTTAGCTTAATTCAATATTATAGAAAAGAAAGAATTAAGTTTGTCTGGTACAGGAGTGGACAATTGTGAGAAAGATATTGAAAAAAGAACCAAATGCTACTTACATTTTAGATGTTTTGGGAAGTAATCACACCACAGGTGTGACAGAGTATTACTTTAGCTTGAAAAGCATGATTATTAAGGGCTGGATTTGTTACCCCAAAATTTGTATGTTGAAGCCCTAAATCTCAGTAATTCCAAAAGTGACTGCTTTGGGAAATGATGCATTTAAGGGGCTAATGAAGGTAAAATGAGGTCATATAAGTTGGCTCTAATCCAATCTGAATGGTGGAGAGGAAATGGTAAGTGGTAAGAGGTATTTAGATACAGATAAAAATATGAACATATGTATTTATTATAGATAATATGTATATATATAATTTCCTTTTATATATATGAGGAAATTATAGCCATGAGGATTCTCTGACAAGGCAAATATGGGGTGTGACAAGTTTAGGCTTCGAAGAAGGATAATCTAAAGATATTTGATCAGGATGCTTTATTTTTATTCCATGTTGAAATAAATATTATTTTTCTGGTCCAAATGTGTTTTAACAAGAACTAGCTTTGTTCATTGGTTTGTTTTTAATAAACCTCTTTCAGTAATATAAGTATGCATTATACATTTATACATTAAAATAGGAACCAAATACCTTAATATTAGATTTAGTTAATCTCACCACTTCACGGTGAAATTATTAAACAGCCTAATTGGAAATATATCCATGAGTGACAGTATGGCAAGGATCTTTTCAGTTTTGAAAAGTTTGGATGAATTCCAGAGATCAATGTAGAAATTAATTGCTTACGAGTTCTGGCACAAGTCTTCTCATCAGCACTGATTTTTTGAGCAGCTATCGGAACAGGGCACTGCTTGCCAAAGTGAGGAGCCTGACAGTTTTGCAATTAGAAAGGATTGGGGGATGATACGTTGGTCTTAGGAGTCAATATGCACAGTGTACAAATTACATGCAAAGGCAAATTACCATCATGTTTTAAAAATAATCCTTTAATATTTCATTACTTAACATTTTTATCATTCATTTTTTTCCCATAAGCGACTTAAGTATTTCTGAGCTTAGTTTTTCTGTATGTGTTTTCACAATATTGTTCGTGTAATTTAATTATTCCAGGGATTATGGAAAATTGATTATTTATGAAAATAAGGCACCTGGTGGCATAAATAATGTTTGCAGAATTGAGTAATTTATTACACCTAAGGCATTGCATGTGGTGAGATTTAACTCAAAGTGATAATGGAATACATCACCCTATTCTCTGCAGGTTTTAAAAATTCTCTGTGCTATGAAGGAACAAAGATAGATAGTTTGTGTATAATAAATTAGATTTAAATCATTTATGAAATGCTAACTTTATTCTTTCATTATTCCATATGAACTTACAATTTGCCACTCATCTTCTTGACTATACAGCCAAATGACATCAGTAATATATAGATATTATTTTCTAAATACTTGTATTCATTTGGTGTATGTTCTCTTATACACACACAGAAACACACTCCAGTTTTCAGTCTTAGCTCTGATATGCATTAGTGCATATGTATTTTTTGGGAACTCAGGTCAATTTTTATTTTGAATCACCTTTTCATCAAGGTAGGCAAAAGTTCATCTTAGTTCATGTGCAACTTATCTCCATTTTCAGAAGTGAAGATTTCCAGAGTTGAGTGAAAACGCTGGGAGGCCATTATACTAGTAGTAGGAAACACAGGTAGCCCTGACATCATTTGTCTACATGAATGTCAACCAACTTGTTGAGATGCCTCATTACATCTGTTTATTTGTTTCCAATTTGTAAATGTGAGCATGTTCTTCTCTACTGTCTCTAAAGACTCAGGCCCAGCCACTCTTTGTAGTCATCCCAGGCTGTAGCTCAGAATCATTCTGCAATTTTCATTGTGCTGGGATAATAGCTCTCAAAGAACCTCTGTATACCCCAGAGTGACTGAATCCATACATGATACTTTTTAATAAGCCTTACTGGATACCTATAAAAAGCAGGGCACAGGATTTCTCTCTCTTTCACCACACAGGCTACAGGCCCTAAACTGGAACACTGTTTTATCATTTGCCCCTTCTTTAGCCTAAATCCAGGAAAAATATTTTCTAGTCTTCAGAGGAAGTCTTTGTACTTGACAGATCCCTGTTATAATCCCTGAATACCTGTCAACAATTTTCTCTATGACTAGATTTTCAAATTGTCTAATGTCATGGAATGTAAAAGTTTAAAAAAAAAAAAAGATGCATTTTTAAAAGGTTCAATTGTGTTTAGTTATATACTTCCCCTGGGAAAATCGGCACTGAAAGTACTAAATTATTGAATCCTAATAGAATTGAGGAGAGAATTTTAAATCATTAGAGAATTGGGGTGAAAAAAGTGAAAAGAAAAATGGAAAAAAGAAATAAAGAACACAAATTTATATCTCTCAAAATTAAAATTAAAATTATATATTTGCAATGTAAAATGTTGCTCATTCTTTAACACTACCAACAGTGCATAGGTTTATGATATTTTAAACATGTACAAGCACTTACAAGGAGACTCTATTTTCTTGTAGCTCCCAAACTGAAAGCAAATAATAAATTATTGGTTTCAAGTAGTACTGCATCCTAAAGACAGATAAGAGATCACCTCTGCAGGATATACTAAACAGATATAAACAGATATTAAAGGGTATTCTCACAAACAGCATATCATTACCTCAGTGTTCCATTTTTTTTTTTTTTTGATAGAGTTTTGCTCTTGTTGCCAAGGCTGGAGTGCAATGGTGTGATCTGGGCTCACTGCGACCTCCACCTCCCGGGTTCAAGTGATTCTCCTGCCTCAGTCTTCCAAATAGCTGGGATTACAGGGATGCACCATCACGCCTGGTTAATTTTGATTTTTAGTAAAGACGGGTTTTTTCCATGTTGGTCAGGCTGGTCTTGAACTCCCAACCTCAGGTGATCCACCCTCCTTGGCCTCCCAAAGTGCTGGGATTATAGGCATGAACCATGGCACCTGGCCCATTACCTCCATGCTTTTAAATAAAAAGTAACCACTAAGGGGATTAAATAGACTATTACTTTTGAAGATGTATGTAAGTGAATACACATATGTTTGTGTATGTATTTACATATATATATATATATATATATATGAATATGTAGCTCCGGGTGTATGTGAATTATTTATGGGACCGAGAAAAGTTTTTATTGTAAAGAGAGGTGATGGTTTGCCTTGTATTTTCTTTCTCAACTCTAACTCATGAGGAATGAGAAGAAGCGTTTTTATCATATCAAGCCAGTTGAGGGTCTTCAAAACAAACACTGAAAGGATTTGCTCTGAGGTCATGGAACTCAGGGAATACTGGCTCCATCTACACAAGTCAAAGGTGAGCAATAATGACTAGAGTCGCTACTGTGGGCAGCAGAGCAGGGATAGCTGACACCCGCAGAAACTGATGGGGTAAGGATACCTATAACTCTCCTGTGAACCTGGCACAATGGAGTTAGACTGACCCATCGCTGTCCAATAGTTATGCCTGAAGAGTCCAGGATATGCAAACAGAGGACCAACCAGGGGTTGTAGGAAAAAATGGCCAATCAGAAGGAAAATTTCTTACTTGACAGTGTGAACTGCTGAAATGCACAACAAACAATTTTTTTAGGAAACCCACATAAGCACCACCTAAGGGAAAGCTCAAGAAGTTTTGAATCTACCAAATATAGATTACTACATGACCCAATTACATGAAGCCAATCATCTGAAAACCTTCCCTATATCTTCATTGACCTCCTGAAACTTGCCCTGTCATACCAAAGGGGATAAAACAGCAAATAAGTAGAGAAAATGGGGAAACAGAAAGTGAAAGAAAAACATGTCTTTTGGGGATTATATTCAGGAGGAGTGTATGAAAAGACTGTAGGTGAAATAAAATTGTCTTATCGTATAGAATCTAATTCATTCAAAATATGTTAAACGTAAGTATTATAAATGTGATGCTTATTTTACTGAAGAACATGCATAATCCTGGACTTACAAAACTTTGTATTAAAGAATGTAATAAAAATTTCATTTAAAAAGTAACCTGAGTGTCAATTTCCCCCTTTCCTTAGTGTATTAGGCCAAAAAGGAATTTATCTTAATCATTTCCGAGGGCAGTTCTAGGACGTAGCTTTTTTTCTGTGCCATTCTCATCTCCGTTGCTTTCACTCTGCAGCTTTTGTCATTGCTGAAAATAGCAAAAGACTTGTATTATCTTTTCAGGGCTGGCCTTGCCATTTTAACTGAAGCAGAGCCATGAATGTTGGGTAGCCCATCATTTATGTCAATGCTTTGCATAATTTTATCCCTAATTCTATTATTCAAGCCTTTTCTTGGTGTACCAGATTTTACTAAATATTTGAGGAGATGGATTAATTTTATTATGCAATACGACAAATAATCTACAGTGAATATGTCTCTAATAGTAATAAAAAGTTGGTTGTCAACTTTTCCCAAAGAAATTTCATGTTCACTAGCTTTCTACATCACTACCTAGTTTGTCTTTTCACTTTTGAATTTGCATTGTCTTTTCTCTCTTTTCTGTTAATTCCTATTTCAAAAAAAAGTATCATGTGCAGAGAAATTTACTTATGACCTTAAACTGTATCAAGTCTTTACTCTCAGCCAGCTAATTTATTTTTATGAAATATTTTTCATGAAATAATTTCTCAGTATATATGTATATGTAATGTTAATATAGATAAAACTATAAAACAAAAGACAAATTTTCATTTATATCAATAATTCTCTTTTTTACTTCTTTATTAAATCCCACCTTCTCTGACCTTTACCAGCAGCAGTTATTCTATATACAATAGAAATTATAATTAGTACAGATAATTTTTTTTTTTTTTAAAAAAGAAATGGTCTTTAGAAATTCTAACATTGTCAAATGTCCATTATAGGATTGGTCAGAATTCTAACATGAAACAGATGGTGACTAAAAATGCATAAATGAAGAGTTTAATACAATGCTATTTATAAAAGTAAAGAAAAGGTTAAGGAAGCCTAACACAGGATAGTGAATTGTACAGCGCTAGCAAGAGCGGTCATTCCTTACCACCCCTGTGCTGGTAGGAAATGGGGAACTAGTGCTTATCAAATCTGATTGCTGTGGCTATTTTTTAAAAATGTGGTGAGCAATCACTGTCAAACTACAACCAAACAGATTTATGTGAGCCAGGATGGTAAATCCCGTGACTTCTCTCTCCAACTGTTCTTCAACGCCTTTCAGTTCCTTCCGCTGGACAAACCCTCCTGGAAGATGATTTAGGGGCTTTTTAGATGTCAGTTGTTATCACCTAGAAGTAAGCTTTTCCATGCTTGTAGAAGGATAGAGTAGGTGGAAATATGAATGTGGAGGGACAATTACAGAATAACTTTCACAATCTTTTCACCTTTTGTCTTTAACATTGACTCAGATGTTTCATTCGAATGAAAGACTCAGGTAAGGTAGGAGAGCAATTAAATTGACAAACACATGTAAAAGATGTTTGCTTTTATGTAACTAGTCATTAAGCGTAGGCAAAAAAAAAAAATCTTTCTTGTATGACTCACTCTAGTTCTTCTTAACCTCTATAGGTATATCAGCTGGTTGGACATTTTTATGTAGAGACTTATACAAATCTTCATTCCCATGGGTCCAAGTTTTCTGTGTTCCTGTCCTGATAGGTTGACCATGATTATTCAGTATGGAAAAGCTAGAATACAGTTTAGAGACTCTCTTCACTTTGTGATATGATGATATAGCTGTTCTTGACACTGTTACGGAGGAGCAGCTCAATTTCCTTTTATTAATCAAGATAAATCACCTTAGACAGTACATTAACTTCTGTCTACCTATTGGGTCAGTATCATAGAAGGCTTGAATGAGAGGGGAACTTTCTTACCTTCTCTTAATGGAACAGCTGGGTTCCCTGGTGAAAGCATTTCTCCTTAGGTACCAGGACAGAAGAACATAACGACTCTAGGACAACAGAAATAGAATATAACAATTTTATAAGTGGATGATTAGGTATGATAGTGGGGGAGGTTATTCTCACTCACCATCATGCATCCCAGTCCTTTGCTTTCTCTCTATGGAGGAGATCATACCAAATGACCCTGGGTTGAAGGTGGGGGTAACTATATTTTTGAGTTATCCCCAAACAATACCGGTTCATAGCTTTTATCTCACCATCATTTTGAATATATTTTTTCCTTTCCCTCTAGAAGGTATACTAGCTTACGTGATAAGTTATATGATGACTTTAAAAAAATAAACAATAAATGCTATAGAACAACTTCCTGTGCTTGCAGGAAATATTTTGACCTACTGCCATCTTAACTGATTATACAATAAGCCATTTTACAATTTTACCAGGTTTGCCACTTCTAGGTAATCAAAAACATTTAAAGACCAGAGAATCCTTAAATAAGAGTCCATGAGCCCACTTTCTTGATCTGGTTGAGGACTATGGTTCTGAGATACCAAGGAGATGAGTAAAACATTTCTACTAAAAGTGCCTCCTGCTCACAAGCACTGGTTACTAAACAACTAATTACCAGTCTAGAACTAGAGAAAGTCAAAAATTGATAGAATATTTTAGAAACTTTTGTAGAATTTTAATATGGCTACCATATCCAAGCACATTGTTAGTGGGTCCATTTGTGGCTCAAAATGTTAAGGTAAGTTATAATAAAATTTATAGGAAACCATGTATTTAGGAATCTCATTGAAAAGCTAATGGGAGCCTAAAACATTTATATGGTTCAGCAAAATAATTGAACCTAAAAAACCCCCAAAATTTATAAATTACAAAATCAAATATGGTAGTCATGAAATGAAATTCAAAAGATACACTTACTTTTAAAAAGGGTACATTTAAAAATATAGCTTCAAGGCAAGAAACAAACATCCATATTATGCTTCTGGTAATGAGCCAAGAAACTTTTAAAACTTAATGACATATGAAGATTAAAACAAAAATATCCATTAAATAAAAACAAGAAAAAAAAGCTGTACAGAAATGACAAACAAACACATCACTGATAGATTTTTTTTTTTTTTTTAAATAAAGTCTATGGTTGTTATAGTTAAAAACTGTACTTAGCAAGCCAGGATGGAAATCCTCAGATGCCACCACAGCAAGTATTATAATTGAGAAGTTAGCTATCAAAGCTAAGCAATGTTTTCTCAGTGAAAGTCTCATTTAAATTAGTTTAAACATATTTAGTTGTTAAAAGTAGGAAAACTTTAAAAATGCAAATGGTACACTACTTCTGTAGCTTGATTAATCTATTTGTCTTTTAGACTTTTGTCTTTAATTAATGTGTCATATATCACATTAATATCAGGCTTCTCTCAGAAACATAAACTTAGACTTTGGAGATCCCTTAAAGTTTAAACACACACACATGAAACATGTGCACAGTCATATGCACATTTTAGAGATTAGTAAAATGTGGCTCCAAAGTTTAAAAAGTCTATTCAAAGAGGAAGAGCAGATGTGAGGGCTGAATAAAGACTGAATGTAGATATCATGATTTTATTTTCATTTTTAAATTATCTTCATACGCCTGCAATACATACCTTTTAAACACGGAATTACATGGTGGTGATGGTTCCACAATGTTGTGAATGTATCTGATGCCATTGAATTGTACATTTTAAAATTGCAAAAATGATAAATTTTATGTGTATTTTACCTCAAAAAAGCATGCGTGAATGAGATAACACTACATTTGTTTTGAGTTAGCATATTTTTAACACCAAGAGTAGAAATCCCGTCTTTAAAATGTAACTATTGTTGGATGTGCCATTTTTCCTAAGTAACCACAGAACGTAACCTCTGACAAATTTTTTCGCTAATGTGTTTTCCCTGGTACTGCATGCTATTTTGCCAACAGGGCTTACATATGATTAAGCTTTCCTTTAGGAGGAACTGTAAGAGTTGGTCAAGGAAGACAGCTAATAATCAACTTAAACTAACTATGTGTTTTCCAGTTATTGGTGAAGAAATTTTAAATTAAATTGCAAAAAGTTTTTTGTTTCAATAAAAAACAATGATCTGACTTACAACTGTCAAGTTATAAGTTCACTTATTCTCAAAAGAA
Source organism: Colobus angolensis palliatus (assembly GCF_000951035.1). Lineage (NCBI taxonomy): Eukaryota > Metazoa > Chordata > Mammalia > Primates > Cercopithecidae > Colobus > Colobus angolensis. Next base: position 4,229,220 of record NW_012116032.1, on the reverse strand, counting down.
AACTTTTTTTGCAAATATTTATGAAAAAGGGAGAGTCTCAAATGATATTTGGATTGCATAATGTCAATTGAATCAATGTGTCATGGAAGGAGATACTATGTCAAAATGAAAATAGCCTTTAAAAGAGGGTAATGGGGAGATGTCCATTTCACTTATTCTTTCATTTTATTTTTCTTCTGTAATTTGACCTTATGCCAGTTTATCTTTGTATTTTAGATAGTAAGAGCTTCAGTGGAAGAGTAAACTGATCTGTTATTTTGTAAAGTGTTTCTGTTATTGCCATTGTTTTTCCAAGATAAACAAATAAGATACTATTAAATGCTATCACCTTTATTTTTCAGAAAGCATTTTATAAAATTTAAATATTTTATTAGATATTAAGGCTATAACATGATTTATTATCATAAAATAATTTATTTATGTCAAAATTGCAGTTAGAAAAGAAAATATAAAAACACTTTTGTAGATCAGAGACAACAATCACAAAGCCAAACAGATATTTTAATGGATACCATTAATTCGAGTCAATATCTGTAATCTTATCTCTACACATGAAGTATTTTTTGGCTGACCTAATACTATAAATATTGGCTGTGCATTCCAAAAAATTTAAATACCAGATTTGGGTAAAGTGTGTTACAGCATTCATTTGGCTTTTGGCAGTTTTCTGTTCTTACACTACAAATAATAAAAACAAGTTATTTTTTATGAAATAAGAGTAGCTCATTTATTTGACTGGATAATAGACCCTAAACGGATGAATGGCTCTGGGAATTTTGATTTTCATCTCTTTCAGCAAGGTGTGACCCTTCTTGGGAATGCCATCATGTGTTTATGCTGACACCAAAACAGGCTCATTGATTTTCCAGCCTTCTAATTCACGCAATCTCAGATTTGAAAGGACACAACAAAGATTTAGCCAAGAGTAAATCTAATTCTAATGAAATATGGTCCAAAAATATGTTCAGCTTATCATTAAAGAAAAATTGTATTGTGACTTTTTTTAAGAATCCAAGTGTTCTCCTACTTACCAGAGAATGGTGATTAACGGCATATGTGAATAAATATATCTGTAAAAACAAACTTTTATGATATTTATTTTGGCTGGAAATTATATTTGAATTATGTCATCTTGGAGCACTTACATCAAAACATTAAAAATGCATTGTTTAAAAAACTAAAATGTGTAAGAAATTAAGTCAGAGTCCTTTAAGACATTGTAACAGTTGTGAGACATAAGACTTATTATGGTCTTGTATTAGTCTGTTCTTGCATGGTTATAAAGAAATGCCTGAGTCTGGGTAATTTATAAAGAAAAGAGGTTTAATTGGCTCATGATTCCACAGGCTATATAAGAAGCATGACAGCATCTGTTTCTGGGGAGGCCTCAGAGAGCTTTTACTCATGGCAGAAGGCAAAGTGGGAACAGGCGTCTTACATGGCAGGATAAGAACTGAAAGAGATGTAAGGGGAAGGTGCTACACACTTTTAAACAACCAGATGTAGTGAGAACTCTGTCAGGAGAACAGTATCAAAGGAATGGGGTAAACCATTCATGAAGGATCCATCCCCATGATCCAATCACCTCCCATCAGGCCCCACCTCCAACACTGGTGATTACAGTTTGACATGAGATTTGGATGCGGACACAGATCCAAACCATATCATCCTACCCCTGACCCTTCCCAAATCTCATGTTCTTCTCATATTTCAAAATACATTATGCCTTTCCAACAGTCCCCCAAAGTCTTAAGTCACTCCAGCATTAACTCAAATGCCCACAGCCCAAAGTTTCATCAGAGACAAAGCAAGTAACTTCTGCCCATGAACCTGTAAAATCAAAAACAAGTTAATTACTTCCAAGATACAAAGGGGGCACAAGCAATGGGTAAATACTTCCATTCCAAAAGGGATAAATCAGCCTAAAGAAAGGGGCTACAGGCCCTGTGCAAGTCCAGCAGAGCAGTCATTAAATCTTAAAGCTTCCAAATAATCTCATTTGGCTCCTTGTCCCACATCCAGGGCACTCTGGTGCAAGGAGTGGGATCCTGTATTAGTCTGTGCTCACACTTCTGTGAAGAAGTGCCTGAGACTGGGTATTTATAAAGAAGAGAAATTTAATTGACTCACAGTTCCACATCTCTTGGGAGGCCTCAGGAAAGTTATAATATTGGTGGAAGGCACTTCTTTACAGGATGGCAGGAGAGAGAATGAGTGGGAATGAATGGGGAAGCCTCTTATAAAACTATCAGATCTCATGAGAACTCACTTACTATCAGAACAGTATAGGGGAAACTGGCCCCATAATTCAATTATCTCCACCTGGTCCTGCCATTGAAACATGAGGATTATTACAATTCAAGATGAGATTTGGGTGGGGACACAGCAAAACTATAGCATTCCACTGCTGGCTTCTCCAAAATCTCATGTACTCACATTTCAAACACATTCATGTCTTCCCAACAGTCCCCTAATTTCTTAATTCATTTCAGCATCAACCCAAAAATCTAAGTTCAAAGTTTCATCTGAGACAAGGCAAGTCCCTTCTCCCTATGAGCTGTATAATCAAAAGCAAGTTAGTTACTTCCTAAATACAATGAGAATACAGGCATTGATAAAATACACTATTCCAAGTGGGAGAAATTGGACCAAATCAAGGGGTTAAAGGCCCCATGAAGGTCTAAAACCCAACAGGGTAGTCATTAAACCTTAAAGTTTCAAAATAATCTTCTTTAACTTTGTATCTCACATCCAGGTCATACTGATGCAGGAGGTGAGCTCCCACAGCCTTGGGCAGCTCCCAAAGTCTTGGGCAGCCTTGTTCACATGGTTTCTCAGGGTTCACGATCCATAGCTGTTCTCATGGGCTAGAGTTGAGTTCCTGCGGCTTTTCCAGGTGATGGGTGAAAGCTGTCAATGTATCTACCATTATGGAGTCTGGAAGATGGTGGATCCCTTCTCAAAACTCCACTAGCCAGTGTCCTAATGGAAACTTTGTGTGGAGGCTCCAACTCTACATTTTCCCTCTGCAACTACCCTAGTAGAGGTTCTTTATGAGGGCTTTGCCCTGCAGCAGGCTTCTGCCTGGACACCCAGGCTTTTCCATACATCCTGTGAAATCTAGTCAGAGGCTTCCAAGCCCCAGCTCTTGCACTCTTCACATCTGCAGTCTTAACACCATGGGGAAGCCACCAAGGCTTATGGCTTGCATCCTGCGGAGCAGTGAATCAAGCTGTACCTGGACCCTTTTGAGTCATGGCTGGAGCTGGAGCAACTGAAATACAGGGAGCAGTGTCCTGAGGCTGCACAGGGCAGCAGGGTCCTAGGTCTGTCCCATAAAATCATTTGTCCTTCTAGGCCTCAGGAAATGTATTGGGAGGAGCTTCTACAAAGGTCTCTGAAATGCCTTGAGGGACTTTTCCTCATTGTTTTAGATATTAGCACTTGGCTGTTCCTTACTTATGCAAATTTCTGCAGCCTTCTTGAATTCCTCCCTAGAAAATGAGTTTTCTTTTCTACCACTTGGCTGGTCAGGCTACAAATTTTCCAAATGTGTATGCTCTGCTTCCCTTTTAAATATAAGTTCAAATTTTATATCATTTCCATACTCATGCAAATAAGCATACACTGTTAGATGCATCTAAAGAACTTCTGAATGCTTTGCTGCTTAGAAATTTCTTCTGCCAGGTACCCTGTATCATCACTCTCAAGTTCAAATTCCACAGTTCCCTAGAGTAGGGGCACAAGGCCTCCAGTCTCTTTGCTAATGCACAATAAAAGTGACCCTTGCTCCACTTCCCAATAAGTTTCTCAATCCTGAGACCTCCTCATCCTGGACTTCAGTGTCCATATTACTTTCTGAATTTTGGTTACAACAATGTAACAAATCTTCAGGAAGTTCCAGACATTCCCTCAACTTTCAGTCTCCTTCTGAGCCCTCCACACTCTTCCAACCTCTGCTCGTTACCCAATTCCAAAGTCACTTCCACATTTTCAGGTATCTTTATAGCAATTTCCCACTCCTTGGTACCAATTTTATGTGTTAGTCATTCTTGCATTGTTGTAAATAAATACCTGAGACTAGGTAATTTATAAAGAAAACAGGTTTAAATGGCTCATGATTCTCCAGACTGTAGAAGAAGCATAGTGGCTTCTGCTTCTGAAGAGGCCTGAGCAAACTTCCAATGATGGCAGAAAGCAAAGGGGGAGAGAGTCACTTCATGTGGCCACAGCAGGAGGAAGAAATAGTGAGGGAGGAGCTGTCACAACCAGGTCTCATGAGAACTCTATCATGAAACAATGCCAAAGGGATGGTGCTAAACCATTTATGAAGGATCCAACCTCAAGATTCAATCACCTCCCACCAGGCTCCACCTCCAATATTAGGAGTTACAAATGGACATGAGATTTGAGTAGTGACTCAGATCTAAGTCATATCAGGCCTCATATATCAAGCATTTTAAAAATGTTAACCAAAGCTATTTTCCTATCTTTATAAACACAAGATTGTTCTGAGCAATTATTATTCAAAAAGATAATAATAGAAAGTAAGAATTTATTAACTATGATTTTAGGTGTTTTGAGCAATACCAACAAAGTTAATTTTCTCCACGTTGTTTCACAAAGCTTTTGTCATAATGAAATTGCTGGATACTTGGTCCCTATCATTAATAAATGGCCATGAGAATCTTACTACTAACAAGTTGAAACTTTATACATATAATATACATATTAAATACTCACTGTCACTTTGTGAGCAATAAGATTTTTAACTAAAAATTACTTTTTTTAAAAAGTAAACTAACAAAAGTTCTTTGTATTTTATGAAGAGAAAAACTTCATACAACATAATTATTATAAAATATAATTGTCATCTGGTTGCTTTACTATTTTGAAATTGAAAATAAGTCAAATTTCTTATGGCCCAGTTTCTCCTGTTTGTTTTTCTTTTCTTTTCTTTTTTTTTTTTTTTATTCTGCTACAGACATATCATTGAGGCTAAATCTAGTGCAATCATAGCATAGATGTCCATTTTTTTAGACAGTTTCATTTTTGTCACCCAGGCTGGAGCGCAATGATGCGATCTCAGCTCACCACAACTTCCACCTCCCAGGTTCAAGCAATTCTCCTGCTTCAGCCTTCTGAGTAGCTAGGATTACAGTCATGTGCCACCACACCTGACCAATTTTTTATTTTTAGTAGAGATGGGGTTTCTCCATGTTGGTCAGGCTGATCTCGAACTCCCAACCTCAGGCGATCCATCTGCCTCATGCTCCTAAAGTTCTGGGATAGCAGGTATGAACCACTGCACCCAGCCAGATGTCTATTCTTATAAGTCATCTAAACATACTTAACTATAAAATAAAATGACAGAATGTTATGAGGACTTATGAGAGGAGGGTTCCAATTTTGACTGAGGAAAGGGATATGGGTGGGTAAGAATGATTTTGGAGAAGACAGAATTAAGCTGAAACCATTAACATTACTAGGAGCAACCAGGTACATTATAGAGTGAAATGATTTTAGGTAGAGGGAGAGTTCATGCAAAGTCCCTAAGACTAAATGTGTGTGCATGTATTTTAAATATTTATTTAAATTAAATGCATTAGTTGTATTTATATATCATTTAGAATAATTATGTAAATTAAAGAAAGAGAGAGGGATAGAGACAGAGAGAGAGAAAGAGAACACTGTAGAGAAAGAAATAAATAAGAAAACAAATGACCCAAATAATAGTGGAGTAGTGGGTAGCAGAAAGATAATGCAGTTTCTTGTAGGCCAGATCTTATCTTGAGTGTATTGAGTATTGCTCATCAGGGAGATGACATAGTCTTATTTTCCTTTTATAAAGAACCTTCTGACTGCTGTGCAAAATGTGACTAGATTGGCAATAGGGCCAGTGTGGAATTAGTAGATTTTTCCAAAAATCTAGGTGAGTGATAGTTGTGGTTTTGACCAAGATGCTGACATTTGAGATAGATGTGAGTAGCTGAGTCCTCAATATATGTTTTACCCCCATCATCACTTGTTGAAAAATTGAATACTGTTAATGTGATAGGTAAGAATAATGTACCAACACCAGGATCTTGAATTTGAGTAACTGCATCTATTTAGACCATCTACTTAGAGGTAGAATATTTGAGAAAGGCGGTAGGAGTATGGGAGTAAACCAGAGTTTAGTATTGAAAATCTTCATTAAGAGATTCATAAGAAGCATCTGAGTATGTATGCAAAGAAGTACTTGCAGTATGTGTTGAATGTAATAGAGAAGTTTGAGCAGGAGACATAAATTTTGGAAGTCATGACCAAGAGATGCCATTTAAAACAATGGAAGTGGTTTAGATCACAAATAACATTGAAAGAGAGAAAAAAAAAAAAAAGAAGAAGAAGAGCTGCATCACCTTGAACTAGTCATAAACTGTCTTCAGTTCAATCATCTCCAAATTTAGGTGGTGACTTAATAAAGTTCTTACCTAGTTCAAATAGAAAAATCCATGTAAAGTCACTTAGCAATCATTCTGGCAAACTATAAGTGCTTGATAAGCATATCTGTTTCACTGTTTTATTAGTTTGTTTCTTTTTGGTTTAAATTTTTAACTTTTTATTAATTTATTATATTTATTTTTGGTTTCATTTTTATTTTATTTTACTTTGGATTGAAATAACATGAATCTTCTTAAGAAATGATGAATTTTGTAAAGGAACAAGCCTGGAAACAGTGGTTAGGAAAGTAGGAAAAAAACAGAAATTGTGTTGTCATAGAAAGTGTAAGAGAATATTTATAGAAGAAAGCAATTGCCCAGTAAGTTGCTAACAGGAGACATTGCAAGATAAGAACTGAATCTACTGTATGTGACAACAAACATAAATTAGTAAATGTGATGTTTAATTGTATGTCAACCTGACTGGGCCACAGGATGCCCAGGTAGTTTACTAAACATTATTTCTGGTGTGTCTGTGAGAGTTTCCTAGAAGGTTATCATTTCATTTGAATTTGTGGATGGAGTAAAACAGATGGCCCTCCTTCTTGTGGGTGCATACCATTCAATTCATTGAGGGCTTGAATAGAACAACAAGGTAGAGGAAGGTTGAATTAAGTGTGTTTTACTCTTTAGCTGAGATGTTGATCCTCTTCTCCCCTTGATGTTCTTCGCTCTCTGGACTTTGGCCTATACAACTGGCTTTCCTGGGTCTCCAGCTTGTAGATGACTGATTGTAAAACTTCTAAGCCTCCATAATCACAAGAGTCAATACCTTATAATAAATTTCTACATACATACATATATATATATATGCATGTGTAAGTGTATCCTATTGATTCTGTTTCACTGGAGAACTTAATACAGTGAATTTATAGCAAAATTTTAGCACATTAGTGGGAAGATATAGCACATAGAAGTAAGCTAAAAAATAAATGAGAGAGAAAAAATTGAACCATGAAATTTACAGCATTCTTTACAGTGTAAGTGAGCAGGTGTCAGTAGATTTAGGAAATGGGTCAACACATGTAGTTCATTTGCTTGTTTGCTTGTCCTTTTCTATTTTTAAAAGGAGTACACAAATTATATTTGTATGATTATAAAAATGTTAGAGTAATTGAGTTAATGTGGAGAGGTATAAATAGTGAAATCAAAATAAGATATCAAATTATGTATATTTTCTAAGTAGAGAAAGACAAAATCTGAAACAGAGAAATATGATTTTGATAAGAAGGATATTATTGTTACATGAGGAGATAGGACAGTTGTAAAAATCTCCATATATGAACATTAAGTGGAAATAAAGAGAGTTACAACCCATTTTCTATTTATTAAATAAAATGGAAGTGTAGGACAGTAACTGAGGAATGGAAACGTGGGCACATGGAGAACTGAAAGGTTTAAAAAGCAATACTGAATTATGAAATCATTGACCTGAAGAAACATAGAGTATAGTGGGAAAGTTGAGTTTGGTGATCTTTAAAATATAATTACCTTAGCTTAGATATATTTTACTTTCTACAATTATGATTAGATTCTCAGTATGGGTGCCAAAAGAGTCTACATTGGATTCATTAGAGAATAAAGTGTTTTCAACTAGGTAGGACAGAAAGGAGAAAGAGAGAAGAAAGGATGGAAATTAATTGATGGTACCTACAAAATGATAATAGTGATGGATAATGAGGAAAATGCATAAATTAAATATGGCGATAGATTATCAATATTAGTTGAATGAAAGCTATAATGAGATTAAAAACTGCACTGTGAAAATGAAAGTTTATAGTTAAGCAATAAAATTAATTTATTAGTGCTTTGGCACACATTTTTCTGCTTTTCTCCTTTTCAGACTCTGACTATGTAAATGAATGTTTTAGTGAAGAGAAAGAAAAATTCATTGGGGATTAAGAAGTCATGAACTGGGTAAGAGAATTCTTGTGACTTTGTTGTCTATTGGAATCTCATAAAATGGTGGCAGTATCTGTGACAGCGGTAACTTAAAGGAGTTCAGGAAACAAAGTCCTCTATGCTTTTGATAAAGTAACCAATGGACAAATAAATGTCATGAGGTTATGAACTAAGTGGTTGAAACATAATATTCTTGTATTTACTCAGAGTGTAACTAAACTTACACTATTGGCACTTACAACAATTTCAAATTTTAAACTTAAAATACAAAGTTATTTTATTCACTGGCTTTTCTAATCTCACCTTCATAAAATGGTATGCACTCCAGTTAAAAAATTCCAATGAGATATAAAATGATTAGTTTAATATTCTTATTTTTACTCTATTTAATAAAATTGTTGAAGAGATCTTATCAAATACAGTTAAACCTGGAAGCCAAAACTGAAGTGAAATTGACTCATTTCCCAGCTAACTTAGTATTTAAAATTCTCAGACCTAAAGCCAGCATCCATGAGGGGTGAAGCTAAAACAAAATATTAAAACAAAAAGATATAAATATTTTATATAATAAATTGTATTATGTAAAGCAGCCTACAAAGAATAGTAAAGGCAATTTGGAAGTAAAATGGTAAATGTTGTTAATAGAAGATATTGCAAGGTAGGGACTGAAAAAAATCTACTGTATGTGGCAACATATGTAAATTGGTAAGTGTGTTATTGAATTGTATGTCAACCTGACTGGGTCACAGGATGTCCAGGTAGTTTATCAAACATTATTTCTGGTGTGTCTGTGCGAGTATCCATAAGAAGTCCACGTTGTTGCATTATCTATTGCTCCCATATAAGACAAAGGATAAATTTTTAAAAGTCAATGAACAATACAAATCACTTAAAAAACATTTCATAACAAGACTATGATGGGAAAATCCAAAATTACTTAATGAGAAGTAAAATAATAGGCCAGGCATGGTGGCTCACACCTGTAATCCCAGCACTTTCGGAGGCTGAGGTGGGCAGATCAGGGGGTCAGGAGATAAAGACCATTTTGGTCAACACGGTGAAAACCCGTCTCTACTACAATAAAAAAAAAAAAAAAAAAAAAAATTAGCCAGGCATGCTGTTGTGCACCTGTAATCCCAGCTACTTGGGAGACTGAGGCAGGGGAATCGCTTGAACCCGGGAGGCGGAGACTGCAGTCAGCCAGGATCGTGCCACTGCACTCCAGCCTGGTGACAGAGCAAGACTCCATCTCAAAAAAAATAAATAAATAAGATAAAATAAAAAATAACAGCTATATGCCTACACATTGGTTAACACACACATTTCAAACTTTAAAAGACAAAGAACTTGTCTCATATTAAAATAAATTAAAAATATAGAAAATTGAGCATATAATTTGCATGGATGTGTCATTTAAGGAAAAGAGTATGTCTTAAGAAAATAAACTATAAGAATAAAAATATGTAAGAGCAAATGGTGTAAAAAGCATATGTACTAAAAGCATCAGTTAAATAATATTTAAACCATACACAATAAAAGCAGGGATAGGCTGAATGTGGTGGCTCACACCTGTAATCCCAGCACTTTGGGAGGCTGAGGTGGTCGGATCACTTGAGGTCAGGAGTTCGAAACTAGCCTGGCCAACATGATGAAACTCAGTCTCTACTAAAAATACATATATATATAAAACATATATATAACATATATAATATATAACACATATATAACATATATATCACATATATAGCCTATATATAAAACACACACACAGATATATATATATATATGCCAGGCAAGGTGGCGGACACCTGTAATCCCAGCTATTTTGGAGGCTGAGACAGCAGAATTGCTTGAACCTGAGAGGCGGAGGTTGCAGTGAGCTGAGATTGTACCACTGGACTCCAGCCTGGGCAACAGAGCAAGACTCCGTCTCAAAAAAAAAAAAAATGCAGGGTTAAAGCACCCCTTCCTCCATGTGTTGAGACTGTTGGTGACTGAAAGATTGGAGCTACCCTTTGGAGATGCTGTTGACTGAAGATGATCTCTCAGTATCATGCCTTCTTCCCAGGCAGTGAACAATCCCTGGTCAATTATGGTGACCAATTATTGGTCAATATTGGTATAAAGAGTTTAGTCTTATTTTCCTAATTTGATATAATTCTAAAGGGACATTCAAACTCCAGAACTCCCCTTGGATCAATTGAATCTTCTATTGTGACTGCAACACAATCCAGCTTCTCTCTACCAATGTTGTGTTATCAACCTACAGGTGTTGAATTCAAAAACACACCAAAATAGCCCTCCTGCTATGTTTTCTAGCCTCACCTTTAGCAACAATTATAAATATTTTTTTAAATTCTTTTAACTTTTATATATCTCTAGATACTGAATTTTTAACCTTTTCTCTAAAGAAACACCCTTTTTTCCCTCCAGTGTTTTCACCTGTTCAATCTGTGTGTGTGTGTGTGTGTGTGTGTATTTCTCATTTGTTTTTTATTTTGTTATTCCGATTCCCTTAACTTCGGACTGCCTCTATTTGACTCTATTTGACTTGTTTTTATGAGGATTCTCTCTGAGTCTCAAATCAGATCTGTCACCCTTAGACAGATTTTTCTGGCACAAATCACTATAGTGGTATTTAATAAGAGAGAATGTATTTTTCATTTACATTTTAATTCTCCTCATGTGATTTAATGAAGAGATCAAATCTGGAAATTTTCTTTGAATTAAGTTAGATTATTATGCAGTATCCTCTGATAAGCTGCATAGAATGCACTAAACATTGAGGTACCAGACACAAACAAACACCGTCCTCAACAATGGAAAATTTTCACAGCCAAGTAGATAAGAGGACAAACAGATGGATACATTATCATATTCATGGTGAAGAATTAGCCAAGACACCTGTAAGGAAAACTCACCTTTCTAGAGAAACGAAAAGTTGAGAATGTAAAAATACAATAATTGAATTAAAAAGTTTGTAAGATGAACTGAAAATAGTTCAGTTTATTTGAATATTTGAATTGCCCAAATAAATGGATATGTGGATGGTCATCAGTAGTGGATAATTCTTGCTTTGCTGACCCTGATTTCACCCTTCCTTGTCACGATGCCCTGAAGTTTCTCTACTATTCTCAGTCTTTGTGGCTCAGATCGGTTTCTAGCCAACAACAAGCCTGAATCTCGAACTAAAATGATTGACCATTCATGGATATGTGATCCCTAATTTGCCTAGTCTTGGCAAATACAGAAAGGTCTGACAGATTCTTCCCATCATTTTTACAGGTATCTTGTCACTTCAAAAAATGGCATGATGTGAAAATGGAATGGAAGTCAGAATAAAAAAAAATACTTTTATAATAAAATCAGTTAAGTGTCCATTTTCAACAGTTTCTGATAAAAGCAAAATCTAATGTGAACTTTTCAATTAGGTGAACCAATAAAAGCTATTTTATCTTGGTGTTTCTGCCCCTTGCAACTTAGTGAATCCCTAGAGCCTCCAAGATAGAATTCCCTTAAGAAGTTGTGCAAGAGAGGGGTGTAGCATCAAATTTCTGTGGAAACAAACAAACAGACAAACAAACTGCATCCTGGTGTTGAACAGGCCCTGTCAGCAGCTTGTCTGCTATAATAATCTTTCACTCCATTTCTTCTGTAGTGGTCTCATTCTCAGGAGATCTTTCCTGACATTGTGACACCAAGAGTATATCAAAGAGATTTGTTTCCAAAGGAAATACATCTTATTTTTCCCCTCAATAATTTTGGGATAAAGCTTCAGGGTTTTGGCTTCGTGTGTATAAAAACTGTTACTGTATCAAGAGATTGTGCTGTTATGGTCATTAAAGCCAGGAGCATATACCTGACAATTGTTATACAGTTGAAATGTAACTCTAGTCAGGCTCCAGTCAAGGAGGAGTGGCTTCTCAGAAAAAAACTGAATGTCATTAATAAAATAAGTAAGAGTAGAGACTAGGCAGAAGAAAAATTATAGGTACTAGAGTTAGTCTGTCTTTCTCCAGCATCCATGTACATCCTTCTTCTTCATAGATGCATTTTCAAAAATTGCATCACTGATATCATGCAGTTGCACCATTCCCAACCAAATATTCATTCACCCTATACAAAAAAGGAAATAATGACTTAACTAGCTATTAAATCCCTTTATAATTTCAGAGCATCTGCATAATATAAATTTCTGAGTGAAAGATTTAATATGGTTTCTTCTAGTATATAAATATAAGGCTATAATATGAATACACTTACTCCAACACACCCCTCACAAATTAGAAGCATAAAAACAACATAATCACAATTAATGAAAGGTTAAAACTCGTATTGCAAATGAAAAAAGGTAAACAACTATTAGGAAGTTAGAAACAGGCATGAAGCCTTTAATTTTAAAATGTATTGTAAAAATTAAATGAATATCATACTTTAGCAGCATTTGATATCATTGATTACTTATCAAACCTTTTTTGTTTTTAATTTATTCTGTGGATTCAATTTTTGGGGATTTCCTTCTCCCTCACTAGCCACACCTTCCTGATAACTTTTGTTCTTCATCTGCCATACCCACATGTTACCAGTGAAGTCCCTCTAAGCGTAGTTCTTTTTCCGCTTCTCTTTACTCTCTACATTTACTCCTTTGGTGCTTTGAGGATTTCCTTTTGAATCACTCAGTAAGGTCTTTAATTATTATCTATAGAAGAGCAACACTCAAATTTCTATCTCCAACTGTGACCTGTCCCTTAAAATGCCAAGCATATATACAACCGCTTTTTCAAAATCTCCACTTGCATATGTAATATTTTTCTCAAACTTCATGTTCCTAAGTTGTTTTTCCTATTTTATCTCTCAAGGCTGTTCTTCCTGCATTCTTTCCTATCTCAATAGTAAATAATTTCTTTTAGATACTAAAACCAAATATTTGGGCTCCTTTCTTTCTTTTTTATACCATAGCCAATGCATCAACTTGACATATTGGCTCTACCTTCAAAATTTATCTCAAATATGGATGCTTCTCACCAACCAACCACTGCTACCCTGGTATAAGTCATTCTCCATCTTTGTCTACATATAATTAATTCTCCATAATGCAGGTAAAATGACCTTGATGGAATAATTTAGTTCACATTCCTATTCTGATTAAAATCCACCAGTAGCATTATACATCAGTGAGAATAAATGCCTATCCTAGGGCAGAAAGTTTGTTTGTCTCACTTCCAGCTCCCTCTCTGAGCTAGTCTTCTGCCATGGTTATTAAGTTAACACTCTACTTCTGCTTCACAGCCTACTTGCTGCTTTTCAAAATGATCACATAGCATTTTCTTTTGCCACTGACTTGAGCGTTCTTCCCTTCACATATTCTCATTGACTCACTCGTACATTAGGTTCAGGTGTCTGCTAAACTTAGATGTCACCTTATCAGAGGAGAAAGCTTAGATGTCACCTTATCAGAGGAGCCTTTCTCGGCTTCCCTATAAAAAAGAGAAGTTCCTAATACTGCAGTCCTAGCGTTCTCTACTTCTATAACCCTGATTTATTTTGCTTGATAGCACTTGTTATCATCTGCAATATATATATTTGTGCATAATAGTTATAACTCTGTAAAAATATAAGCTCCTTTGAAGTGAGAATTTTTATTTGTGTTTTTATCATTGATATATCTTTAGCATGTCAAATATATATCTACATGTAATAGGTTTTTAATAAATGCATTACATTGATAATTGAATGGTGACCCTCCAAAATAATTAAATCAAAATAAGGAAGTTAAACTCATTCTCACTATTATTTTTCTACATTGTATCAGGAGTTCTAGCAATTAAATATATTATCAAATAAAAATAAAGCATAAATATTAGAACTATTGTATTTTAAATTCTTATTATGTACATATTTTATCTGTCAAAAGATCCACAACTACAAACTGAAAGATTGCTAGAAATAATAAGCAAGCTAAAAACTGTAGATGCCTAATACATTGCAATTAATGGGCTTAAAACTGTTGTTTCTCAATCAACACCCTTTGCCATGTAACTCTGTAGTTCTTGCAGCTCTTAAGGTAGAGTATGTTATTCCACTTCTGTTTGGTTTTAGCCATGCAAGTTACTTTGCATAACGGAATATTATCAGAATTTACTCAAGCACGGGCTTGAAAAACATTTGTAATACTGGGCATGTTCTCCCTGCACTCATTTCTGCCATATCAATGAGAAGAAACTCTCCTAAGCGAGTTGACTATGAAAGGCTGAGGATGGGAAGGAGAAGATGCATTCCTAGAGAAGTCAATTCTGCTTTAGCTGACTTCCAGCCAGGCTCAGATGTGTGAGTGAGACTAGATAAGATCAACAGAAGTGTCTGGCTGGATTAAGTCTAGGTCAACTGACCTCAGGCCAAAATGCAGCCTCTTGATCTAAATAAATGCTTATACAGATCACTGTATGCTGCTGATACTTTGTGGTTATTCATTCTGCATTATTGTTGTGACCATAGGAAACCTAAATTTACAATAGTCTCAATAAACAAAAATCAATAATGTGTTTTACACAAGCCGTAACTACACTAAACCATCTAACAATAGCTATGTGAACAATGAATTGTCCACAAAATATCCCCACGTATAAATATTTACTATGTTTGTATAGAATGCCACAAGAGCTTTTAGTGAACACAAAAATGAATATAAACAGGTTCATGCTTAGAAAAACTCAATGATATAGCACTTTGGTTCTTCTCTAGTTAATATACACATTAGAAAACAAAATCTGTATTACAACGTCAACATTATTAGTCAAGTAATTTGAAAAGCAGATTCTAAAGTGAATATTAAAGAATAAATGCCCAAAATGAAGCAAGTCAATTTGGAAAAGGATTTAAGGAAATATATCAGGATATATTTGCACAAGATTAAATAAATATATCAATTGTATCAAAAGGAACATTTGAAAATTTACTCAAGTATGTAAAAGATGTTGTTACAGGATAATGGCTGATTTTCAGGTGATGGGGACTGAGAAATAATTCAAATAGGGCTGAGACAATTTTTCAAAAAAATAAGTGTCATTCTTAGAGCATTCATAAAAATATGTATCATTAAAATTAATCTATCACTCTAAAATGTAAGATAATATGTTTTATAATTTTAAACAAATCTTTTAAAATAAAACATGAACATAAAGAGCACAAAGATAAAGATGAATATAATTTATACTTCTTGATTAAATATTTCTGATTAGCAGAAATACTATAAGTAAATTTACAGGCAAATAACTGACCCATGATTCTACATGCAATGTATGTCACAAAGGAATAATATTTGAAATAAGAACTCCAATAAATTGATATGAAAAAGTCTAATAATTCAATATAAATATTTGTGGCATATGTGAAAATCAGTGATAGTGGAAACGTGAATCATCCATAAAGATACCGACAATATTCTTGCTCTCATCATTAATAATGGAAATACAAAAGTAACCGCAATTTAATAGTATTCTTTAATCATCCCCTGAGAAATATCAAGAAATTGAATAATTTCCAGAGTGTGTAAGGATACAAAATATAGGTATGTTTTTGTATTTTTTGTCATAATATAAATTGCATAGGCATTTCCTTAGAACAAGTTGAAAGTATGTAATAGAATTTAAAATATTCTTATTTAAATCCATGCTCTGGTTAAATAAATAAATACATACATACCTATAATTAAAAAAAAAACACACCCACAAATAAGAAGTATTTTCTCACAATTTTAGTTTGCAACCCCATGGAGAGGATTGACTTTAACTGTCCGTGATGCTTAAATTTTCCCGGTCAACTTCAGTGGGCCACAGGTGCTTGGACTGAACACAATTTCTGAGTGTGTCTGTGAGGGTGTTTGGATGATATTAGCATTCAAATGGTGAACTCAGAAAGCAGACGGTCTTACCCAACGTAGCTGGGCATTATTCAATCCATTGAGGGCCTCAATGGAATAATAACAAAGAAACAAAACAGAGAAAGCAGAAATTTTCAGCCTTACTTTTGGAGCTGGGACTCCTTACCTCATCTTCTCCTGCCCTCAGACTGGGATTTACACCATCAGTTCCCCTGTTTCTCTGGTCTTTAAATCCAAATTTAATTATGCCATTGGCTTTCTCTCTGGAGAGCCATGACTAATAAAATATCCTTCAGTGTAGGATTAGTTACTTCATGTTTCACACTAACTATAAAATACTATCCTGGTTATGACAAGGCAAGTGACTCCAGGATTTACTTGTGTAGAAATACTTCTGAAATAGGTTCATATAAGAAAAATGTTTCAGAATAATACATGCAGAATAGTGCTCTTTGTATAAAACAGCACATAAAATAACAAGTAAAGCAAAGTGTATATGCAAACATTTAGCATATGTATATTTTAATACACAAATGCACAAATGTATAGAAAAAAGGTCAGGAGAATGCAATCGTATTGGTAGGTAACCTTTGAGAAGGAGGCTATTGGAGGAAAGGAAGAAGAAAAGGTGAAAATGTCACAATTTGTGCTCTATGGTAAATGGAAAATTTGCAATTTGATTGCCAGGCTATTCAGGAAGTTTGAGCTTTGTGGAAGAAAAGGAGTGAAGGCAAATAAATATACATTAATATTCTAAATTTTTGAGGTGATATAAATTATGATTAATGCAATAAATAATTAGAAAAGAAGCATATTTCTATTCTATTCACAAGAGTCAGGAGATGAAACAGTAAAGAAAAATTATATAATCAGAGATTAATTAAATGCAAAAAAATTTATGTAGTTAAAAATTTTAAGGACAAAAATGTTAGAGGGAAAGATATTTCATATTGACAAAATTTAAAAAATCCATTGAAAATGAAAATGATAGTAATGACTTTCAAGTACCTAATAATATTCCTTCAAAATACATATTAAATATAGAAAAAAATTGCAAAAAAATGAACAAATGCAAAATACTATTAGGACTCTTTAACATACTGTTTTCAGTGGTTATAGAATGTTTATAGAAGACAAGCTATTGACTTAAGAGATGTATACACATCCTATTAAATAATAATACACTATTTTCAAATGCAAATGCAACACTCTCTACTATTATCTTCTCCTAGGCCAAAGAGCCTAAATCAACAAATTATTCAAAGTTGGTATTACCTAAGCTACATTCACTGATTCAGTGCAATTTAATTGTCATAGGCCCAGTGACGCATCAAGGTGGAGTTGATTTCTTGGCCCTATTCTGTATTAGAGGCACTTATAAAGGTGTCTGTGGCCGGGCGTGGTGACTCACACCTGTAATCCCAGCACTTTGGGAGGCTAAGATGGGTGGATCATGAGATCAGGAGTTGAAGACCAGCCTGGCCAAGATGGTGAAACCTTGTCTCTACTAAAAATACAAAAAAAAAATTAGCTGGGTGTAGTGGCACGCACCTGTAATCCCAGCTACTTGGGAGGCTGCAGCAGAGAATTGCTTAAACCCAGGAGGTGGAGGTTGCGGTGAGCTGAGGTCATGCCACTGCACTCCAGTCTGGGTGACAGAGTGAGACTCTGTTTCAGTTAAAAAACAAACAAACAAAAAAAGGTATCTGTATCCCTGTAACAAGCAAGCTAATAGAAAAACGTATCTCAGTAGTACTCAGTCTAGATCAAGTCAAGGCATTGGGGAAAGTTAGAAGATGCAATAGAGATAATGTATATAAAAAACAAAAAAAGTTTTAGATGTTTAAATATTTTTGTATTTTCCTCAGCATATAATTGTGTATTCTGGGAATTACTATTTAAAAATGAAGAAATTTAAAATCTGAAGCTATTTCACATTAAGATTTTCTCTAGGGATTTAGAGAAAAAAATATATAGTTGAAAGAAATCTCTACTGAAAAACAGGAAAGTTTAGATTTGATGACTTAAAAATAAGCAACTCTTCAGTTTCTCAATAATGTGAAAATAATGAGCTGTATAGTGTTTGCTTCTTTTTCAATCTGATATCAATATAAGAGAATTCAAACAATAGAGCAAAAGATAAAATTTTTTTGCAGCACACTAAAAAGATAAATATAACGTAAAAAAGTGGAGAAATAAAAAGGGTCATTCCGTCAATAAAGAAAAGATTAATCCATTAATTTTTCAATGGATTAGAAAAAATAAAACATAAGATATTGTAGTATCATTTTATTATACTATAAAATCAGTTAACATTTTATTTAATATTACTAAGAGACTAATATCAAGTTACAGCAGGTGTTTAGAAGTGAAATACTCTGCCATCATAGAAGCAGAGATTTATTTTTTCAACTATAGAGCATATTTTGTTTATATGAAATTAATTTTAAGTAAGTTACATTATTTAAACATTGACTCAATGATAGTGTGAGACATAGAAAGTCTGAAAAACTTCTTCAAAAATTATGTTTGGATGCTATTTAGAGATGCAATTATTATTCTAGAAATTATTTTTCAGCTTTTATAGTAAGTTAAAATAAGTTGTCTAAATAAACTTTCAGAAACACTGTCTTAAGTACTCTAACACTCTAAAATATACTACAAATGTTGTTTCCTGAGGTAATTTACTTACCTGAAACTGCTATTATTCCAACATAAAAACAAGCACTCCCAAAATAAAACAAGATGACGTGAAGGACTAATAATAAAAAGATTAGCAACTTATGTTTGTCAATTATAAAGCATAAAAAATAAGTGACACACGTTAGCATTAAAGTATTTTAAAAGAAGTTATAGTTGTAAACATCAACATGGACTATTTCAAAACATGTTCTCCCAAGTGCAAATATAATCATCTGAATTATGTATTCAATATGAAAGCAATTAAATATACCAATACTAATGGTTAAAATGTATGAAAAAATTAAGGAAAGGTGACTGTTGAGACTTAATACATTGACATGTGTGTGTGTAGTGTGTGTGTGTGTGTGTGTGTGTGTGTGTATGCTTTTTTTATAGGCCTTTTTAGAACATTTTTAGGCTCACAACAAAATTGAGAAAAAGGTATAGACATATACCGTATACCTCCTGCCCCAACACATGCTTAGTATTTCCCATTACCAACATGTCATACCAGAGTGGTACATTTGTTATAACTGATGAGCCAACATTGATACATCATCAACCAAAGCCCATAGTTCGTAATAGAGTTCACTCTTGGTGTTGTGCATTCTATGGGTTTCAATGATGACATGTTTCCATCATTATAGTATCATATAGAGTAGTTTTACTGCCCTAAAAAATCCTCTGTGCTATACCATTGTCAGATTTTTACAAATTAAATTCAACAGTGATCAGTAGATAGTTTAAAATACAGCCAGACTTACCTTCTTGGATATATGTACACATATATATCCAACTATATATATCTCCAACTACACATATATGTATATATATCTAACTATATATATCCAACTATATATAGTTATATATATTCATTATTAAATAAGAAAATAATCACAAAAATGAATACAAATTAGACACAAACGTCTGATAAATGAAAAACCCAAGGAACGTAAAAATTGATTATAAATACAGAAGTAGAATCATAGATTTTCATTATGTATGTGAGTTCAAATTTCTTTTCAGCCTCAACACCTGTATGATTTGGAGTTTTGTTCATTTCTGCCTTTACTCATTTACCTGATGTATAATGGTCTAACATAGTGATTTTAATTTGCATTTCCTTGAAAGTTAATGAAGTTGAGCAAACTTTCTAATGCTTTAGTCATTTTATCCTCTTCTTTTCTGTGCCTGTGAAATATTTTGCACATTTTTTTTCTGTTGGTTTACTTGAATTATTCTTATTTACTTTGCAGGGGTAAACATACAATTGATTAATTGTGTTACCTGTAATCAGCACAGACCAAAATATTAGATAAAAATCTCAGAAATAATCAATTAATAAATTGTAAGTTGCACTCCTGTTCTGCATATTGTGATGAAATCTTCTACTGTACCTGTCTGTCTACTGTCTACCTCTCTATTAAGCACTTAGCCTTCTTGGTTGTTGGATTGACTGTCAGAGTATCACAGTGCTTGCATTCAAGTAAACCTTATTTTACTTTCCAATATATTATTATAACTTTTCTATTTTATTAATGAGTTACTGTTTTTAATCTCTTACTGTGCCTACTTCGTAAGTCAAACTTTATCGTAAGTATGTATGTATAGAAAAAAACAGTACATGTGAGGTTCAGTACTACTCAGTTTCAGGCATCCACCAGGGATCTTCAAACATATGCCCCACTAATAAACAGTATTATTGTATAAACTTTTTCTCTTATATATTGAAAAGATCTTTTCTCACCATAAATATTTTATTTTTACTCTTTAAGATTTATCTTTCCTGATTTCCAGAAATTGTCATTTTTAATATAGTCTGGATTATAATGTTTTTTCTTTAATGGTTAGTGCTTTTTTGTCATTTAGTAAATATTTGCCTATCCCATATAGGTTCTCATATAAAAAGCTTCATTGTTTTATCTTTCCTTTTTAGATCTACAATCCATCTGAAATTATTTTTTTTCATATAGTGTGAGTTGGAGTTCAAAATTCATTTTTAATATGGATATCCAATTAAACTAACACCATTTATTGAAAACCATTTATTTCTCTGTTGCATGATAGAGTCCTCTTTGTCATAAATCACATAATCATATTTGTATGAATATGTTTCTGGAATTTCTGTTGTATCCATTGGACTGACTCTTCCAATGGATTATTCATTTTAGTTATCTAAAAATTGTTGATATTTAGTAGTATGTTCACCTAATATTTTATGGGAACAATTATTAGGATGCAGCTTGATAAATGTTCTCAGAATGAACACAAATTAGTAACTAGCAATATGTAAAATAAACATTACACAAATCCAGAAACTCCCTCATTCATCTTTCCAATTAGGATTCCTGCCCAAAATTTCACAATATCCTGACATCTAGAGGCACTTGGATAAAATCATATAGTATGTACTTGTCTATCTTTGGCTTCTTTTATTCGACATTTTTGGTGTGTGAGATTTGTTATGCTATAGTATAAAGTGGCATTCAGTTCGTTTTCACTGCTGTATTTTATTGCATCATATGTTTATGCTGGAATGTTTGCATTCATTCTACTTTAGAGGAGAATTAGAGTTGTTTCTTTTTAGTCTGAAGCTGTAATGAATAGGTGTGCTATTTTTCTTCACTTTCAGAACAAACTAATAAATTTAGTGGATTGAAAAACAAATCCGTTATCTCACAGTTCTGTAAGTCAGAAATTCAGGTTGGCTCATTGGGTTCCTTTGTCCCAAGTCTTGTAAGACTGAATTCAAGATGTCAGCCAGCTGGGCAATATCTGGTGGTCCTGGGGTAGAAGCTGCCTCTAGACAAATGCAGTTTGTGGGCAGAATTCAGTCCCTTGCTTGTGGGGCTGAGTTCCTTTTTCCTTGCAGGCTTTCAGCCTGAGGCTTCTCTCATCTCCTTGAGATAATCCACGTTTTTGTCAGGTTGTCACTTCCAGCTTCAAACCAGCGGGAGCACATTAAGTTCTTGTTACGCTTTTAACTGCTCTTTCATTTATGCCACATTTTTTCTCCTTCAGCTGGAGAAAGTTCTCTGCTTTTAAGGATTTATGTGATTAGATTAGCCCACCCAGATAATCTAAGATGATCTCTTTACTTTAAAGTCTTTAACGTTGATGATATCTGCAAAGCCTCTTTATCACAAGATAATTATCACAAGATAATTACAGCTTTTTAGAATAAAGAATGGGTATCTTGTGGGGCCAGAGTAGGGAAACACCATCCTGCTTGTCACAATACTGCTACTCAGAGCCTTGTTGTAGATGGCTTTGTGAAGACACATAGGCACTTAAGTTAGCAAATCCATTGGGATACATGTTTTAGCCATAGACTATCAAATTGAGTAGGTACTGCCAAATGGTTTTTCAAAGTTTGTACAATCTACCATTGTATAACATTTCTGATTATTCTATTTTCTCATTAACAAAAACGCTTTCTATCTTTTCCATTTTAGCCGTTCTAGTAGTATGCAGTATTTCACATTGTGGTTTTAATGAAAATTGTAATGATAATTAAAAGATTGATGAGCTTCTAATAGGTTTCTTATCTATTTGGGTTTCTTTTGTAAATTATCTGTTCAAGTCTCTTGCTAACTTTTAAATTTTAAATTTTATTCCATTAATTTAGATGATTTATTGGTATCCTCTATATTCATATTTTGGGGGAAATACATGAGGGAAATCATTTTCCAATCAACAACCTACCTTTTCACTCCTTTTTGATATCTTTGAATAAACAACTTTTTAAATATTTTACATAGTACATAGTATCTTATGTTATTATTATTTATTACATTTTTGCTCATGAAACTTCTGATAATGTTAGTGTTCATAAAGTTATTTTCTATATTGTGTTGTAATAACCTTACTATTTTATTTTTCACAGAGACCTATAGTGAATCTGGAATTTATATGTATATGACATGTCATATAAATCCATATTCATTTTCTCCTACATAATAACCAATGGACCCAGCAAAATCTATTGTGAAGATTATCCTCATTCAAATATACTAAAGTGTCAATTTCAATTGTCAAGCACTGAGCATGTGCGGGACTACTTCTAAACATGTTTTCTTGCTCTATTGGTCTGTTTTTCTGTTAGAGTGCCCATTCCACACAGTCAAGGTTCCTACAGCTCTTTGATAAATTTTGACATCAATTGTATAAACCCTCTTTAAGTTTTCCTTACTTATGGTCTATTGCCTGTCTATTGATGATTCGTTTTTCTAACTCTTTTTTTTAAATGAACATGTGTTTAAGTCAATTTTTCTTTCTCTAAACACTACTTTATCTATCTCTTGAAAATGGAACACGTCGTGTAAAACGTTTAAAAAATTGTAGCAATAGTAAGAAGTAAAGCTGCTTTTAGTCTCAGAGAACTAGAAAATGCACAGAAAATTGTAAGAAAACTGCAAAAAGGCTAACCTTAACAAATGAATTTAGTAATTTCACATAATAAATATATTAAAATCTGTACATTAACATAGGCAATTGGAATATAATTTTTTTGAAGATTAACATCAGCAATAGCATCCACAGTCACAATATATTTAGGACTAAATTTAAGAAAAAAAGTCTATTGCCAAATAAAATTCTCTGCTGAGAGCAATTAAAGAACACCTAAATAAATGAAGAGATAGAGCAAATTTATAACTTGAAAGAATATGTACTGTTAAAGTAACAATTCTACCCACATTGATGTATAGATTCAATGCAAGCCCAGACAAAATTCCAAACAAAATTACCAACTGGTTCTAAAATATACATGCATTAAAATACAGAAACCCAGACTAACCAAAACCTTTTCTTTAAGGAACAACAATAAAATTTTTAATGTTTGAGTCTGTTGACTTTAAAATTTTGTAAAAACTACAGTGTTCATAAGAGTGAAATTTGTGAAACAATAAGCTTTTATGTTAAATGATTTTTAAAACGAGTGCTAGTGCCATCAATGAGAAAAATAAAACCTTTAACAGTAGTACTGGAAAAAATGAATATCTATGTAGGAAAAAAATATGTCAATGCCTGTTTCATACTATATACAAAAATTATTCATGATAGATCAAAATAAAAAAAAAACCTTAAATTGTAAAGACTAAAAGAACATATAGCAGGATATTTCATTGATATTTCTTACAGAGATCACAGAAAACTAGTAACCATAAATAAAAGTGTGCTAAGTTGGACTTCATTAAATTTAAAATATTCTTGCCATCAAAAAGCATTGTTAAGAAAATGAATATGCAAATCACAGACAGAGCCAGTATATTTGAAAATCACATATCTGACAACGGACATCTTCCTTCTACCTCTCTTTGTAGATCTTCTCTCTTCAAATGTCCTTTAAATGTGAATTCTTCCAAGTAAAATTTAGATCGCAAGTCTTTCTGGATCTCCTCTATATTTCACCAACTAAAGCAAACTGACATTTAACTAACATTCAAATGGGCTGAAGACTCCAGCTTTTCATAGTTGAGTAAACATTTGAAATTTGAAACATTTTAAAAACTTAAAAATTTCAGTATTTTCTTCCTTCCCCTTAAAGTCTCTAAGAATAAGATAATTTAAAAACTCTTTTCACCATTCACAAAAATTCGATTTCTAACCTTGAGAAAACAGAAGTGGGCTGGGTGCAGTGATTCATGCCTATAATCCCAGTACTTTGGGTGTCTGAGGTGGGCGGGTCACAAGGTCAAGCGATGGAGACCATGCTGGCCAACATAGTGAAACCCTGTCTCTACTAAAATACAAAAATTAGCTGGATGTGGTGGTGCGCACCTGTAGTCCCAGCTATTTGGGAGGCTGAGGCAGAAGAATTGCTTGAATCCGAGAGGTGGAGGTTGCAGGGAGCCGAGATCATGCCACTGCACTCTCCAGCCTGGAGAAAAAGTGAGACTCCATTTCAAAAAACAAAACAAAACAAAACAAAACAAAAAACAAAGAACAAAAACAGAAGTGACCTGTAAGTCTTGGTTTTCAATAACATCTTTCCCATCACACATATTTTAAATGTGTCTAGTAAACATATAAAATCGAGTGAGATACTTTAAATAAAAAATAATCTGATAGGATTTTTATCTGTTAAACTAACAAAAATGAAAATCTTTTGAATGCTCTTTCAACAAGTGAGGGTGATAAGTCTCCTCAATTATTGCTCTGAGAATAAAAATCTTTTTTTTTTTGAGAATAAAAATCTTTACCAAGTTTCAATGTAGTGATATAAACATATGTAACATAAAATTTACCTTTTTAATAGTTTGTCCCTATAAGACCACTATGCAAATGATTAATTCTGAAAAATAGAAACTCTTTCGAAGATTTATGCAAAAATTTTTTTTTAAGATTACTGAAAAAAATAATGTATAATTACTGAAACTCAACAACCCAGCAATAAAAGTAAAATAATAATGGCTAGTGTTTATTGAGTATTACCTATATGGCAGTCACTCACTAAGCACTGTAACAGAGTTAACCTACTGAATATTTATATAAATCATATAAGAAATTTACTTTTATTACACCAATTTTATATCCAAAAAGTGTTTAATATATGGGATCTTAGCCACATAGACTGCTTTGTGAATCAGAAATAACTGTAAAAGTGTTTGAAAATATTATTGTGCTAATTTGTTTTTGTTTCTCCTTCCAAGTCTATTTTCATCTCTGTGTTTGCCCAGACCTATATGGGAGGCTGACCTAAATGATCAGTTTCAATGGGCTCCCTTGGTCTTTGGATTTATATTACTTCTGCCATTGTGAGTCCCAGCAAGAGATTGGAGGTAGGGTAGGCAATTAGGTCAAGTTCTTACTTTTCAGGATCCCTTTTTCTGGAGTTGCCAAGGGCTGACATCTCCAAACTATAGTCATGTCTCTTTTCAAGTTGCTTCCTCCAGGTATTGCGTGCT
This sequence comes from Colobus angolensis palliatus, assembly GCF_000951035.1. Classification (NCBI taxonomy): domain Eukaryota; kingdom Metazoa; phylum Chordata; class Mammalia; order Primates; family Cercopithecidae; genus Colobus; species Colobus angolensis. The sequence continues at coordinate 4,203,367 of NW_012116032.1, read as the reverse complement.
ATCTCTAGTTCTAGAAATGGCTTCTTCCTCTTGCAGTTTCCTGCTTTTGCTGTGTCGAAGATTCTTTTACGGTTACAATATGCGTTGCAACTTGCATATTTAAATTTCAACTTTTGAAGAGAGGGGCAGGTTAGAGATGTTTATTCATTCTACAGATATTTGCAGAGTATCTACTACTTGCCCAGAATTAGTAAAGACAGGAAGGATTCAGTAGTAAACTAAATGGAGAAAGTATCTGTTCTTCAGGAGATTAAATTGTAGTTAGGGGCTACATATAGAAAAAAAAGATAAATATATAAATAAATAATGAAAGGAGGTATAAAAGAAGGGAAAAGAAACGTATTGAGATAAGGACAAGGTCATGCTGCATGGGAGTGAATCAAGAACCTCCTTGGTAGAAAGTATTAAGAGTATAAGGAACAATAGGAACCATAGCTGTGCTGGTAGCCTGTTTAGTATATTTGAAGAATAGTCAGGAGGTCAGTATGACTAAGTGGATGACAGAAGAATTTCTTCATAGTGATTTAATAATTCATGTTATTTGTAATTCATATATATTATATTTCTTACATAAAATTAACACTAAATTGTACATGTAAATTCTGGATGTTAGCAAAGTGATCACTGGTCCATTTTTGCTGCTATGCATCTTGCTGGTAAGACCTAAGACCATTATTGGGGTTTTTTATGGCTTATGTTAGTATTCTGTTCATAAATTGGACCACATAATTTCCTCATACTTTTATATGAATATGCAATATCAAAAGTTAATGTGTAACATCTTCTTATATATACAAGAAACACTCAGGCTCTAGATCTTATTCACATTTCAGTAGATCATTTATTTGTCTATCTTTGTATTTCTTAGCATTGTTAAAGCTTTCTACTCTATTTTTGAAACCAAATTAAAGAATAGATCCATATTAATTATAATATTTTATTCATAATATAAACTAAAATGGCAGCTTAAAAATCAAATGAAAGTGATAAGCATAAAATAAATTGTAGTTGAAAGTGATAAGCACAAAATAAATTGTAAGCATAAAAACAATTTATAATATATAACCAATATATTTTATGCGAGTTTGGGTTCTGAATGACAGGCACCCTATTTTATATTTTTATTACGTATCATGCACTTTGATCAACGCACACCAGAAAATCAAATGTTTTAAGCAGAATATTCCAAAATCATTAAATTGGTTGGTTACATCAGACAATAAAATGTGTTACTTATGATATGATGTTTTATGTTTGCAACACTTCTTTATAAAAATATAAATAAAAATAATAAAATATTTTATCTTATAATAATATAAGAAAATAACTTAAAATGTTGTTAAAATAATATTCCATAAAAATAAATCTGGGTTAAAATTTTTCATTTTTATTTATTTATAGAGAATACATCATTATGCTAAATTTTAAAGATTCTCTTTTCGTTTACTTTGGAATTATATTTAATGTGCCATTAATATTTACAAATTAACAATTGAAACTCACTTCTGATGAAACATTGGTTGAAATTTATACAACTGTTTATTTCACCATAAATTTTAAGAAGATTCTTAAATGTAGCATTTAGATACAGTAAGCTTTTATCCAATTTTCTAAACTAAGTCAATCTTTTAAAACTCAGTCAAGACCAAATAGAGCTATTTGCTCTCTCACAAACTAATTTGAGCTAGCATTTTCAGCTCTGTTTGCCACAGAGATTTGATAGCCAAAGACATATTTTACAGCAGGTTTCAAACTAGAAAAGCATGACTGCTCTTGGTGAGATTGATGAAAAGTCATTTTTGTTTAATATTATTGATTGATAAAAGTAAGTATTCCTATATGGAGGACTGCCATATTCCATAGTTAATGATTAAATATATCAATTGCAGTAACAGTGTGGTTTTGATATATAGTTTCATTCCTTTCTAAGGCTATAAAGTCATATATTTTAGTATCTTTTTTTCAGGAGCTAAACTAGTTCATAAAGTCTAATTCATTTTAAACATTTTTACTATGCTCCAAATGCTTTGGGAAATCCCAGGGCACTTTTTTTTTAGTATGTAATCCAATAAAACAACTTCTTTTGGATGACAGTGTTATTCATTAGATAATTTAATGCTTAAAATAATATACTGTATATCAAAAACTATGACCTTTAAAATGACATTATAGCAGACAAAAATGTTACTTTTTGAAATTAAATGAGTAAATGTGACTGAAGTGAACTTTGAAAGTTATAGGGATTCTCTGGGCCACTCAGCTTCAGTATTTAAACAGATCACATCCTTGATACTTTGTAAGTGAAATTAGAATAGATAATTTTAATGTTCCTGTTAAACAAAATCAATCATTTAAGAACTTGAGGTATGCTATTCATTGAACACTTAAGAAATGTAATGTTTATGCTTGTACAAATGTCTATAAATATATTAAATATATTGTAAATTTTGCCAAATGCAAATTGAAGTGTTTTAATGATATCTAACATTATTGTTGATAATCATTGTTAATGAGAATGTTTTGTGATAGTCATTAGCAAAAAATAATATGAATTGATTGTCAGAAAATACAGTTGTGTTTATAAAGCCATCGGTCTCCTTGTATATAATTCATTCAACACATAATTACCATTACTTTTGGAATGTTTCAATAGTTATTGGGGATTGCTATGCAAATTATAAATAGATGCTAGAGAAATGTAATGTGACCAATTCCCATATTAGTGAAACTCTTTATTGGGAAAAGATAAATATGGATTGAAGCAATTATATAAGTATAATTGTAGAAAGTATTATTTAAGTGAGTTTATGTATAGTAGTTTATAATAAAATTGCTTATTATTTTATTGGGAAAAGTTAAATATGGAGTGAAGCAATTATCTAATTACGACTGTAGAAAGTATTATTTAAGTGAGGTAATGCGTAGTAGTTCACAATCAAATTATTATTAAAGGACATGTTTTCTTATAACAAAACATTAAATTTGAAGTAGAAATTAGCTACGTGAAGATGGCTTAAGGAAGAACAAGAGAAATGTTGCTAAGGAACCCCCCTGGAAAAAAATATACATATATGTATATATACACTAGCATTATTTGTGTTCTCAATTTGTTTCAGAACCTGGGTTTATGAACAATACTGTCAACCTAGCTGTCTCTACATGTCAGTGAAGGAGAGTGAACTATAAAGTTTATTTACCATAAGAAAATGATGTTGAATAGCTATAGACAAGATTCATATTGCCTAAAGAAAAGCAAATACTTACAAAATCGTTCCACTTAAAAAAATTGGTTTACCACAATGAGATACCACCTCACACCAGTTAGAATGGCCATCATTAAAAAATCAGGAAACAACAAGTGTTGGAGAGGATGTGGAGAAATAGGAACACTTTTACACTGTT
>NW_012116032.1:4184228-4199475 GCF_000951035.1 Colobus angolensis palliatus | reverse complement strand
GGTGCAGCACACCAACATTGCACAAGTATACATATGTAACAAACCTGCACGTTATGCACATGTACCCTAGACCTTAAAGTATAATAAAAAAAAAAAACCCATCTCTACTAAAAATACAAAAAAAAAAAAAAAATTGGTTTACTCAATTAATGCAGCAAATATGTGTTGAGTACTGACTAGGTGCCAGATATCCAACCTTATCTCTGTTAAGCCTACATTCCAAAGAGGGAAACAGTGAATAAACCACAAACAGCCTATATTAAATGGTGACATATAAAATTTAAAAATAAATTGAGTAGGGTGTGGAGGATTTGCACGCATAAGAGAGATTTGTGCAATTTAGATAGGTTGATAAGTCACTGAGAGCATAACCATTGAGAACAGACATAAAGAATATAAGGAAATAGGTCTGCATATAACTAGGGAAGGAGTACACCAGGCAAAGGGAAAATCCATTGCAAAAGCTTAAGGTGGGGACATAAGCCCAGTGGTTCATAGACTGGCAAAGAGGTCAGTGTGCCAAGAGGAAAGTGACTGAAGAGAGAGTGTAAATACAGTCAAGGAGGTTATAAAAGGCTAGAGGGTCTAAGGAATTGGAAGATATTGTAAGGATTGTGATTATACGCTGAATTAAAATACAGCCATTTAAGAATTTTAAGCAGAAAAACAGCTTCACCTAAAATACATTTTAAAAGTATTTCTCAGCTGGAATTTAGAAGTTAGACTTTGAAAGGGCAAAGGTAGATTTAGGATAACTTATTGATAGACTATTCTTACAATGCAAGTGATAGAGGATGGAACCAGCACCATAGCAGCTGAGACGGTGAGAAGTGGTCAGATTCTGAATCTACCTTGATGGTAGAGATAGGAGGATTTCTTGCTGAAATAGATGTAAGTTGTGAAAGAAAACAAAATGAAAGGTAAGTTTTTGCCTTAGTAATTGGAAGAAATTAGTTTCTATAAATGACAAAGAGGGAGACTGCAAGAGTGGGGGTCATAATATTCATGCCTGGAAGAAGAGGAGAGACCAGAAGGAACCAGAAAAATAACCTGAGTTGTAATAATCCATGAGACACGATGAAAACCAACAGCACTTAAATTATGATTGATAATCAGATCTAGAGCATGATCATAGGAATGGTTTGCTAAGATTTTTGGAAGAGAGCATTTCAAGGACAGGAGAGGCCAGGATATTGAAGGAATCTTCAATATATTATTAATTAAAATCTCTAAATATTAAAATAGGTTCACTGTTGGAGAAAATAATAAGTAACCAATAATTAAATTCACAGAGAAATCCAAAGAGCGTACAAAAGGGTTGATGGAACAGTAATGAGTAGTTCTGGATCATACAATCTGATGACATGTTTCAAAACTGACAGGCTTAAAGAATGAAAGAGGAAGAACGGTTGAAAATTAGCAATAAAGAACAAGAACAATTCCTATCAACCTCCAGTCCCAGAGGCATGAGGACTCTAGGAGAAAAAGAAACAGTAATATATGAGAGGTCTGCCGGTAATCCAGTGTATTCAGACAAGCACAGGTTTTTGTCAGAATGAGAACGTGAAGAGACAATTCAGTGAAGTTGAGGAGGCAAGCAATTTTCTTGTTGATGGACTGTGAGTTCCAGAGTGCCAAGTGAGAGTTGGAAGGAGTGGATACTTAATGATACTTACACTAACAAGTTATCTTTAGTATAAGTGTATCTGAAATGTAGATATTTAACTGGATATCTGTGTTTTATGTGGAAACCTTATGTATATGTCACAGAAATGCCTGCACATGTGCACAAAGATAAATGTATAGCAATGTTCCTAACATCATCAATAATAACCAGAACCTGAAAATGGCCCAGTATCCATCAACAGTAGAATGGAAAAGGTAGAAGGTGATAATTTGTGACTGTGCAGAGCTTCATGAGATGTAGAATACAGTAATAAGGAGTGACCTGGGAGTAAAAGGCTTTCTTGAGGTAAGTAACAAAGACATAGAAAAGGGAGAATGAAAATAGTTGTAATAGATTCAAGATAGATAGTGGGTGTAAAAGTCAAGGTGTCAGTGGAGCCAAGGAGTGTGGAAAAGCTCTAATTTAGTTCCATAATGAGAGCCCCTCTGGTTTTTGTTGGCAGAAATAAACCCTGGAGGAGATGTGTTTTATACTAGGAGTGTGGGTTCACCTTGACACATTTCAAGAGAAAAATAAGCCTATGTAAACCTGGTTTATGGGTTTTGCCTTGTAAATTTTTGATGGGTTGAGGCTTCTGAAGATAAGAGCTTTACACTAAGACTCAGGCTTCCTCTTTATCCCTGAAGAAGGAGATAGAAGGCTTAAGAAAGCATTATCTTTAGATCTAGGGCAATGGTTAACTCTTGACCCTTGTTGGACAAAAGGTGAGTCTACGATTAACATGCAGTTTTACCCTTTACCACTTCTAATAAGATTGAGGACATCTGGGGAATTCTTCACCATTTTTTTTCTTCGCACTGGTAATAGAATGATTTTTAAAACTCCCTCCCTTTATGCAACAGTAGAATATATTTAGGGCATATATATATATATATATTTAGAGAGAGAGAGAGAGTCTCATATATAGACACATATATAGTCTCCCAGATTGATCACATCACTAACTTACAGAAGGAAACTATGCATGGTTACCACCTGCAAACCTGTAGAAGTATTTTATTTAGTTGTCCTTTTAGCCTAAATGAATGTCTTTTCATGTTTTATTCTCAAATAAGTGGTTAAGGATTACCCAAGTTATTTTGTTTTTGTTTCAAATTCAATTAAGACGGACATGAGTCAGAGTACCCCATGCCTAGCTCAAGAGTCAATTATTGGTGATGACTCTGAGTCGGATAAACTTTAATCAATTAAGATTACCAATCTTAAATCCCAAAATCAAGATAATCTATTTTTTGATAAACTGACAGCTTAAACCTTTTTTCTTTAAATGCTTTCTTCTGTGTAGTCTTTAAACACTGTATGATCAAAACATTTGTTGTTTGAGTTTAATCTCCTTATTTCTTATTGCTATAGTCATATTGATGATATAATTTTCTTAAATCCTGAAAGTATTTATCTTTATTAAATTATTTTAAAAGTCAAAAATATTTAATTTTTGGTGTATCTATCTTCATTTAGTCAACGGTATATTCAATATTCATCATCTTCTATATACAAAGTTTCTTCAGTAAATAGGGATGGAGGGAAAATCTGTTCTTTTGAAACTTACATCCTAATGAGATGAACCTGATGAACAAAGCAGAGCAGGGGTTAGGAAATGCAGAGTTTGAAATTGCTTGGGACCTATAAATCCTTTCTTCTTTACTATTTCTCCTTTTGAAAAAAGAATGTATAACCTATGTTTGTCCCACCGCTTTATTTTGGAAGTATGTAATGTGTTTGATTTCACAGGAACACAGCTGAAAAGACATTCTGCCTCAGGATAATTGTACCTTGAGTCTCACCCATATCTATTTGAGATGAGATTTAGATGCGACTTTGGGTTTTAGACTTTAGACTTCATGCTGGGATGAGTTAAGAGTCTGTGGACTGTTGAGATGGAATGAATGCATTTTTCATATGATCAAGGAATGAGTTTTGGGGGACTGGGGTGTGGCATGTATTGGATGGTATATGTGTGTTCCCCCAAAATTCACATGAGGAAACACTAACCCCCAATAGTATGGTATTTGGGAGTAGGATGTTTGGGAGGTTATTGAGTTTACATGAAATGATGAGGGTAGAGTCCTCATGATGGGATTAGTGCCCTTATGAAAAGAGAAAGAAACTAGAGCTTGCTCTTTGTCAGGTGAGGATACAAGCAGAAGACCATCTTTTGCAAACCACAAAGAGCCCTAATTAGAAACTGGGTCTGCCTAAGGCTTAATCTTGGACTTCCTAGTCTCCTGAGCAATGAGAAATAAATGTTGTTTAAGCCACTCAGTCTTTGGTATTTGATTATGACAGCCTGGACTGAATAAGATAAGAGAGAAAAGCAAATGCAAAATTTGCTTGATGGAGATATTTTTGGTACAAATGAGGATGAGAACAAGTAGGTACTTAGAGCAAAGTAACAAAAGAAATGTAGAAAGAAATAAAGTCAGAGAAGTAAGATATTTAATATCAGAGACAAGCAATATGGTGCAATTTGTAACTTGAATGGTTTTGAGCAGTGGATATGATTTATAACACCAAAGGAGAACTCTGTTTAGCTGTATTGAAGGAACTACAGAAGGAAAGCAGAAAAACAAACATAAAAATAGGGTCTAAAGATGACATTAGTTTGAATCAGAATGATTGCAATGGAGATGATGGGAAGTGGTAAAAGCCAAAGAATTTTTTGATGAATTAAATAGTCTACAAAAAAAATAAAGTCAAGAATAGTTCCAATATTCTAGAGTTGAAAAACAGAAAGGAGGAGCTTGGCAATAACTGATATGAGAGAGGATCTCAATAGAACAAGTTTGATGAGAAAAGACTTGGAGTTCAGTTTTGGACATTTTGAAGCTTGGGTTGCTTGTTGGGCATCCGAGTGAAGGTGTTAAATATAGAGGTAGATTTATAATCTGATGTTCATGGGAAAAGTCCAAACTGAAGATAAAGAGCCTATTGTAAGATTGAAATATTCCTTAAAGTCGATAATAATTACTCTTATTAAGGGAGCAATCATAGAGATGTGAAGTCCAAGGAGATGCTTTGTTTGAAGAATCAGACATTTCTGAAGTTAAAATAATAACTGTTTTAACTTGAGAATTACTTTAAGAGAATTTCTTTAGAATAATTCCACCCAATTTTATCATGAAAAGAGACACATGTAGAGTTTTTCTACTGTAAATAATAATATCTATTTATAGTTAAAGTACTGTCATTGTGTTTCACATTATAGGATTTCTTCTTAGGTAAAACTGACCTGTGAATAAGTTGTTCTTCAGCTCTTTTTAACACAACTTCTTAGAGTCCAACACTTATCCTCTATAAAGAGAATGTTGTGATACTGTCATTTTCATTAGTGCTACAGAGTATTTATAGTGTTCTGCTTAATGTTACAAAAAGACTAACCATAAACTATTCATATTCTATATTTGGGAGCCACTGACAATGTACACCTTTTAGTAAATAAATAAAAAAAATTTCCTCTGTTAAAATTGGTGCTTTTTATGCTTTCATGGTAGCATCCAGAAAAAAAAAGTTAGTTCCCTGTATTTCATTTAAGCAATATGTATATTTTTAGTTATTAGTTTAAATTCAAATGTAAATAGAATAATTTGTACATACAAGAAAAAGTCAGCTCTCTCAGTAAATGTACATTGTTAAATTAATACATTATTAATGAAGCCATAAAACAGGCATCCATGCAAATGAGGTGTTGAGAACATTGTTCCTCCTTACTATTTTCAATAACACATAAATGATATTTCGAAACACTTTTGTAACTTATTTTAATGTTATATACTACAAGGAATATTTTCAAATTTTCCTTCGAAAAACCAGTTTACTGCATAATTTGCTCTAACACTGAAGTTGTTTTTACTTCATTGAATGTTAGAAGTGCTACATTTCACATCCATAAACAGATTTAATTTATATAAGGCATTCTTGTTAATACCTTCAATTAAACATCTCATACAGAATAATATACAAAATTTAAAAACTAAAATAACATTTAAATGTAAAATTTCTACATTTAATTTTACTTTGCCAAAAATATTGACATTAATATAAACAATTTTTACTAAAAGTTGAATGTATTTTTATATAAAAAATGCAAGTTTGTTTTGAGAGCTCTAAATTAAATGTTAAAAAATTTCCAGCCAAGGTTTTAAAGTCACATATATTTCATAAAATGAATTATTATGTATTTTTAATTTAGTAAAACCATGTAAAATTATGGTAAGGACAACTGAAGACTAACTGATAAGGAATTTGTGGCTCACAGGCAATTAATAGGATTGTAAGTACATCCTTTTCCCCCTATGCTCTCCTTATTCATGGGTCCAGAAGTTGAATCTCTTCCCTTACAAGAAATTTGGGACTTGCCAAGATGTAGTAATTATTAGTGGAAATGCAGAATCTTTGAATGGAATACAAATTTTAACAAAATGATTTTTTTTTTTTTTTTTTTTAGGCGGAGTCTTGCTCTGTCGCCCGGATTGGAGTGCAGTGGCCGGATCTCAGCTCACTGCAAGCTCCGCCTTCCGGGTTTACGCCATTCTCCTGCCTCAGCCTCCAGAGTAGCTGGGACCACAGGCGCCCGCCACCTCGCCCGGCTAGTTTTCGTATTTTTAGTAGAGACGGGGTTTCACCGTGTTAGCCAGGATGGTCTCGATCTCCTGACCTCGTGATCCACCCGTCTCGGCCTCCCAAAGTGCTGGGATTACGGGCTTGAGCCACCGCGCCTGGCCAACAAAATGATTTTTTAACAGTAGTTCATGAGAAGTTTAAGATGGAAGACAGAAAAAAAAAAAAAAGAAAAGATTTGTCTTCCCTCATCTGAGACACTAGTAAAATTAGAAAAGTAGTTTAAAAATCAAAGAAATTAAGAATTAAAAGTTAAAGAATAGTGTGTTTGATAGTGAAATTCAATAAATTTGTAGCAAATAGCTTGTAAAGGGGTGAATTCCAACTTAAAAACAAAAGTAAAGAAGTAAAGAAGTTGCAACGAGACTACAGAATGCAATACCCTATACAGAGTGTTGGGAACCATCTGCCCCATGAAAACAGATGAGGTTCTGTTGTTCTTAAACAGAACGAGGAGGTTAAATAAAAGGAGATAAAATTTTTAAATGTCTTAGCACTTTTTTTCACTTTCGTGCAGAAAGTCCACTATTTTATCTGAGATTGGTGGGGAGACGGGGTGGGAATCTATAACTTTTTTAAAAAAGAAGCAACATCAAATTCATGGGGAAAACTCAGTCTACCAGCATAGATTTTGAAGTAAGAGTAAACATCTTTGGATTTTGTCAGTTCTCAACTCACTCAGTCTCCCAAAAACTAACCCTGCTAATGTATAAGCATGTAACATTTAATCTTTCTGAAATTTCACTGATTTATGTTTTGAGTTAAGTGTACAACTTAATTCTTTTTTCAAAGATCACCTAAATATGGAATGGCTATCTAAATGAATAATCAGCTTAATTCTCACTGCTTGGTGATACTTTTCTGAGTTTATATTAAAGATATATACGGAACAAGGATCACATTCTAGAATATCAGTATTTACAGAAGTGACATACATTTAGAATTTAGGATAAAAAATGGCTTCGAAATAGTGTTTTATGACCAATTTTTCTTTATTACCTCCTAGAAGATTTCTAGATACTTTTTCCTAACCCTATCCCCATAAAATTTTAATGACATAGATATGGGATATGTTTATATTGCCCAGTAGGTTTCAGCTTGGGAAGACCACAAACTATTGCAATATCTAAGCCTTTTTTAGAGAACAAGTTTGCTGAAGTGGTTGAATTCCCACAAAAGAAAAAGAAGAAGAAGGAGAAGGAGAAAGAGAGGAAGAGGAAGCAGCAGAGGAGGAGGACGAGGAAGGGGAAGAAGAAGGAGGAGGAGGAGGAGGAGCTGTGGTGGGAGAGACAAATGGCCAGAAAAAGGATTAATTATTAAAGAAGCTTTATTTACATAACAAGGCCACTTTTTTTTGCTAGCCAGGCCAAACAGAAAGCAGTGACTGTCACCCCACACTTCAGTTCCATAGCTAAGATTCTGCCTTCTTTTTTTCCCCACCATGACAGCCTGAGTTTGGTTCCTAATTCAAGCCCTTTCTGGTTTGATACTTGGTACTGATGAAATAGCAGCAATTTGTCCAGCTGAAATATGGTAATGAGATTTAAAAAGATTTATTTTAAAGGAACTCGATGATTAAAAGCCCGTTTAATTGAAAGCTAACATTCAAGATGTGTGTGTGCATGTGTTTGTGTGTGTGTGTGTCTGTATTTAGCAAGACTTCATGTTTTTGTTTTTGCTTTTGTCTTTCCTAAAACCTTGTCTTTTTTTTTTTCCTCAGTTGGCTGAATTATGTTTTCTTCATTAACAGCTATTACAACAGACCTAGAGTAAAATGAATGGTTGTTTAAGAAAGAGGGATGTTCAGGACAAGCTAGAGAGTCCAAGCATATCATAAATGGTCTAATTCACAATAGATTTTTCTAAAAACACAAACTTCTATATGATCAAATTATTTATAATTAAAGGGAAATTATAATGGTCTTTCTAGAGATTGGCTTTAGTGTAAAAAATCACTTATACACTAAATAATTAATTAGAATAATAACATTTCCTTAAGGGATTAATTTACTCTTAATAAATTATAAGATATTTTAATTTTTTACCCAAAAGTTCAACTTTTATTGCATCTCACCATTTTTAGTTTTCTCTCCCCTTTTAAAAGGTGCTAAATAATAATGCTGTCCTTCAACTCAGTTTCAGGTTATATAAGTTTTTTCCTTAAGTTCTGCTTGTTGTGGCCTGATTCTAATAACATTTTTCTTAAAGATCTAAAGAAAATGTTTTTTTCCAAGACAATATTTTGTATACTGCAGAATATCTTTTTTTGTTTTGTTTTGTTTTGCCTTTTGGTAACTGACCTAACAGATTTTATGTTTTATTGAAAAAATTACTATGCCATTATTATTAAGCTTTGGTTCACTTAGGAAAAAAAAACACTGAGATAAAAAAAATTTTAATGAAGTTTATTACATCTGTTTATCTTTTTGTATGTGCTTTCAAAATACTTGTGACATAAAGTTATGGAGCTTTGACTCCTGGGTCTTAAAAGGACACCAAGTCCTGCTAAATCTTAAACACTGATAGCAATTAAAGCCTCATCTTCAGGGTCCATAGAAGATGCCAATCAAATGAACTACATTCCTGAGACACAGGGCTAGAAATTAAAACCATTCAACTCTTCAAGGCCCAGGGACTATTGCGGAAGATGTGGGCATGTAGGATTTTAAGGGTCAGTTTTAAGAGAGAAAATAAGTTCAATTTATCTATAAATTAACCATTAATGGCAAAGGCACACTGATGAAAGTCCAGCATATGGGCCCCTGTGTCAGATTAACACATTTTTCTTGAACCATTAACCAACTCCTTATTAAAGGTTATAAAATGCTTATGAAAGGTGTATCTTATGATCAACATTAAATTTCATAGATTGTTTATAAAATTTGAAAAACAAATTTAATTGCCTTCATGCTGTTTTTTATTAGGACATATTGTTTGGAAAAAATAAATCTCCCTCAAAGAACTAATGTTTTGGTTTTGCTTGAAATCCTTGAATTATGAGTTTTGTGAATGAATGACTTATTTTACAATGACTTATAATCCTATTTTGTGATATCAAGTGTTTCAAACTTTGATATTTGACAAACTTTCCAAAATAAAATTATAAATTATGTTTTTTTCTGATATAATTAATCCTTTAAGATATTATTAAGAGGTTCCTGGCTGGGCGCAGTGGTTCATGCCTGTAATCCTAGCACTTTGGGAGGCTGAGGCAGGCAGATTGCCTGAGCTCAGGAGTTCAAGACCAGCCTGGGCAACATGGTGAAACCCCGTCTCTACTAAAATACAGAAAACTAGCTGGGCGTGGTGGTGTGTGCCTGTAGTTCCAGCTACTTGAGAGGCTGAGGCAGGAGAATTGCTTGAACCTGGGAGGCAGAGATTACAATAAGCCGAGATCATGCCACTGCACACCAGCCTGGGTGACAGAGCGAGACTCTGTCTCCAAACAAAAAAAAAAGGTTCCCTAAAGTCCCAAAATGACATATTTGGTATAAAAATTATACAGGAAGCATTGTCAAATATGAAATGGTGTTTGATTTTCTTTGGGCTATATTTGTATAAACATGTTATTGGTATGTGTTCAATAATTATGGGAAATGCTGATAAATTTAATATGACTCAGTGTACGTTACCAGTAATAATTCTAATTTTTATGTTGAATTACTTCGTGCCACAGAGGTAACAACTTTTCTTATCAATTGTGTCTTTGACTGTGGCTGCCCTAAAACTTCTGTCATCCTTGAATAATTGTTGTCTTGTTTTGATCCTCTTTAGAAGGTGGTTTCATAATCAGCTATAAAATTCTAACAGATGCTCTTGAAGGCAGGTTTCTGATAACTTTGGAAATTGTGACATCAGAATTGCGGAAAACTTTTCAGGACTCATGGATATCTGAAATGTTCATGAATATCAAGCAGAACAGGAATTAGCTATATAAACTAAATTCACAGAAGTCTGAAGTAATCTTTTTAACTTATTGCTTAAAACGTTGCTGATCGTTTGGTTTGTTTTTTTAGAGTCAAAAAAACTTTTCTTTTAAGCTATTTACAGCTGTTAACAGCTGAATGAAATATACTCCTCTGAACAGAATTTGGAGCTTACTTATCTCTACCTGATTTCTACAGAATTTGGAAAATATTTATGAGTATTGTTAACCTATGATAATACAGTTATTTGCATAAGTGCAATAAGAATCTGTTTTTATTTGTAACAGGACACAACTGGAGAAACTGGTTATTTTACCTAGACTTTAACCGGAATGGTGTGCTTTCCTTTAAGGAATCAAACTTGACTTATGAGGCCAATAAAGCCCCTTGGAAAAAGTAGCCTCATATACCTATCTACACAGTTCCTGTACAGGGTTCCTGACCTATGGTAAGTAAATAATGTCACTTTCTGACAGGCCCAGGAGCCCAGTTTTATCTTGAGAATTCCTCTCAAGAGGAGAGGGGAATTCACCCAACTCATTGGTATTTAATGGTACAAATCCATGGCTGGGCTGGACTTTAAAAAAAAATCTTATCTGAGATTCCTTCTCTGGAACAAATTTCTGTCAAAGCCAATTTAAAAGCCTATGTAAAATAAAAAATTATTCTTGCTGCACTGTATACAAATAATCAGGCCAAGTATAATAAGGCAAATCAGTCCTACCAGAATTTGTCTGTAGTAAAAATGGGATACTGGAGAGAGAAAAAATTATGCTTCAAAAACTATAATATACCTGTTGTTAGATTTTAATTTTGCCTGATGTGTTCAGTTCTTATTATTTTCAACAGCTTGAACCAGATTCTAATTTTTCTTAGTGAAATACCTACAAAATAATGTTTTTAATTTTTTTCCTTCTTTTTTCCTATTTTTTAAAAAATCTGGAGTCACTGAAAACTAAGCTGTGCTTTCATAAAGCCCTGGGAACTGAAGCTAGACAACTTCAGAATAAAATAGCAGCAACCTATTTACATTCATAAGTCACTTTCATACTTGCCTATTGATGTATGGACTTCAGAGTAACATGGCCTATATCAATTTTTCAGGATTATTCTTTTGTTTGTTGTTGTTTTTCTCCCTTCCTCCCCCTATTTTCTCTTCACAAGACATGAGACTTCACAACCTTCTAGAAATGAGCTTTCTTAATAACATGGGACTTACCTGTCTGGGAATAAATCATCCTAGCCATGACAGATCAGACAAAACCTGAAATCAAAGACTCATTTTCTTTTAAAATGCATTCTCCAAAAGACTTTTAATAAAGAAAAGGAGGGGAATGTGAAAGAAAAATAAAACTTGGCGCTCCCAAATCACTAAACTAGGGGGAAAAGTCAAGCTGGGAGCTGCTTAGGGCCGACCTGCCACCCATTCTATTCAAACTCACCCCTCTGCTCACTGAGATAAATGTATATCTGATTGCCTTCTTTGGAGAGGCTAATCAGAAACTCAACAGAATGCAACTAACTGTTTGTCTGTAATCTTAAAGACCCCTCCCCACTTCTAGTCTTCCTACCTTTCCTTCGTGTTGTCCAAACCAATGTTCATCTTGCATGTGTTGATTATGTCGCATGTCTCCCCAGATTGCATAAAACCAAACTGTGTTCTGAGCACCTTGGACATATGTCATCAGGACCTCCTGAGGTTGTGTGATGGACCAAACTTGACGTGTGGTAAATTAACTGAGATCTCTCTCATATTTTCGGGTTTCACACACTTAACTCACTTTTGTAAGAGCTAAGATGAATATCTGTTGAAGACTCAATAAATGGAAAAGTAAATTTCCTATTTCTGTGTTAAGTTAAAAAGATATTTTACTTTATTAAAACAGATGCCTACTTGTCTAGTGTTACTTAAAACTTTTTAGTCAGCCTAAGTATTACCTGGGGGAGCTGCTAACATCCCAGAGACAATGTCTGACTCATCGAGAGCCAGGATGTGCATTGTTAACAAGCATCACAGGCAACCCTTTTCAAGTTGTTGTCACAACAAAGCTTGAGAAAACCTATCCAATACCAGGTACTTTTTCATAGAAGCATTTTCTCTGGTTCATTTAATTTATATTATACCTCTCTTCTAATTCCTTGAAAGAAAGTGCAAAGATAACTATTACACACCATAAATTGAAATCAGCTTAATATCCATGAGTTATTTATTCAAAATTCATTACTAGAATTTCAAAAAAAGTGAGGAAAAATATTAGAATATAATGTATTTTATATTCATAATATGTTTCACTCTTCTACTAGAAAAAAAAAAGCATACTAAGAATTATTTAGGCCATAAAAAAGGTAAAAATAAATAACAAAGCTATGTTTAGAATTTTAGTAATGTAATCAAACAGAAACAATCTTCTTTTGTAAGCTAACATGAAGAAAGTTTATTTCTATAGTTTCATCTGTTTACTCTTTCCCATCCACAAAATAATTCACGTGTTGGATTTTAAAAGCACTTAACACTTGATTTTAAAATATGTTTAGTAAGTTGTAGACACAATACAATTAACATGTAATAAAGAGGCACATTAAACACATCTAAAGTTTTGATTAAAATATTTTTGAAAAGTTTAACCTGCAGGCCCTATTTTTACTTTCAAAGTGAAAGTTGGATTTTAGAGATGTGTGTGTGCATGCGTGTGTGTGTGTGAGTGTTTGTGTGGTGCTGGTGATGATAGTGTTGCTAGTTCTAGTAGTATAGGAAGTTTGGAACAAATAGTATAAGCCATTTAAACCTACAAAGCATATGTTATAAAAATACAAAATGTAACTATGTTCTTCCTAGTGCTATTGCTTTATCAGATGTTAATATTCATGGAATCTCAATTAATTTTATTACATATTATTTTGAAATATAAATATTTGAAGAACACATGGTAGCTACCATTTATTAAAAGTTTTATATGCATGAAACCTTGATGGATTTCTAGGATATAGAACACATTACTCTTACATATGACAACATTAAGGCATAAGTAGGTTAGTCATTTTTCCTAATTCGCTCAGTCTCGTACCTAGGCCTATATGGCTCTTGAGACTCAGCTTGTAGCCAGAGATATAATGTTATATATTAATCATTAAATGTTTAGAATGAAAGCAATATTAATGTGATCAAATATTCTTATGAGGAAAAATGTATTTGAAAATTAGGAAGGAAACAAAAATATGTACAGAACACCTTTACAGTATCCCATGGGGCAAAGGCTTCCCAGGAATAGTTTAGAAGAAAGTAGTTAGTCCTTTCTTTGTTGACTATTATTGACTAAAGATCCCAGAAGTTATTTGCATATTAATTTGTAAAGAAATTTTATAATTTTTGCTCTTAGCTAATACAAATAGTTTCTGAAGCCCAGTAAAAGAAACAGCCCCCAAAATACATGACCTATTGAACACTGACGGTTTTATATCTAACTTAACAATCTTATCCTAAAAATTCATTGTTAAATTCTCCATAAACATTTTAGCTCTCAGGTGATCTCTGATCCAGTAACAACATTGTAGTGGTTCCAATATTAATACATAAATAAAATTATTGAAAATCATTTTATATTTTAAAATAAAATCTTCTTAGAATTACACTTTTTCTTTTTTGTGATTACATATAGTATGATGAGTACTCTGATACCAGTTCATTTATTTATTTAATAAATATTAATTCAGCACTTACTAGATATCAAGCTCTGCAGGGTCAGAGGTGAACAACACAGAGGTGATGGCCCTCATTCCTGTGGAATTTACAGCCAGGTCGATTGACTAACATTACAGTAATATCATCATTAATTAAGTTTGAGAAACACTATGAAGGAATATAGAAGGATACAGAACATTTTATTGGACAGCACTGATCCAAGAAATTAAAGACCAATGATACCTATTTTCTGTACAATATAACTACCATTTGTTGAGTAACATAACTTCTACGTTCCTTCAATATATTTGTCTCTGGTTTACAAAATGTTCCTACAAAGGATATAGTCATTCTTAAGCCTAACATAAAATTGAAACTTAGAAAATTAAATATATACCCAAGTTAAAACTTCGAACCAAATAGTCAAAATTTATTCTAATTTGATGTGGAAAATATATTGCATTGTTTCCTCTATAGCTGATAGAATAGGACTGATCAACAATAATATATATATAATGTTCAGGGTATTAGTAGAACAAGAAAGAATTATGTTTTATCTATCTATCTATCTATCTATCTATCTATCTATCTATCTATCTCTCTATCTATCTATCATCTAGTGTATCCAATGTTCAGGGGCATATTCTAAGTCAATAACATGAAATTTTTACATTAAATTTACCATAAAATATGTAACATGAAAATTGGTAATCATATAGCATACCACTTTGTTATAAAAATAAATGTAAAAATTATTTTGTTGAATAAAAATAAAATAGACAAAAATCTACTTTAGACATGACATTATTTAAAATAGTCTCAAGCATATTATACATGCAAATCCTTTACATAGAAAACTACAAATCGCTACTGAGGAAAAGCTATATAAATGAAAAATATTCCATTCTGACGATTGGAGGTCAATATTGCAAAGATGCCAATTATTTTCAAATTGACTGTTACAATTATATCTTGTTTAATGTATCTGCACAAATTATTACATCTCTAGTCTACTTTTAAAACTACTGAACATAGACAATTTTGATCAGTTATAACAGAGAATTCAAAACCAAGCTCTTACAATTTTACCTAAAATTAAAAATTAAGACCAATGGCATTCATTATTTATATGTGTCCATGTAGATACACATATGGATATTTAGGCACAGTTATGAATGTGTCAATATAGATCCAGATATGGCAAATAAGGTATAAATTTGTGGATATAAAAACCTCAGGATCAGGGCCGGGCGCGGTGGCTCAAGCCTGTAGTTCCAGCACTTTGGGAGGCCGAGACGGGCGGATCACGAGGTCAGGAGATCGAGACCATCCTGGCTA
>NW_012116032.1:4148956-4184123 GCF_000951035.1 Colobus angolensis palliatus | reverse complement strand
GCAACCTATCAGCAAGTTCAAGAAGTCTTCCTTCTGCATTTTATCTTTTTTTTTTTTAAAAAAAAAAAAAAAAAAAAAAAAAAAAAAAAAAAAACCTCAGGATCATCCAAAGCTATCCTATTTTACCACTTCAGGCATATATTTACTTAAGTTCATGGTACCTTCTGAAATTGTTCTGGAGCTTTATCCCACCAGAAATAACACTCCACCATTCTCTACGTTTTCTGTCTCACCTACAGAAAAAAAAAAAAAAGGCTAAGGAGTACTTGTGCAGGGTACAACCCAGGGAAACTGGCCCACTAACAGATGTAGATTTAATCATAAAATCATAGGATGCTGCCTCTATAATAATGGTGGATTATATTTGAAATAGCTGCAAGACACATTCCACCTTTCATAAGCATATATAAGGAATCCCAAAGTCAGGAGTGAAGGCATAAACAGGGATTCTGAAGGATGTTGAAGCCTCCGATACCTGTAACCAAAATAAATGTTAATTACAGAACAAATCCTATCCAGATTAACATGAATCCTCATAATAAAGATGTATTTACCCTGCTTCCATTTGCTCATTTGCCATGTTTGGTTTTCAAAAAACATTTTATTAAATGTCAAAAGGCAAAAAAAAAAAAAAAAAACCCTCTGAAAAGACAAAGAACTAATCATAACTAACCTCATATATGACACAGATGTTGTAATTAACAGACAAGATAGGTAAAAATACTGACTCCTCTCAAAAGTCTAAATGGAAAAGTCAAATAATAGGCCAGAATAGATAGATAATACAAGCAGAAAGATAGAATCTCTAAGACAGAATCAAAAGCAAATGCTGGAAATCACAAACACTGAAGCAGAACGTAAGAATGCCTTTGATGTACTTACCAGTTGACATAATATGGTCAAGAAAAGACATGTCAATAGAAACTTAAATGTTTCTATTTCCTAAACTGAAATGAAAAAAAAAAAAAGAATGCAATATCGCAGACAGAAAAATTATGAGTGTGTAACATTTGCATAATTAGAATACTAGAAGCAGAAAGGAAAAGAAGCAAAAAATCTATTTGAATAATAATGATAATTATCAATAATTAATTATAGAAATCAAACTACATATCCAGGAAGCTCAGAGAACACCAAGTAGAATTAATGCCAAACCCTCTACATCTAGGTGTATCGTATTTAAATTGCAGAAAACCAGAAAAGAACATATCTTGAAATAAGTCAGATATAATTAAAACAACTTACCATTAGAGGAATAAAAGAAATTGTCATTGTTCTACAAAACACTGTTGAATGTGAAGCACTGTCCAAAGCCCGTTTATCTAAACATTCCACAGACAAGTGTGGGATTTCTTAAATTTAAATCTGATTATGAGCCCCCAATAACTAGAGTAAAGGAATTGAAAAAATAAGCCTTTATTAAAATATCTTCCCTTTAGGTAGAAGGCTAACAACAAAGATATGGCTTCTGTTTCTTTCTATAGCTAACTATTATGATGGCTACTTTTGGTACTCCCAACTGACCACGGTCTGCGTAAGCACCGAAAGATGAACAGCTCTACTCTTCTGTATCAGCATACAGCAGGAGGATTTTTATTTTCTCTAGATTCTCATTAGTGAGCATTTCAATCTCTTCCTCCTCTTCCAACATGCAAGCACGCCTGTCTTCAGGTGCGCACGTTTTACTAACACACAACACACACACACACACACATTTTACTAACCTACCATAGGTACTGCAACTGAGCAGGTCCCTGCCAATCAGGAAATCCATCCCCACTCTCAAATTTCATCTCTCTTCATCTTGGGGAACTTCTTCATTAAACTCAAAGCATCAATACTTCTCAATACATCTTTTTCTCCTCTATACTTTGATGAATTATTGTCAATGAGCCAATGGCTTTTACTATATAAAAGCTTGGTTGAGGATAATCTTCAGGAGTGCCGTTAACTTCTTTGAGACTCTGAAACATAAAGTCCATTAGTATACCTTAAGACAAATGAGGCCCAAACAACACAAAACAAGTTTGTCCATCCTACTTATTTGTTTTTCCTGAGATTCTCCTTCAGCCACCAAAACAAAGAAATTAATACAATACAGTGTCCCATTACATTGATATTCCCCTAGCTAGCAGAAGCATATTCTCAGAGAATATCAAGAGCTGATAAGACTGAAAAGGGTTATTGACTCCAATCCCCTTATTTCATAGATGAAGAAACAAATCCTCAAAATAGTTAAAGGACTTCTGAAGGTCACACAGTAAGTTAATTCCAGAAATCTCTTAGTGAAATGCTTTTATAAAAAATATCCAGTCATTTATGTTTGTAGCATATTATTACATAAACTGTTCAAAAGAGTTGGATATATTTCATATAATTAAATAATTAAGAGAAATTAAGTCAGGGTAAAGTCTAATAATAAGGTGTTTCCTTATTTAAATAGCTTGTTATTGAAAAAACTGTGTGATTGTGGTATGTCAAAATTCATTTTCAGGTGGTATGTCAAAGTTCATTTTCAGGATATGTTGAGTTCATGGAAACTAAATTTCAAAGTAATTTACAAAATTTTGTATTCTGTCTTGCTTTGTTTGTTTTACTTGCTTTAAAGTGGAATAGAACATAGTCTACATTTAAGTTCTGTTCAATTGGTATCAACCAAATTAACATTTCAGCAACTTTCAAATCACCCCTGGCAACTCTGGCAAAACATGGTTTATTAGGTCAGGAACATATATATGTAGATAATTGAGAGTTTTTACATATATACATGTATGTGTATGTATTTACACACTTTGTTTCTTCTGAAGGAAGAAAAGGGAGACTTTAAATAATTTTGAAATATAATCTCAGTGAAATTAGATACAGTTTGATTGACAGGTTAATAAATATTTCAATATTTAATGGATTACCAAAAAAATAGGTCATCATGATTATATAGAATTTTCTTACCCCACCTTTACTTCTAGAAACTGTTTTTCTATTTTGATCAGTTCAATGTGTGGTAAATACAATAGCGCAATATTAAACTTTGCAATAAATAAAATATCAATGAATCAAAATAACCTGAGTATGAAATAGTTTGTAAAAACTAAAGTTGTGAATCAAATGCAATTGGTTCAAATAACAATTAGAGGTGTTGAGTTCCATATTTAGTTGCTCAGGAATAAAAAACAAAAATAAAACCAAATAAAACAGTTAACGTTTCTGCCAATATCCAGTTAATAAAACTAATAGATTAATAAAGTTTGTTTAATGTCACTACCGTTTCCTATTTGTTTCTTCTTTTTTTTCTTTTTTTCTATTTACAGTTATTACATACTAAAAATTATACTGGTTTTTGAATATTGTTTTTGCATGGTTCAAGTCAGTTTCAAATCTTCCTTCTCTATACGGACTTCAGTGCAAGTAAATTACCTCAAAGTAGAAATTTATTTTCTTAGGCATAAAACCATCTAATTTAACTTATTTAACCATTAGACCTTTTTTATAATTTAAAATACTTTATGCAATAATTTATGCCAGAAGGTGGCACCAAAAGACTCAACTTTAAAATCCCTTTATTAATAAGTGCATACGATTATTCTATTTCTAAAGGCAGAAAAATATCATTGCAAGTATTGATTAAAATGATAAAGACAATACGTACATTTTGAGGTTCTGTGGGGCAGACCAGGAATACTTATTTTTGACTTCAGATATAACACAGCAGTAATAATTCTAACAGTTTATGCTCATTTTACAAATTTATATGTATTTCTGAGCTTCTTAAAAATGGTTCCTTACAGACTATCAAGTGGATGTTTCACATAACAAGAGAAAATAGCATATACTCTCTCCCAGTAAAGTATGTTTCTGACATGTGGTTTAAATTTCCATCGTGAAACTTAGGCCATTTTAGTTAGTTTTGTAACTTTAAAGATAGATCCAGCCGGAC
The DNA here is from genome assembly GCF_000951035.1 of Colobus angolensis palliatus. Lineage (NCBI taxonomy): Eukaryota > Metazoa > Chordata > Mammalia > Primates > Cercopithecidae > Colobus > Colobus angolensis. The sequence goes on along the minus strand of NW_012116032.1, from coordinate 4,180,189 downwards.
GCGGTGGCTCACGCCTGTAATCACCTTGGGATGCGGAGACGGGTGGATGGCGAGGTCAGGAGATGGAGGCCATCCTGGCTAACACGGTGAAACCCCGTCTCTACCAAAAAATACAAAAAACTAGCCGGGCGAGGTGGCGGGCGCCTGTAGTCCCAGCTACTTGGGAGGCTGAGGCAGGAGAATGGCGTGAACCCGGGAGGTGGAGCTTGCAGTGAGCTGAGATCCCGCCACTGCACTCCAGCCTGGACGACAGAGTGAGACTCCGTCTCAAAAAAAAAAAAAAAAAGATCCAATGTCTGATTAAGGGCAAAAAATTTCCAAGCTCCATTAGTATTGTCAATAATATATAATTCCTTTTCATTTGTTTTTGTCTTGAGCAGTAGGTAAACTCAGTGATGTGAGCTCAAGCTCTGGTACCAAAACGCATGATTTTGAGTTCTTGTTCTACCATCTTAGTAGCTGTGTAGCATTGGGCAATTTAAATAAATCTCTTGCCACCTTTTACTCTCTGTCTCTCTTTCTCTGTTTAAATTTAATTTGTTAAACTTACGTTGTCATAGGGTTGTAAAGTTGCATTAAAATTTAAATACAATATACACATAAAGTGCTTAAACAGTTCCTGGCAATTAGTAAACTTTCAAATATATTTTACATTAATAATATTATTTTTTAAAAAGTTTTCTTTTTTGATAGTTACCTCTAAAGATCCCTTAGTCTTAAATTTCCAAATAATAAAACTCCTTGGAGTTTGATTTAGTTGGGAATCATAAAAGGACACATTTATCTGATGAATTATTCAGTACAAAAAACATACCAATTTTTAACATTTTATAAAACTGCCAGAATATAAAGTTGTAAATATTTTAACCTTTGGTACGAAGAATTTTTTGAAAACATTTATATCTGAGCAATTCTTTATAAAATAGAAAAGGAGAAGATATATATTGAATAAATACAATTTAAGCAATGAAAGTGTGTATGAGATTTAAAAAATAAAACTATTCTGCTAAATCAGGCAAAAAAGAGTAAATTTAGTAAAAGAAGTCACACTTAATAATGAGTTAACATGCAACATGAGTAATGTTGTTACTAAATTTTATCCACACACATATATATGACATATATATTTATATTTTGGGGTGGTAACTGTTATGTGTCTGCTATAAAACCATAGCACATTTATCTCTGGGGCACAAACACAAAAAATTGAAACTGAAAAACCAGGTGAATATGCTATAATAAGATACAAAATCTACAGCTATTCTAAGCAATGAAAATAATGTGTGCCCTATTAGTTACTTAGTCACTGTTTGCAAAACAAAGGCCTACAGAAGTAACCAAAATGAAAAGAATCTAATTTTCTAATTGGTTTATCTCAGAAAGAATTATTTTATTTTGCCTCAATAAAAATGGATGTTAATAATAAAGGAGTAGATAAATGACAGGAACTACATATATTCTAACTACAAAGAACTTAAGAACGATTTCTACAGCAAAAACATAATGATTTCTAACCGAAGGAAACTATCACTTCCTCAGTCTTTCTCTCTGTTCTAGAAAATTCTAAATTCTTCACATCTTTATTACTATAACATAGAAAACCAAAGGTTATAGTTGATTATTATATCACTTATAAACCAAGTTTATAGTGTCTTCATTTTTATCCGTAAGACAATAGAATCTGAATTAGGCTAATCTCAAGAGGTATTTAGATTCATTTCAGATAAATATTTAAATTGGTTTTGGAAGCTTCTTAAAACAGTCACACTATTCTTCCACGTTATAAATTACAGGAGGTTTGCACATGTGTGCATGTAAATGTTTAGAACACACTTTCATATACGCCTCGCAAATATTTTAATATCCTTTATAGTTTTATAAAAATCTTACTAACTTCTGTCCTTTAACATTACCTTTTGACTATAAAGTAAAAATGTTCAAGCTTATTTCTTAACATCTACATTTCAGTTGGTCATGGATGTACCTCAGTTTTAAGAAAGCTCAAAAAGGCTTTGAAGATTTTCGTTGAAAGGTAAACTTCTTTTCAAAGCAAAATTCACCTTACTTTTCTGGTAAACTTGCAATGTTTGTTGTTGGTGGTAGATTCCTGGGTGTTAGTTGGATATTTGCTATATTTTTGTTTTGTTCTGAATTTAATGCAAACAAAATGCTAATATATTATGTTAAAAATGCCAGTTTATGGAGTATTTCCTAGATACAGAGACATATAATAAATTTTAAAGCACTGAATTGATGTCAACCTTCATAACTGTTATATTAATATAAATGTTTGATCCCATTTATCAGATAAAAACACCTGAAACTGAGAGAATGTAAACAATCTGAAGTCATAAAGATGATAATAAGAAGTAGACAAAGAATTTACAAGTGGAACCTTCTGCTATCAAAGCATATATTCATAAATCACACTACTAAAATATCTTGATCTGTTAGATATTGCTTTACTCCCTTTTCAAGTATAAATTCCTGTTTATGGGTCTGATTCATGAAAGAAATATTAAAATACCAGTTCTCGATACTCTTCTACATTTAATAAGGGGGTTCAAACAGTCAAAGATACTGCGTATACATGCCATGGACAAAACTAAAGGAAGGAACAAAAACAAAAGTGCATTAAGTTATTTAGTTGAATAATTGGATATAATAACCAATTGCATTGATTGTAAGTCAGACTCAAAAAGTTGCTTAACAATATAGATGCTTTATTTTCTTTTTCCATTCAGTATATATTAAAATAATTGTACTGCTCAGGTTAAAATGAGATGTTAATTACTATTATAAAGATATGTTATTTCTGTATCAACTGCCCTCAATACTGCAATTTTAATGCTTAAAGCTTTACCTAATTTTTGTATTTTACCAAATTTGTTAATATGTTATCAATAAAGGATAAACTGTTTATAAAGCATTCAATTGAAATTACACAACATTTCTATCTTCTTAAAAGCTTCCTCACATCTTTCTGCTAGCTATCCTTCCTATACTATCGCATGTCAATCATAAGAAAAGCCACATGATCTTAAATAGTAATGAAATATTTGCACAGTTCTCATACACATAGAATATTTACACACTTCACACATACACTTCACATACACCTAAATGGCCAAAAAGCACATGGAAATATAATTACTATTATTAATCATCAGAAAAATGCAAATTAAAAATAAATACAACACACACCATAATTGTGAAAATTAAAAAGAACTATAATAATGTTGTGAAACAAATGAAACACTTTAGCTATTTTAAAATTTGTAAATAATTAGGTATATTCCATTAGTTTTTCTCTTTATTGTTTAACATGTGAATTATTTGTTACATTTCTGTTCATATTTTGTGGCACAAATAAGTCAACATTTTGTCATGTACATATATCATCATTCAGAGAAAAACAGCATAAAGTCATTTATTATGTTCTACTGTTGGTTTTGCCTTTTTATTTCAGAAAGACCATATGAACTTACATGATACAACTGAAAAAGTTTATGAATGTATATATATACATAGGTAAATAGATAAGCCAGTAAATAGATTAGATAGGTATAATGAAAGATATCTTACTCTAAGGGTAAGGACATCAAGGTTAAAATATTTTCTCAATTTTTGACTACTTTTTATTTCTATGTTCCTTTATTATAAGTTTCATTGCATATTATCACACTCTTCAAGTTCATTTTATACATTTTTTTAAAGTCCTCTTTCTGTCACCTATACAGACTCTTCTGCTCAACAAGTCTAAGAAATAGACAAGGTGCTGGTCTTTTCTTTTTTCTTTTCATTATTTTCCAGGAAATGTTTAGGTATTTTAGTTAATTCAAGGTTTTAAGCATCACATCTGCATATGTAGCTCCTACCTTCCTTATGAGCAGAGACACATAATTCAATTGGATTGAACCAAATTCTAAATTCTAAAGCTGGTCAGATGTGGTGTGGTTCACGCCTGTAATCCCAGCACTTTGGGAGGCCGAGGTGGGTGGATCATCTGAGGTCAGGAGTTCGAAACCAGACTGGCCAACATGGTGAAACCCTGTCTCTACTAAAAACCAAAAACTAGTCATACGTGGTGGCATGCACTTGTAATCCCAGCTACTCAGGAGGCTGAGGCAGGATAATCGCTTGAACACGGGAGGTCTAGGTTGCAGTGAGTGGAGATTGCGCCATTGCATTCCAACCTGGGCAAAAAGAGTGGAACTTTGTATCAAAAAAAAAAAAAAAAAAAAAACTAATGCAAAATCCTGATCTGCTAACTAGTATATCCCAAGAAAATAGTAAATTTATTTTTCACTTGTAAAATATCAATATTTAAATTATTATTGTTATTGTGATTGTTATCATGATTGCAAACTTTAATGCAGAAAAGAAACGTGTTATTTAGGTGGAACTTTAATAACGTCCTGAACTAAGAGTATTTGTTGTTAATTTTCACCCACAAAAAAATCAGAGTTTGTAATTGCCTGAAATTTCGGTTATAAAATACCAAATCTTATGTTCAAGATTTGATGTTGTAATGTTAATGTCTTTCATTTTATTACTTTCCTTTTATTACTCACTTCTCCCATTTAAACATACAATGCTTTGATTCTAATTGACTACTTATTAAACTTTTCCCAAGATAGAAATAATCTCTACCTTTCATTTTACCATTGTAGAATGAATAAAAGAAAAATATACTATGTCAAAAACTACTTGTTAAAATCTACCAATTAATCAAGGCAACAATGGAAGTAATTCTTTGTTCTACTATGAATTCTAATGTCTTTTTTTCTGAAATTTTATATTTTGGAGAATAACATAAATTTGATATACTTTTATTAAATATGCATATATGGCACGAATATTCTATTTTTAGTAACTATGTATGCAGCTTTTCTATGTGAATAACATCTGCCAATTTAAAGCAGCTTTATTGAAATATATTTCAAATACCATAAAATTCATTTATTTAAATTCTACAATTCATTAGTTTTTAGCATGTTCACACACACGACTGTCTTGTCAGTTTAAGCAGTTAAATTACTTAAACCACCAAGTATTCTTTACTTATCAATCCGATATTTCACCCTCATTCACTACCAGTCACAACCAACCACTAATTTATTGTCTGTCTCTATGAATTGCCCTAGTCTGATCTTTAATATGAAAGGAATCATATGGCATATAGTCTTTTGTGATATTTCTTTTACTTTAACATGTTTTCAAAACTCATTCATGTTGTATCATGTATCCGTATTTTATTTTTTATTGCTTAATAATAGTTCACTGTTCAAATAAATAAATATGTTTCTATACCATATTTTGTTTATTTGCTTATCTGTTGATGGATGTTTGGGATATTCTAAACAGTACCATTAAAAATATTGAGGTGCAAGTTTGTTTGAACAATAAGACTTTTTTTTTTAACATTCTGTAAAGACCAATACTAGACTATTGAACTCATACAACAACAGTGTTTAGTTTCACTGTTCAATATTTTAATTCTGATTCACTGTTCTTTTCTTTGACAAGACATTTTATACCTTCTTTAACTATCTAAAATTATATTGATACTGATGTTTATCTACTTAGATAGTTACAAATAATGAACGATATATGTCTGTACCTTTGGATCTTACATAAAATGGTGAGGGGTTTATTTTTGGGTTTTCAATGTTATGGCTGATGAAACATTGACCAAGTTACTGCAGTTTTATAATTACATCAAATAAATAATAATTTGAGAACTTCACATTTTCTTCTTTTTCTTGATTAACCTTGACTCTTCACCTTTCCATAATATAATCACTTCAATTTGCCAAAAGTATGCTGAGATTTTGACCTGAATTTAAGTGAATCAATAAACAGTTTGAAGATTACTGGCATCATTGCAATATGTATATACTTCACCATATAGCTTTTCTTCAATAGCAGTTTGTAGTTTTCCCTGTAAAGGACTTGAATATATATTTTTGAGACTACATAAAACACAGTAGGTAAATTCTTAATTAGATAGCTTTATTTTTACTCTTGGAGTTGCCACGAATTTGTACGTTGTTGCTGGCAATTTTAAATATTGCAAATCTAGAATTTCTGACCAATGTACTTAATAAGAAGGTCTGGCCAATATACTCCTCCTAAAATATCTAGAAGGCCAGACTTTCTCAATATTTATAAATTTTCAAAATTATCTGTGACATACAAATTTATAGCAACTTGCTGCTTACTGTAAAATTATTTTTCAAATGTTTTTCCATCAAAAACCTTTAGGCATCACTAGATAATTTTGTTTTTTTCTTTTTTCCTCATGTTCCATGTCATCCTGAGGGATAAAAAGTGATGAAGCAATGAATATATTCTAAGTGGGGTACCAAAGGCATATCCAGTTGAAGAAGATATTCAGCATCTGAATAGTGATTCAGAGTGAATTGCCACTGCATATTCTGTATTTAACCATTAATTGTGAGCACACTGTTTTATGCTTTCTTATTGGCTTACTTTGTTATTAAAGTCCTATTGTCAACTTCTTATAAACATAATATCTTCAAATAAATTTGCACATTCTTTTTCAGGAATTATTTCGAAGCCTGGGAAATAAATGTACTTTATAAATTCTTACTGAAAAAAATCCTCTATCTGGTTTTCTACGTATAATAAGATCTTTATTGTATTGTTCTATAATATCCTTTATTAGATTATTAGAATTATGCATTATGAGTACCCAGTTTCACTGTCCAATGTATTATTTTTGATCTACTTCTCTAGTTCTTAACAAGGAATGGACTCTGCATTTTTTTTTTTTTTTTTTTTTTTTTGAGACGTAGTCTCGCACTTTTTCCCAGGCCGGAGTGCAGTGACCTAATCTTGGCTCATCGCAAGCTCCGCCTACCTGGTTCATACCATTCTCCTGCCTCAGCCTCCTCTGGAGTAGCTGGGACTACAGGCACCAGCCACCACACCTGGCTAATTTTTTGTAGTTTTAGTAGAGACAGAGTTTCACCACGTTAGCCAGGATGATCTCAATCTCCTGACCTCATGACCCGCCCGCCTTGGCTTCCCAAAGTGTTGGGATTGCAAGCGTGAGCCACCCCGCCCGGCCAGATTCTGCATATTATAAGTATTTTTTTGATCTACTAATTTTCTAAGAATTCTGATGGAATACCAATTGTGAGCTAAAAGCATAGCTTTATAAATTTCTTATTATGCTATTCCAAATTTTAGGCTTCTATAGATTATTGAGTTTATTAAAATTCATGTATATGTTCCTTATCTTGGAACATTCTTAGTACTGTTTCTGGCACACAGTTAGTGCAATCATTATTTCTAGTATTGATGATGGTAATGATGATCACCATCATCATTATTATTCCCCTCTAAGGTCTATGAGTTGTATAATAAGGATAAGATAATGAAGACTCAGAGAAGGTAACTTGTTTAAGGTCACCCAGTTAACAAGCCACAAACAAGTGTTCCAAACCAGGCTTTGTGATGCCATAGCATGTGATCATTAGTACAAATACTCCCACAATAAATATTTTCTATTGTGAGCCTGAAGAATGAATACATAAAACCAATTATTTCTATCCCTTTCAACTAAGGGAGGTCTAGAGTGAAAAAACATTTTCTTTGTCTAAGTATGTATTGTGCACTCAGTATTTCTAAGGTTTGTGACAGACGCAAAAGAAGAAAACACACCCATGCAGACACACATGTATATACGTACAGACATACATGCAGAAACACATGTATACATATGAATATTGACTTAGAGATTAGATGGCAAGAAAGTAATAAGTCCTATAAAAATAAAATAACATGATTTTTAAATATGACACACTTCAGAGAAGAAAAATGAATGACTTTTACTAAGTGAAAAAGGCTTTTGGAATAGAAAAACATTGGCTGTCAATCAAAAACAGAAACTCTGAAAAGAATGAATACAATCTTGGGATTACTCTTGGTGAAAATGAATCTAACTGAAGCTCTTTTTTACGTGCCTGAGGAATACTGGAAAATAGCATTGCTGAAATATAGTAAAATCATACTATACTAGATTATGAAGGCCAGAAGCGATGACTGGCTTTAATAAATTAAATAATAGGGTAAAATTTTATACATAAGAGAAAAATCAGAAGAAATCAATGATTTATAAAAGTTATTTAAGTCTGTAGACTTCAGGCTGAAATGATAACAGGGAATACTATAGCTAATAATCATGAATTCACTCAAAAATATTAAAAAACCTATTACAAGAGGAGAAATGTTTAATTGGCGAAGGATAGTTACTTTTGGGAGGAAAGTTAAAGGTCATGTTAGACAAGATTATGTGCAAACTTAGATCAGCATGTGGTTAAGATAAACCATTCAGTGAATGGTTAATATGCATGATAGAACTAAAACTCACAGCAATGAGACCGGTCAGTTGTACAGTGATAAGTCTGCCCAGTGCTATTTCTTCCTAACCACATTGCTCTTTTCATTGTGTAGAAGGAGAATAATTAAACCATTCTATCATTGAAACTAAAGAAGAATTTCAAGGAGTGGATGATTCACAGTATATAACTCTGTGTAATTCAAATAGTTTAGACATGGTATACAGTCACATGATTTATTGCAAATAATATGACTACAGTGAGTCTTAGAAACCTTATTGGTAAAAACTGTAAAGATGAAGAGTTGATTTGGAGAACATAATCACAGGAGTTTAGAAGAAAACAAGAAACAAAATGATTACGTTTATAGCAGTCAAAAAGAAAAAAAAAATTTGTCTTTTGCATTGTGTGTTTGCACCTGTGAGAATAATGCAATGAACTATTGCTATTCTCTGTCCTGCCGACACTGCTCTGGACACATCACGACTTTACACTTGCTATTCTCTCTGTCTGGAATAGGCCTCTTCTTTCTGGTCTTTCTTCCAGTTCTTCTTCTAACACTCCAACCTCTGACAAGCAGGAATTTTACACTCACATGAACTAAGATCGTGGAAACTAATTTTTCAAGTAGGTGGCTTGGATTGATTCACTTTCTGTAATCAGAGTCACTTTTACTTCAATCTCTTATTCCCAGGCCCATCTACTCTATCTGTTTGGGATCACAGAATTATACTATGTCCATTCATTTAAGGGATATACCAGGTCATGAAGGAGAGTGCTCCAGTCTCACTGAATACAGTCTCTAAACTTGTGCTTCTGCTTCATTTTCAAGAGGCTATCCCAATGTTCTTTCAGGAAACAAACTACTGAATGCTACAGTATGTACTTGAACCAGTTCAACCCATGATAGAGTACCCACTGCAACATTACATTTGCCATAAAGTAGATCATTACAACTTAAGTATATTATCAGGAGTTCACCTCTGTAAATGAGATTTCTGAAAGCCTCTGATAGTGATGCTGGATGAAACACTGTGAGCAGTAATGTCTAATTTATAACTGGAACACATGCTAAACACAATTAAGATGAAATGTTATTTTCAGGGTGGAAAAGACACAATTATCAACTTTCTACTAAGCCATTGCTTGATCTTCTTAAAGAAACATGGTGGGACATTGGTTTTTTTGCCTATAGAACAGAGGCTCAGTAAGAATAGTAATCAATCTTCTTGGCAAGAGGGGACAATTGTCATTATATTTAATAATACACATAGGAAATACTTGAATAATAATATTTTCAAAAAACAGGCTGAAGGAGAACATACAGATTATAAATAAGCAGGAACACTAAAACATGAAAAGGTACTCATATACATACATATATGTATGTGTATATATGTGTATATAAACATATGTACACACTAATGGGTAGTAAAACCACAAATAAATTCAAGAAAATTATAGGAACCAAATGTGGTGCAGAGTATAGAAAACACAAAGAAAAGTTTTGAATGTAATTACAATATGTTAATAACATTATATTACATCACATGTGTAGTGAGAGTCTGGGTGCTTTATGTGTAGTTATTTATAATTGTTTATGTCAAAAATAGTTCACTATATTTTGAAGGAATAATGTTTAATAAGCCATTGCAATTTCAACAACAATTTTTGCCTTGACTAGGTCTTTGTTTACAGTGATTTTATTATTTTTATTTTATTTTTAAAATTAAGCTTACCAGTAACAGTAATGAATTAAATTTAAATAGAATTTAGCAAACTTTATACTTCCATATACAAAACTTCTGTGTAACCACAGAAGTAATATACACCAGATTTTCAGATCAAAAGAAACCAGGAACAGCAATATTTTGATGAGAGCATTAATATCTAAAATGATCTTTATAGGCTGGAGAAGTAGATTTAGAGAGAAACAACTACCTTACACAAAGAAAGCATCATTATTTAATTAAATGCTCTCTGTGGAAAAGAAAACTAAGGAGTTTACCAACAGACTGTATATTGGTTATCTATCTATCTATCTATCTATCTATCTATCTATCTATCTATCTATCTATCTATTTATCTATCTAACTGTCATTTTAGATAAAATGATTGTTCTGTGTTTAACATGAACTACTAGCATGAAGAATGTATCAAAAACTGCTATGATAGGTTTAGACTCTTTTAATAAGAATACAGATAAAGAACAGGGAACTAATAGTAACATGTCTCCAGTCAGGCCCATTTAACTGGTCAGGTTGGACAAACCATGGGAAAAGCATAGTATCTGGGCAGCATAGCATAGTCCCTTATGGCTTCTCTTGGCTAGGAGAGGGAGGTCCCTGGCCCCTTACACTTCCCAGGTGAGGTGATGCCCCACCCTGCTTCTGCTCACTCTCTGTTAGCTGTACCCGTTGTCTAACTAGTCCCAGTGAGTTGAATCGGGTACCTCAGTTGGAAATGTAGAAATGACCTGCCTCACCCATAAATCACTTACACATCTGAAATATTGTGTCTGATTTTCTGAGTCCTATAGTAAGAAAAATGTTAACATTTTGTAGTACCCAAATTATGATATTTTGATAATATTTATTTATCCAATTTTAGAAAATTTATCTTTAATGACATGGTAATATTTGGAATGTATCATTCTTTCCAGTGCAATCTGTCTTTAAATAAATAGAAAATATTTTTCTAACATATTAAAAATATAACAGTTCAATAATACATCATAAGGCCATCACTCAGATTAAGCAATTATTAGGATTTTGTCATTGTTGTTTTATTTATTCCTCAATATTTATGTGAAGAACTAGAAAGCAAGTTATCACTTGTTAGATAATTTTATTTATATATCTATCTAAATTCATTTATTTAAAGTATGCTCATTTCTTTACAAACATTTCTATTATTATAAATACCAAATAACAGAAATAGATAGAAATGCTGTTTGAAAATACTTTCAATGCTAGTAATTTAAAGAGAAATGGCATACAATTTAAATGTTTAAATGTTAACTCATGAAATATCAGATAATATGTTGGTTGGAGGGAGAAGTATGTACTTCTGTTGTCTCCAGACAGCACGTTAGGACCTAGACCAATGACCCTACTGTAACTTTCATCAGTTATTCATGCCTGTGAATAAATCAGATTTTTTATTTTGAATGTGTATAAACTAAGATTGGCCAAATCTTGTAATTAGAAAGTTGAAAGTCTTCCATAGGATTTATGAATAAGAATGCATTGAACCAGGTCATATTTTCTAACCCAGATTTGAATATTGTATCTGAATTGAATATTTCATGACTATTATAATGTGAGAAATATGTAACAAATGTATAAATATAATAATTTTACTTATTTTTTTTCTAAATATCTAAAATTATGTTTTAGATAAGGTAATCTCAAAACAGACCAAAATAGGTTTAACAGAAAGATATACATAGAGTAATAGTCTGTTCTCAGATGCATGCATGTTTCTCACTTAATTCTCATTTCTGTTTTTCTGTGTGTACAGCATGTAAATACCAGTGTTTGTTCCATAAATAGGTATCCTCAAACCAAAAAGTAAGTTACGATTGCCAAACTACAGCTATAATATTTTTCTTAAGAAATTAACATAATAGGGGGATCTGGCAAGATGGCCAAATTAGAATAGCTGCAGCCTGCAGCTCCCAGTCAGACCAATGACTCCCAGTCAGGTGGGTGACTTCTGCATTTCCAACTTAGGTACTTGTTCATCTCTTTGGATTAGACAGTAGGTGCAGCCCACAGAAAGCGAGTAGAAGCAGGGTGGGGCATTGCTTCACCTGGGAAGTGTCAGAGGCCAGGAACCTTCCTCCCCAAGCCAAGGGAAGCCCCAAGGGACTGTGCTATCTGGCCCAGATACTACCCTTTTCTCACGGTTTTTGCAACCCACAGAGCAGGAGATTCCTTCGTATGTCTACACCACCAGAGCCCTGAGTTTCAAGCACAAAATTGGGTGTCCGTTTGGACAAACACCAAGCTAGGTGCTGGAGTTTTTGGTTTTTTTTTTTCCTCACCCCAGTGGCGCCTGACACCCCATTGAGACAGAACCGTTCACTGTCCTGGAAAGGGGGTTGAAGCTGGGGAGCCAAGTGATCTCATTCAGTACGTTCCACTCCTACAGAGCCCAGCAAACTAAGCACAACTGACTTGAAATTCTCGCCGCCAGCACATCAGTCTAGTGGACCTGGGATGATCAAACTTCGGAGTGGGAGGGCCACCCACCATTACTGAGACTTGAGTAGGCAGTCTTCCCCTGACAGTGTTAAGGAAGCCGCCGGGAAGTTTGAAGTGGGTGGAACTCACATCAGCATGGCAAAGCTGCTGTGGCCAGACAGCCTCTCTAGAATCCTCCTCATTGGGCAGGGCATCTCTGAAAGAAAGGCAGCAGCCCCAGTCAGGAGCTTATAGATAAAACTCCCATATCCCTGGGACAGAGCACTTAAGGGAAGGGGCAGCTGTGGACACAGTTTCAGCAGACTTAAATGTCCCTGCCTGCTGGCTCTGAAGAGACCAGCAGGTCTCCCAGCACAGCACTCAAGCTTTGCTAAGGGACAGACTGCCTCCTCAAGCAGGTCCCTGATCCCCGTGCCTCCTGACTGGCAGACACCTCCCAGGAATGGTCAACAGACACCTCATACAGGAGAGCTTTGGCTAGCATCAGGTAGGTGCCCTTTTGGCATGAAGCTTCCAGAGGAATGAGGAGGCAGTAATCTTTGCTGTTCTGCAGCCTCCACTGGTGATACCCAGGCAAACAGAGTCGGACCTTGAATGGATCTCCAGCAAACTCCAGCAGACATGCGGAAGATGGACCTGACGGTTAGAAGGAAAACTAACAAAGAGAAAGCAATAACATCAACATCAACAAAAAGGATGCCACAAAAAAAAAAAAAAAAAATCCATCGAAAGGTCATCAGCATCAAAGGTCAAAGTTAGATGAATCCACAAAGATGAGAAAAAACCAGCACAAAAATGCTGAAAATTCCTAAAACCAGAAGGTCTCTTCTCCAAATGATTGCAACTCCTCCCCAGCAAGGGCACAAAACTGTATGAAGAATGAGTTTGATAAATTAAGAGAAGTAGGTTTTCAGAAGGTGAGTAATAACAAACTCCTCTGAACCAAAGGAACAGTTCTAACCAAATGCAAGGAAGCTAAGAACCTTGATAAAATGTTACGGGAACTGCTAACTAGAATAACCAGTTTAGAGAAGAACATAAATGACCTGATGAAGCTGAAAAGCACAGCATGAGAACTTTGTGACGCATATCAATAGTTAAATTGATCAATAGTTAAATCAATCAAGCCAAAGAAAGGATATCAGAGATTGAAGATCAACTTAAGAAAATAAAGCATGAATATTAGAGAAAAAAGAAAAAAAGGAACAAAGCCTCCAAGAAATATGGAACTATGTGAAAAGACCAAATCTACTATTGATTGGTGCCTGAGAGTGATGGGGAGAGTGGAACCAAGTTGGAAAGCACACTTCAGGATATTATCCAGGAGAACTTCTCCAACCTAGCAAGACAGGCCAACATTCAAATTCAGGAAATACAGAGAATACCACTAAGATATTCCTTCAGAAGGACAACCCCAAGACACATAATTGCCAGAATCTCCCAAGGTTGAAACGAAGGAAAAAATATTAAGGGCAGCCAGAGAGAAAGGTCAGGTTACTTACAAAGGGAAGCCCATCAGACTAACAGCTGATGAAAATACAGAAAGATATTTTCTGCAGAAACCCTACAAGCCAGAAGAGAGTGGGGACCAATATTCAACATTTTTTTTTTTTTTTGAGACAGAGTCTTGCTCTGTCACCCAGGTTGGAGTACAGTGGCGTGATATTGGATCACAGCAAGCTCTGCCTCCTGGGTTCACGCCATTCTCCTGCCTCAGCCTCCTGAGTAGATGGGACTACAAGTGCCCACCACCATGCCCAGCTAATCTTTTTCATATTTTTTTAGTAGAGACAGGGTTTCACCATTTTAGCCAGGATAGTCTCGATCTCCTGACCTCGTGATCTGCCCACCTTGGCCTCCCAAAGTGCTGGGATTACAGGTATGAAACACCATGCCTGACCTCAACATTCTTAAAGACAAAAATTTTCAACCCAGAATATCATATACAGCCAAACTAAGCTTCAACAGTGAAGAAGACATAAAATCCTGTACAGAAAAGCCAATGCTGAGGGATTTTGTCAACATCGGGCCTGCCTTACAACAGCTCCTGAAGGAAGCACTAAATATGGAAAAGAAAGCCAATACAAGCCACTGCAAAAACATAACAAAATATAAAGACTAACAACACTATGAAGAAACTACATCAACTAAATGTGCAAAATAACCAACTAGCATCATGATGACAGGATCAAATTCACACATAACAGTATTCACCTTAAATGTAAATGGGCTAAATGCCCCAATTAAAAGACACAGACTGACAAATTGGATAAAGAATCAAGACCCATCAGTATGCTGTATTCAGGAGACCCATCTCACGTGCAAAGACACACATAGGCTCAAAATAAAGGGATGGAGGAACATTTGCCAAGCAAATGGAAAGGAAAGAAAGCAGGAGTTGCAATCCTAGTCTCTGATAAAGCTAACTTTAAACCAACAAAGATCAAAAAAGACAAAGAAGGGCATTATATAATGGCAAAGCGATCAGTGCAACAAGAAGAGTGATCTTAAAGATATATGACCCATACAGGAGCATCCAGTTTCATAAAACAAGTTCTTAGAGACCTGCAAAGAGATTTAGACTCCCACACAATAATAGTGGTAGATTTTAAGATCCCACTGTCAATATTAGACAGATCAATGAGATAGATAATTAACAAGGACATTCAGGACTTGAGCTGAGCTCTGGATCAAGCAGATGTAATAGACATCTACAGAAGTCTCCACTCCAAAACAACAGAATATACATTCTTCTCAGCACAACACAGCAATTATTCTAAAATCAATCACATAATTGGAAATAAAACACTCCTCAACGAATGCAAAAGAATGTAAATCATAGCAAACAGTCTCCAAAACCAGAACGCAATCAAATTAGCACTCAGGATAAAGAAACTCACTTAAAACTGCACAACTACATGGAAACAGAACAATCTGCTCCTGAATAACTACCAGGAAAATAACGAAATTAAGTCAGAAATAAATAAATTGCTTGAAACCAATGAGAAAAAAGAGGCAACATACCAGAATCTCTGGGACACAGCTAAAGCAGTGTTTAGAGGGAAATTTATAGCACTCAAAACCCACATCAGAAAGTGGGAAAGATCTGAAATCCACACCCTAATATCACATAAAAGAACTGATAGCAAGAGCAAACAAATTCAAACACTAACAGAAGACAAAATATAACTAAGATCAGAGCAGAAGGAGATAGACACATGAAAAAACCCTTCAAAAGAATAATAATCCAGGATCTGGTTTGTTGAAAAGAATAACAAAATAGATAGACCACTAGTCAGACTAATAAAGAAGAAAAGAGAGGAGAATCAAACAGAAACATTTAAAATGATAAAGGAGATATCACCACTGATCCCACAGAAGTACAAACTACCATCAGAGAATAATATAAACACCTCTACTCAAATAAATGAGAAAATCGAGAAGAAATGGATAAATTCCTGGACACATACTCCCCCTCCAAGACTAAACCAGGAAGAAGTAGAATCCCTGAATAGACCAATAACAAGTTCTGAAACAGAGGCAGTAATTAATAGCCTACCAACCAAAAAAAGCCCAGCACCAGGTGGATTCACAGCCGAATTCTACCAGAGGGTACAAAGAGGAGTTGGTACCGTTTCTTCTGAAACTATTCCAAACAATAGAAAAAGAGGAACTCCTTCCTAACTCACTTTATGAGGCCAGCATCATCCTGATACCAAAACCTGGAAGAGACATAACAAAAGAAGGAAAAGTTCAGACCAATATTCCTGATGAACACTGATGCAAAAATCCTCAATAAAATACTGGTAAACCAAATCCAGCAGCACATCAAAAAGCTTATCCACTATGATCAAGTCAACTTCATCCCTGGGATGCAAGGCTGGTTCAACATATGCAAATGAATAAGCATAATCCATCACATAAACAGAACCAACGACCAAAACCACATGATTACCTCGATAGATGCAGAAAAGGCCTTTGACAAAATTCAACAGCCCTTCATACTAAAAACTCTCAATAAACTACATATTGATGGAACGTATCTCAAAATAATAAAAGCTGTTTATGACAAACCCACAGCAAATATCATACCGAATAGGCAAAAGCTGGAAGCACTCCCTCTGAAAACTGGTACAAGACAAGGATGCTGTCTATTACCACTCCTATTCAACATAGTATTGGACGTTCTAGCCAGGGAAATCAGGCAAGAGAAAGAAATAAAGAGTATTCAAACAGGAAGAGAGGAAGTCAAATTGTCTCTGTTTGCAGATGACATGTATATTTAGAAAACCCCATCATCTCAGCCCCACATCTTCTTAAACTGACAAGCAACTTCAGCAAAGTCTCAGGATTTGAAATCAGTTTGCAAAAATTATAAGCATTCCTATACACCAATAATAGACAAATAGCCAAATCATGGGTGAACTCCCTTTCAGAAGTGCTACAAAGAGAATAAAATACCTAGGAATACAACTTACAAGGGACATGAAGAACCTCTTGAAGTATAACTACAAACCACTGCTCAAGGAAATAAAAGAGGACCAAACAAATGACAAATATTCCATGTTTATGAATAGGAAGAATCAATATTGTGAAAATGGCCATCTTGCCACGTGCAATTGATAGATTCAATGCTATTTCCATCAAGCTACCACTGACTTTCTTCACAGAATTAGAAAAAACTACATTAAATTTCGTATGGAATCAAAAAAGAGCCTGTATAGCCAAGATAATCCTAAGCAAAAAGAACAAAGCTGGAGGCATCAGGCTACCTGGATTCAAACTATACTACTAGGCTACAGTAACCAAAACAGCATGGTACTGGTACCAAAACATGTATGTATAGAACAAGGAAACAGAACAGAAATAACACGACACATCTACAGCCATCTTTGGCAAACCTTACAAAAACAAGCAATGGGGAAAGTATTCCCTATTTAATAAATGGTACTGGGAAAACTGGCTAGCCATATGCAGAAAACTGAAACTGGACCTTTTCCTTACACTTTATACAAAAATTAATTCAAGATGGATTAAAGGCTTAAATGTAAGACCTACAATTATAAAACCCTAGAACTAAACCTAGGCAATACCATTCAGGACATAGGCATAGGAAAAGTCTTCATGACTAAAACACCAAAAGCAATGCAATAAAAGCCAAAACTGACAAATGGGATCTAATTAAACTAAAGAGCTTGTGCACAGCAAAATAAACTATCATCAGAGTGAACAGGCAATCTACAAAATGTAGAAAATTTTTGCAATCTATCCATCTGACAAAGGGCTAATATCCAGAATCTACAAGGAACTTAAACAAACAAATTTACAAGACAAAAGCAAAAAAACCATCAGAAAGTGGGCAAAGGATGTCAACAGACAATTCTCAAAAGAAGACATTTATGTGGCTAACAAACATATGCAAAAAAGCTCATCTCATCACTGGTGATTAGAGAAATGCAAATCAAAACCACAATGAGATACCATCTCATGCCAGTTAGAATGACGATTATTAAGAAGCCAGGAAACAACTGATGATGAGAGGATATGGAGAAATAGGAATGCTTTTACACTGTTGGTGGAAGTGTAAATTAGTTCAAGCATTGTGGAAGACAATGTGGTGATTCCTGATGTATGTAGAACCAAAAATACCATTTGACATGGCAATCTCATTCCTGGCATATACCCCAAGGATTATAAATCATTCTACTATAAAGACACATGCACACATATGATTTTTGCAGCACTATTCACGATAGCAAAGACTTGGAAGCAACTTAGTGCCCTAATGGTAGACGGCATAAAGAAAATGTGGCACATATACACCATGGAATACTATGCAGCCATAAAAATGAATAAAATCATGCCCTTTGCACAGACATGGATGAAGATGCAAACCATCATTCTCAGCAAACTAACACAGGAACAGAAAAAACAAACATTAAGTATTCTCACTCATAAGTGGGAGTTGATCAATGAGAACACACGGACACAGGGAGGGAAACATTATGCACTGGGGCCTGTCGGGGGGGGGGGGAAGGGAGGGATAACATTAGGGCATTAAGACAAATACTTAATGCATGTGGGGCAAAAAACCTAGATGATGGTTTGACGGGTGCAGCAAACCACCATGGCTCATGGACACCTATGTAATAAACCTGCACGTTCTGCACATACATGTGTATGTGCAGAACTTAAAGTATAATAAAATTTAAAAAAGAAATTAAGATGATAGAGAAATGCATATTGAACTTTTACAGAAAAAAACTCACAGTAGACAATGAGTACTAATACGTTTATTTTTTTAAGTGAGAAAACATTGAAATAAATAGTCCTTCAAAACTTTAAAAATTGTGTTTGCCTTAATGTTAATCACATGTCTGCATGTTAAACTTTCTACTCATTAATACATACTTTAATTTCACATTCAAATCAGTAAATATCAAGGCTTTAACTCCCAAAGCCTTTACTCCCTGTGACTGGAACAGTCACATCTTTTTGTTTATGTCAACCACATGAAACCCTTATAAGACATAGTTGGTAAGGGCAAGAATAAGAGACAAGCGTTGGCACATCATAAATTGTGAGGTATGCTTCCTAAACATACCCAGGAAGAAGAGAAGGGGAAAGTGAAAGAATATTCCAGCTAAGTAAACATTCTTTATCAAAGACCTAGCCAATGACTTTGTAAGATATGTTTGAACACTTACATTTGCCAAAGGAAGCGAATGTAAATAGCTGAATATATTCCTGTGTCTGCTCATAAACTGACACAAAAAGAGAGACTGAATTTTCAATAGATAATTAACAATTTTTAGCACATTTCCCACAGAAAGTTCCAAATACCCATGAATAAAATTTAACTAAAAAGTTTGGGAAGTAACATGCCAATTTATTAATATATTTTAAATTTTCTATTTCAACTCTCTCATGCCAATTTTTGCAATTTTTATTGAAAGCAAAAGTTGAGATTTTAATAATATATAATTTATTGTTCTATATATGTGATAATAAGAAATGTGTATTTCAATTCAAATCAGAATAATAGGTCCTTGAATAATAAGTATGACCAATTTGAAATGACCTTTTATAAAATGATTTTATGTAATCAATAGTAATTTTAGGAAAATAATTGCATTTCTACACCTTACAAGGAAATGCTATATTTAGCTTTTAGTATCTGGGTTTATGTTATTGCCAAGAAAGTAATATGGAAAGAATTTTTTTGTGTCTAAAATAGAGTGTAATTATATAAATTGCTACAATGGTATTTATTTTCTTATTTTTTTATGTCTAAAATTGGTGAACTAGGCCAAAGATATATAGTTAAATCACATATATTTAGTACAGTTGTGCGAATTTAGATATGTTGTGTTTTTCATAGAACTTACTAATAAAAACTTTCATTATCATAATGCTTTTATTTTCTATTCTTTGTGATTCTATTAAAACTTTCTCATTTTAAACAATAACACTCCCTTTTAAAACATTAAAAAATTCAAGTCAGTACTTTCAACATGTCTAATGTCTCTAGCAGACAGTGATATACACAAAGATGACATTGACAACCATGGCTAACCACCTTACTCCCCTGGTCATCCCCTGGCCCCATCCAAGACCCAGTCATGTTTCCTACAGCCACAACACTGCTAGAAAACAAGAGATCTGAATGTTTGAGACAACAGGAACTGATAAAGAAAAAGATAACTGATAAAAGAAGACTAGTAGTAGAATTAAAGGGAAAAAAGAGAAAAAGAAAAAAATATAAAAGTTTCAAGTAAAATATACTGATTTCATCTGCATCTCAATTCTAATTAATCTATGAAATTAAGTTTTTATTATATCCTTAAGATAAAGGAACTTGGTAATGAGCCACAATTTAACTTTCATTGTTGGAAAATAAAATCCAAGAAAGAAAACAATGTCAGAATCCTTTATATATATTTTAATAATAATATCACAGCCATTGCAAAAGTAAGTCAAGTACCTTTTGAGGCCACAGCTGAAAATAGAGAATTAACAATGCAGCCTCAAATGCAGCCATAGGTAGTTTGCTTAATACATAAAGAGGCAAAGGAAGAAAACAAGCAACTAAATAACTAAGAGGCTGAATATTCATTCACTTGGCTCAGTCCCTCTCTAAGGTGTGTTTTTGAAGTCAACATTAATTCTCAATAACATGTACAGAGCAGCTGCTTGAAGGCATTGACTGGTTTCTGCACTTGCTGAGTTAATGTCAAAATGTCAATTTTGCTGTCCCTTTGCTATAGCAACAAAGTATTCTGCTATCTTGATAACTGGTTAGTCACATCCCCAAATCTACAGTTCTACCTTTTTTTTTTTTTTTTCCCTCTTGCTTTTTCTCACTTCTCAGTCATGGCCATTGTCATTTGATTTTAACTTTAGCAGATAATTTCAGACGTATTCTCATGACTGCCTTTTCAGTAAAGATGTAATGTGTAAAAAGTCTGCTGCTTAAAAATAAGTCACTTACAGAAAACTAAAGTGAAAAGTTCATGGAGAATCTATGATTATAAAAGCTGAGAAATTTATCATATTGTAGTGCTGTCTCTCTTTGCTCTTCATTTTGAATGAAATTTTTCATCATGGTTTTTGATTATGCATTCAATTGTAATTCTGCCTGAACACAGACCCATTCATTGCACACTGCAGATCACTCAGCTGAGGAATATAGAAAGAACATACACATGAAAATTTTCAATACAATATAAAGAGCAAATGTATAAAAATCTAAAAGGACAAAAATATTTCTTAAGAAAATCACAGATTTAAGGAGTGTTTTACTTGTAAATTTAACCAGAGAACAAAAATCTGTACTGATTTGGTGCTATTTGATATTTTATGTGATATATGCATAGCTGACCGGATTTAGATATTCAATTGCAGATTCAGATATTCAGTGATATTCCATTAGGAGAGTGTGATAACTTTTTATTATATAGCCTTTAACCTGCTCTATAAAACCGTCATTTTCTTTTTATTCCTTTTTCTTAGATTCTTAGGTTTATTCTTGGCTGGGGGAAGAATAATTGCATTGGCATTTACAATTATTAAGGTATAATCATGTTAAAATAAAGTTAGGTTGTATTCTGTCATTCAGTGTATCTGGCTTTAGGGAAATTATGTTAAAAAAAAAAAACAATAGAAACACCTTTCCTATTGAAAGGAGCTTGCATTCACTCTTCTGTTTCATATGAAACACTGGTTTCTCTATTAACATAGCTCTAGTTATGGCTCCCAGCAGCCAGAAGAGACCCAAAGGGAAGATCCCAAGCAGGTTATCTACTTGACTGGGTTCCTTCAGGGTGGGTTCTCCTATTCGAGAGTCAGATTACAAGCATGGCTTCAATTACATAACCACAATGTGAAAGTTTAAGAGCTTTTTTTTTTTTTTTTTTTTCCTTACAGATTG
Source organism: Colobus angolensis palliatus (assembly GCF_000951035.1). NCBI lineage: Eukaryota > Metazoa > Chordata > Mammalia > Primates > Cercopithecidae > Colobus > Colobus angolensis. Next base: position 4,158,182 of record NW_012116032.1, on the reverse strand, counting down.
TCAAGCTAAGCAGAGTGAACCAGATGTGTCAAACAATTCTTTATCCTCGGTCCTCTGTAGCAACAGCAACTGTACACATAAAAGAGGACTTCTATTTAAGGGTCATCTGAGTTGGGGTATCCTAATTTCAAGGAGTAACTGTCTACTGAATATTTCAAACAACTCTGGCAGCAATGACAATTGAGCCGTTTGTCACCAAGCTGAGGTTAAGCAACTGCTCCATAGAGGGACTTCACATCTATCTTGGTCAACCTTGGCCAGACCTATGCCACAATAGACTGTGGTTTCCCCATTACTCCTAAAGCACTTACATACATACATTTTAGAAGAAGTAGTCTCTTTCAAAGAAAATAAGTGATACAAGCAGAATAACCTAAGACGTTTTAGGTAATGCTTGTGCTCAGTTGTTCAGATTGCTATCTGTGATTTTAAATGAAATTGATACACCATCTGTGATTTTAAATGAAATTGCTACTCTATGAGAACCATATGGAAAAACCTTCTACCTAGAGAAAAGGAAAGAAATCATTACTTCTGAGATTTTTGAAGTAAATCATGTCTCATTTTGAGTGCACAAAGAGATAATTTTGACTACATAAACTATATTAATTTATATCATTTATTAATGAGAAGATATATATAAGTTTATCATAACTGAATTATTGGATAAATAAATGTATCACTTATATGTTTATTACATACAGAAATTACACTGAAGACAGTACAAAGGTTCTATTTAAATGTTCTTTCTTTACCAAAGCACAGTTTAAAGTAACCATTAATTTAATAAGTCAAAGTATTTACATGCCTGATGCAGCCCCTGGCCTTCATTAAATATTCTCACCAACACATATACTAATGTAGTGGTTCTAGACATTGAACATTAGAATCACCTGGGAAACTCTCAAAGCTTCTGATGCCAACTGAATCTCTATCTTTGGGGGGAATTACCCATGGACATTATTTATAAGGATTCCCAGGTGATTAAAATGTTACACCAGGGTAGAGAACTACTGTTCTATAAAATATCCTAACTGTGTCATAACCAAGGTTTCTCTGTTCTATCTCTATTTGACATAGGCAAATTCATCTGCCAAGTAAATCATCAAAGAATTCTAAAATTAGTAGTAGTGCAAAATCTATGAAATTTTTGTTCTCTTGCTACTCCAATTCACCGCTTCTGTGATGGTTTCACAGATGGCTGCAACTTTCAGTGACTTTTTCACTGGTCTGATCTTAAAGAACTTTATTTTCAACAAATATTCAATAAGCTTTTATGAGAGTAAATTATGTAGCAAGTACTGTGTTATATTTTCCATACCCTAATTTTTTTCTGTACCCTAATTTACACCCTTTAAATTAAGTATCTTACATTTACAATAAGATGACAGTTGCTTTTAAGGCATGGACTAGCATTACTTACCTCTGTAAGGTAGCATAGTCTTGTGGACATATAGATTTAGATGTGGACCAATATGAAATATAAAGCCAGATGTAGCTGAGTCTGTATCCAAGTTTTGCTACTGTGTAGTCTCAAATAAGTTAATTTCTATGAAACACAGTTTTCTTGGCTATGAAATACAGGAAATAAATGACCTCATTGGAAAACTGTGAAGATTAAATAAGATTTAAAATGTGAAGTGCCTGCTATAGACCTTGGCGTAAAAATAAAGCTTTTGCACATTCCTTCATTGATATAACAAATATTTAATTGCCTAGTCTCCAACAGTCACTTTTGTAGATATTAAGAACAGCAAGGTGAACACAAAACATACTGTCTCAGTTCTCATAGTGCTTGTATTAGGATTCTCCAAAAAGACAGAACCAATAGGATATAAATGTTGATTACATAGATAGATAAATGATTGATTAGATAGATAGATAGACAGATAGATACATAGATACATAGATAGATAGAAAACATATTAGGGAAACTGACTCACGTGGTTATGGAGGCTGAGAAGCCTCAGGAGAGACCATCTGCAAACTGGTGACCCAGAGATGATTGTAGCAAGTTTAGTCTAAGACCAAAAGCTTCAGAATCAGTAAAGCCAATGATACAACTCTCAGTCGGAGGTCATAAATCTGGAAACCCTGGGTTCTCAGGAGTAAATCCTGAGTCCACTAGAGCAAATCCCAGAGTTTGAAGCCTAGAGAATCTGATATTCTGATATCCTGGAGATCCTCCTATTCTGATGCCCAAGGGCAAGAGAAGAAGGGTGTCCTAGCTCTGAGGGTGTGCCAACTCCCTCTGAGAGTGAGAGATTAAGTTTGCCTTTTCTCTGGCCTTTTGTTTTGTTGAGATCTCAGCCTACTGGATTATGCCTGTCCATACTGAGGGCAAATCTTTACTCATTCTACTGATTCAAATGCCAGTCACTTCCCTAAACACCCTCACAGACATACTAGAAATAATGATTTACCAACTATCTAGGTAACCTTTACAGTTAACTTCTAAAATTAACCATCACAGTACTTAAATTCTTGTGAGGGATTCTGACAATAATAAAAAAAAGCTACATACATATTATAAATAAATAAAGGCAGGGTAAAAGGATAGTGAAAGAGGATATTATATTAGGTAGGTTTGTTAGTGAAGGACTCTTTTTTGAAAAAAAGATAGTTTAAACAAGTAAAATGAAGCAGATTCAGGGTTGAAGCATGTATCTTCGAGAAGACTATGTAAGGAGGAGAGAAAAGAAAGGCCCTACCATTTGAATAAAATTTACATTTTTGAGGAAGAAGGAGTTGATCATGTCTTAGATGCATTGAATTAGATAGAGTGGTAAAAAGTAAAATTGGAAAGATGAGTTGGAGCAGATTATGTGAAATTACCATAAATATGCGGAGTTAGCAGAACAGTGGTTCCCAGTGGTCCAAATTTTAATACATACTATTTGTAAATATCTTATAGCATATGGTATGGGAATTTAAAATTGTATATGAAATTGAGGTAGTTAATTAGGTCACCTTAGAATAAAAATGACTATGCTGGATTATCTGAATAGTGCTAATGTAGTCACAAAGGTCTTTAAATGTGAAAAGGAGAGGCAGAACAGTCAGTGTCATGGTGATGTGGCATGAAAAACAGTGACTATTGCTTTCTTTGAAGATGAAGAAAGGTTATGAGGCAAAGGGTGTGAATAGTTGGAAGGGTCAGAGAAACAGATGCTTTCCTAGAGCTTCCACAAGGAACATAGCACCAACGACATCTTTATTTCAGCCCAGTGAAACCCGTTTTTGACTTCTGACCTCCAGAATTTATATAATAAATTTGTGTTGTTTTAAGTCACTAAGTGTATGGTAATTGGCATTAGCAGCAATATGAAACTAATACAACATGTTAAAGATGCCTTTGGTGAGTTCAGAAAAGAGAATGCCCTCATCTGATTTATGTTTTAAGAAAGCCATTTAGCTGTGATGTGGAGAGTACATTGTAGAAAACAAGGATGGAAGCAGAAAAACCACTTGGATAAGTATTTCAATAGCTTATTAACAAGTAGTGAGAGATGATGATGTCTTGTAATAGAATGGAATAGGCTAAAGTAAGAAGGAGTAAGATTTAGGATATATCTTAATGACAAAAGAGACAGCATTGGCTTTAATGCAAGGTGCAATAGCAATGAGGAGTCTAAAACATATTCAAAATGCTTGCTTTGATCAGTAGGACAAATTGTGGAGCTATTTACTGAGATGAATTGTGAACTTAGTGTGGTACGCATAACACCTAATACCTTAACAACACAGCAAGTACTCAATAAATATCTGGTGAAAACAATAAGATAAAAGTATTGATTAAAAAAAGATGAAGACAATGGTAAAGTCAATAATAATGACGCAAAATAATGATGCTGATAATTGAAAAGGTAGAGGAAATATAAAACATTAATGGACCTCTATTAAATACCACAGAGAAGTGTATTAAGTACCACTGTTTGATTTTTAGCTCCTAAAAATTCGTGTTACAGTTCTAGTAAGTTTTAGTTCATTTCCTACTGCTATAACAAAATGCCACAGACTGAGTAATTTATAGAATATAGAAATTTATTCAAATCGCAATTATGGAGATCAGGAGTTCAAGTGCAGGGCTCTGGCATCTGACAAGGCTTTTGTGCTGGATTATATTCCAAAGCAAGAAAGTGTAGGAAAAAGCAATATGCTAGACAGAACTAACCCACTCCTGGGATTATGGCAATAATCCATTGCGCTCACAATCTAATCATCTTGTAAAGACTCTGCCTCTCAACACTGTTACAATGACAATTAAATTTCAACTTTAGTTTTGGAGGAGATGTAAAAATAATAGCATGAGTCACTCTAATGAGACAAAAACAGATTGTATCATTGGATACCTATGTAGATTTTATTGATGGTTAGGATTTTCTCTCAACTTATCATTTTAAAATGTAATTTTCATGTCACATTTAATTGAAAATTAATTTCTGCTATCTTACATAAATCTATTATGTCTCCATAATAAACAGAAATACTCTAAGAAGGTCTGTATATATAAACTTTGTTAATGTTAAGCACAGGATCAATTAGAGTAGAAACTTTGCTTAGCTAACTGCTGTGTTTCTACCACCAAAAAAGACAGAATACATATAAAGTTCTCAATAAAAAGCTGTTGATAAAATGAATAAATATCTTGTCTAATCTGTGCTCCTTCAGCATTGCCTAAATGTTGCAAATATGAGAGTGATTTAAGTCATCAATATGTTGAATAAATTAAGTTTGATTTACATTCTACATGAGTAATACCAGACATATTTATGAGAAAAACATAGATCAAATTCTAGACTTAAAGTTCAGAATTTATGAAGAAGGAAATTGCTTGGGTGTGGAATATTGTATTCATTTTAGGCATACATTGCAAAAATAATAATATATGATTCGGCTTTAATATTGAGTTGATAAATACGCTTCTAATTTTATTTCTAATCTCCCAATAAAAAATATCTTGTGAAACAAACACTTCATTACTTTTGCTTGAAGAACTACAGAAAAAAAAAATTAGATATTTAAGTGTTCAGAACACAGTTAATATTCTGTTAGTGAGACTTCAAATGTATAATTGTTCTTTATCCTTAGTGCTTTTAATTTCCACATTCATAACATAAGGTACAGCCCAAGCCAAAACCACCAAACATTTTAAAATATTTTTTAAACATGATATTTTGAATATTTTTTAAAAATTTCTATTAATAATAAAATAGTGTTGAAAATAAGATTAGGAAGAATCATGTTAATACTGATTTTAATTCTTAATCATAGTTAAATTTAAATGTCTTACTTTAATAATTTTGATTTATAATTATTTAAAGGTCACTTATTAATGGCAATATTTTATTATACATCTATTAGTGAAATTAAAAAATGTAAAACCAATATGAAATTGTGTGTGATTGAAATTGTAACATGACTGATTCATGTATCAAGTAAAAAAAGCAAAACTGTTCCATCTTTTAAGTATGTTGCACATATCTATTACTCAGTGGTTTTATCCTGCTAAGCTCTAGTCAGAATTTCTAAAATTACTAAAATAATACTAAATTCAAAAGATAAATGGCATATTAATTTGAAAATTTTACTGAAGGCACATGTAGAAAGTAAAACTTCTTTTGGAATTGAGAGGATAAATTATCACACGTGATTGAATCTGGTCTTCATGCACACATGTAAGGAAAGGATAAATTGTCATGAGCACTGCAGAAATGGTACAGTATAAGGTGATGATAATACAGAAGCCAAAGAATGCCCAATTTTTACTGATAATATAGGACTAAGTGTTGTTCATTACTGCACTTCAACATTATACTTTTTCTATTGACACACTCATCAAATGTGGGATAAAAATAAAGGTATAATATGAACAGTGTAATAATGTTCAGAAGTACTCTTTAGGAACTTACTACTATCTTTATTGTATTTTTCTTTCTAGAATGCCATAGCAAAATACCACAGACTGTATAACTTAAATAATATAAATTTGTTTTCTCATATACCTGAAGGCTAGAATGTTCATGATCAAAATTTTAGCAGAGTTCGCAGGTTCTCTTCCTGAGTTACAGGACCACTTTCTCACTGTGTACTCTTACAGCCTTTCTTTAGAGTGTGAATGTGGAGACAGAAATAATGTGAGCTCTGGGATATCTATTTTTTAAGGACACTAATCCATTTGGATTAAGACCCCACTTTATAAACTCACTTAACCTTAATTACCTCCTTATAGAGCCTCTCCTCAAACATAGTCACATTGTTCATTAGGGTTTGAATACATAAGTTTGTGGAGGCATAACTGAGGAAATAACATTTTTCACATCACCTCCCCACCAAATTTTGATCTATTTATATTCTAAATACCTTTGCCCCACTCCAATGTCCCTCACACCTTTAGTTCATTCAAATATCAAATTTAAATTTTAAAGTTCAAGTTCTTATCTATATAAGTAAATCAGATATAGGTGACACACGAGGTACAATTCATCCTGTGGCAAATATTTTCTCTAGCTGTGACCCTGTGAAACCAGACAAGTTATGTGCTTCCAAAATACAATGGTGGGACATTCATAGGATAGATATTTCCATTCCAGTGAGGACAGTATAAATAAAGAAAAGGTACAAGGGGTCCCAAGCAAGTCTAGAACCCAGAAAATAATATTTCATTTGATATTAAGATTTAAAAAAACACACACAAAATAATCCTGTTTGGTGTGATGTTCTGTCTTCCAGTTCCATTGTGGGTGGAGATGCTACCCTCAGCGAGGATGGAGAGGTCTTTTCAATTGGCAAAGAAGACTCATTAGAACAGTGGAACACAATGTTCCCAGCTTCATAAGATTTCTTCCACTAATTCACATACAACATTAAGGATCTCATTCCTACACAATCCATGTCTTCACTTGAAAAGTAAACACCCTACAAGACTTGAAGTTCAGTTTGCATTTTAATTCAGTCAATCACATCATGAGATTATGGGTTTAATTTTCAGCAACCTCAGCTTTAAGGATCCAGGAAATAAATGTCTTCTTCAAGGCATATATAGAAGTTTTCAGAGCACTTATGAGATATTTGAACCGGTAATTCAAAAGCATGAACTCACCCTTATTTTTCCCCACTTTGTTCAATTACATGATGAACAACCAGTAAGTCTCATTATAGTCATAACTTAAATATATTGCACCTATGGTTCCAGACCACTACAATAAAGCAAGTATTACAACAAAGTAATTTACACCATGTTTTTGGTGTCTCAGTGCATATAAACGTTGTATTTACACTATTCTATTACTTAATAAGTGTAAATAGCATTATATCTAAAAAAAACAAACTACATACCTTAAATATACTTTTTCTCTAAAAAATGCTAATCATCATCTGATCTGTAGCAAGTTGTAATTTTTATGGCTGGCAGAAGCTCTTGCCTTGATAATGATGGCTACCAACAGATCAAGTTGGTGATTGTTAAAGGCTGAGGTGGCTGTGACAACTTTTAAAAATAAGACAACAATGAAGTTTGCTATATCGATATACCCTTCCTTTCGCAGATTTTTTTCTCTACAGCATGCAATACTGTTTGATAGCATTTTACCAACAATAGAACTTCTTCAAGAATGGAGTCAGTCCTCTCAAACGCTGCCATTGTTTTATCCACTACGTTTATGTAATATCTAGGATTCTTTGTTTTCATTTAAACAATGTTCACATCTTCACCAGGAGTAGATTGCCAATTAAGAAATTGCTTTATTTACCCGACTATAGGAAACAACTCCTTATCCTTTAAAGTTCTGTCATGAGACTGTAGCAATTCAGTCCCATCTTTAGACTTCACTTCTAATTTTAACTCGCTTATGATGCCGTTTCCACTACATCTGCAGTTATTTCTCCCATTGAAGCCCTAAACCTCTCACTCAACCATGAGGATTGTAATATAGTTCTTCCAAACTCTTATGAATGTTGATATTGTAACCTCCTCTTATGAATTATGAATTTCCTTAGTGGCATCTAGAATGGTAAACACTTTCCAGAAGGTTTTCAATTTACTTTGCTCAGGTACCTCAGAGAAATTACTCTTTATGGCAGTTATAGCCTTATAAAATATGGAATATATCTCTTAAAGAATAAAACTGGAAAATCAAATTTACATTTTGATCCATGGGCTGCATAATCAATGTTGTGTCAGCCGACATCAAAACAACATTAATCTTCTTGTACATGTCCATCAGAGTTCTTGGGTGACCAAGTGCATGTCCACTGAGCACTAACATTCTAAAAATATAAAAAATAAGTATTTTTTTCCCAGAGCACAAGGTCTCAAAAGTGAGCCTAAAGTATTTAGTGAATTATGCTGTAAACAGATGTGCTGTCAGCCAGTCTTCTTCTATTTATAGAGCACAAACAGAGTAAATTTAACATAATTCTTAAGGGCCCTGGGACATTTACAATTTCAAATGGTTATTGGCTTAAATTAAAATTATCAGCTGTATTAGCCCCTAACAAGAGAGTCAGCATGTCTTTGAAGCTAGGCATTGAGTTTTCTTCTTTAACTATGAAAGATCTAGATGGCATCGTCTTCCAATAAAGAGTTGTTTAGTCTACATTGAAAATCTGCTGTTTAGTGTAGTTAATTTCACAATTATCTTAGCTAGATCTTCAAGCTTCTGTATCTGCACCTCACACTTCTATGTTTTGGAAACTGTTTCTTTCCTTAACCTCATGAACCATTCTCTGCTACCTTCCAACTTTTCTTCTTCAGCATCTTCACTTCTCTCGGCATCCTAGAATTGAAAGTATTGGTCATTGCTCTTAGGGTTTAATTAGGCTTTAATTTAAGATAATGTTGTGGCTGGTTTGATCTTTTATCTTTACCAATCATACTTTCTATTAGTAGAAAGTTGGCTTCACTTTCTTTTAATTCTTGTGTTCACTCAAGTAACACTTTAAATTTCCTTCACTAACTTTTCCTTTGCATTCACAACTTGATATTTGGTGCAAGAGGATTACCTTTTGACCTATTTCAGCTTTTGACATGCCTTCCTCACAGAACTTAATTACTTCTAGCTTTTGATTTATTTATTCATTTATTTATTTATTTATTTATTTATTGAGATGGAGTGTCGCTCTCTTGCCCAGGCTGGGGTGCAGTGGCCTGATCTCAGCTCACTGCAAGCTCCGCCTCCCGGGTTTATGCCATTCTCCTGCCTCAGCCTCCCAAGTAGCTGGGACT
>NW_012116032.1:4058071-4148906 GCF_000951035.1 Colobus angolensis palliatus | reverse complement strand
TTTTTTGTATTTTTTAGTAGAGACGGGGTTTCACCAGGTTAGCCAGGATGGTCTCGATCTCATGACCTCGTGATCCCCCCGTCTCGGCCTCCCAAAGTGCTGGGATTACAGGCTTGAGCCACTGCGCCCGGCCAGCTTTTGATTTAAAATGAGAGATGAACAACTCTTCCTTTCACTGGAACACTTAGAGGTGATTGTAGAGTAATTAATCAGTCTAAATTCAAATTTCAATATTGTTGTGTCTTAGAGAATAGAAAGACCCAAAAAGAGGTAGAGAGATGAGTGCACAGCCAGTCAGTGGAGCAACCAGAACACAGACAACATTTATCAATTAGGTTTGCCATCTTATATGGGTGCAATTTGTCAAAACAAATGAAGTCATAACCTCAAAAACCACTGATCAGCAATCATCATAACAGATATGATAATAATGAAACAGTTTGAAATATTGTAAGTATTGCCAAAATGTGATATAGAGACACAAAATAAACACATGCTGTTAGAAAAATGGAATGGGTAGACTGGCTCAACCAGTATATTCACATACTGTTAGTTTGTAAAAAATGCAGTATTTAAGAAGCGCAATAAAGTGAAGTACAATAAAATGAGTTATTCCTGTGTATTCATCAGTTTGCCAAACATGTTTAAAAATATCACCAAAATCTTTGCTGCTTTTAAATGATTGATTAGAAGTCTCCACTGGTGAGATTTTGCATGTCTCTATTGCCAGATCACAGAATGAACTATTAATATTCTCCTTATACTGCAAACAGAGTCATTAGTGTCTTTAATTTTAGTCATATTAGAGAGCCAATGCCAGAAATCTTGGAGTCAACTCAGGAAACTCATCTTTAAATTACATTCCTCTTCTATCACTCTTGGTAACAAAATCTATATTAGTTTACTCGGACTGCCATAACAAATCACAGACTATGTAGTTTAAAAAACACAAATTTATCTTCCCACAGGACTGAAGGCTGTAAAGTTTCAGATCAAGGTTCTAACAAGGTTGTGTTTCTGATGAAAGTTCTCTTCCTGGCTTACAAACTGCTGTCTTCTGCCTATGTCCTAACATGAACATTCCTTGGTGCATGTACATGGAGAGAGACAGAGATAGACACCACACACACACACAAACACACAAACACACACACACAAACACACACACACACGCACACACAGAGAGAGAGAGAGAGAACTGGTGTTTTTTTCTTTTCTTTTCTTTTTTTTTTGGAGACAAAGTTTTGTTGCCCAGGCTGGAGTGCAGTGGCATGATCTTGGCTCACTGCAACCTCTGCCTTCCGGTTCAAGTGAGTCTCTTCCCTCAGCCTCCTGAGTAACTGGGATTACAGGCATGTGCCACCACACCAGGCTCCTTTTTTTTTTTTTTTTTTTTTTCAGTACAGACAAGGTTTCACCATGTTGGCCAGGTTGGTCTCGACCTCCTGACCTCAGATGATCCACCCACCTCAGCCTCCCAAAGTACTGGGATTACAAGTGTGAGCCACCATGTCAGTCCAGTGTATTTTCTTATAAGGACACTAACCCCATCTCATCAATGTCCCACTTTCATAACTACCCTTAAGTTTGAATAACTCCTTCAAGAACCTATCTCCAAATACAGTTAAGGGAATTAAGTCTTCAACATATTAATTTGGGAGTGAGCACAATTTAGTTCATATCATTTGGGAACATAATTTAATGATGACAACTAACTTTTATGCAGCAATACATGCCACTCACATTTAATTTGCTGGTATTATTATTACTTAATCTTTTAAATCTGTGGGACTAAATGGCATCATCATCATCATTAATCACAATTTCAATTTCAAAATGAGGAAAATGTATTCAAGGGATGCTTAATAACATGTTCAAGTTTATGTAACTTCTATTTGAAGAAATTTGGATCTAAAGTAGTCTGTTTGACTGAAGCAATTTGTGATCTGAATTACTAACTTGTAATGTCTTTAAGGGAGATCCTGTAAAATAAGAAGAAGAAAAAATATTTTGTGAGAACTTTAATCAAGAAATTATTATTTCTCAGGCCAAGGAGAATTTCAAAGAGTTTTATTACAATTAAGACATTTAGGTAATTTTAAAATTTATTCCAGTATTATAATTACAAGGTGAATATTGTTTAGCTGTATTAACATTGAGCAATTTTTATGTAAGAAAGAATTTTAAAAACTTAAAACCTTGTAGTATTCATTAAAATTATTTTGATTTTACTATTATAATTTAATTATTTTTTGCTGTCTGACTAAGTATCTGTTGTGTTATAAAGAGGCATATTGTGATCCTACCTTGATTTCTGGTCCTTAATATCAAAAAGTTCATTTTTTAAAATATAAATTAATTTTGTATTTCAATAGGTTTTGAAGGAACAGTTGGTATTTGGTTACATGAATACTTTCTTTAGTGGTTATTTCTGAGATTTTGGTGTACCCACCACCCAAGCAGCATACACTATACCCATTGTGTAATCTTTTATCCAACATCCCCCTCCCACCATTTCCTCTGAGTCTCCAAAGTCCATCGTATCATTCTTATGCTGTTGTGTCCTCATAGCTTAGTTCCCACTCATGAGTGAGAACTTACGATATTTGGTTTTCCATTCCTGAGATACTTCAGTTACAATAATCATCTCCAATTCCATCCAGGTTGCTGTGAATGCCATTATTTCATTCCTTTTTATGGCTGAGTAGTATTCCATGGTATATGTATATTACATTTTCTTTATCCACTCTTTGATTGATGGATATTTGGGCTGGTACCATATTTTTGAAACTGCAAATTGTGCTGCTATAAGCTTTGTGTACAAGTATATTTTTTGTTTAATAACTTTTATCCTCTGGGTAGATACCTAGTGGTGGGATTGCTGGATCAAATGGTAGATCTACTTTTAGTTCTTTAAGGAATCTTCATACTGTTTATAGAGTGATTATACAAGCTTACATTCCCAACAATCGTGTAAAAGTGTTCCCTTTCACCGCATCCACACCAACATCTATTATTTTTTTATTTTTCGATTATGGCCATTCTTGAAGAAGTGAAGTGGTATCATACTGTGGTTTTGATTTTCATTTCCCTGATCATTAGTGATGTTGAACATTTCTCCATATGCTTGTTGGCCATTTGTATATCTTCTTTCGAGAGCTGCCTTTTCATGTCCTTAGCCCAGTTTTTGATGGGATTGTTTGTTTTTTTTCTTGCTGATTTGAGTCCTTTGTAGATTCTTGATATTAGTCCTTTGTTGGATGCATAGATTGTAAAGATTTTCTCCCACTTTGAGGGTTGTCTGTCAACTGTACTGATTATTTCTTTGCTGTGAAGAAGCTTTGTAGTTTAATTAAGTCTCATCTACTTATCTTTGTTTTGTTCCATTTGCTTTGGGCTCTTGGTCATGAAGTCTTTGCCTAAGCCAATGTCTAGTTATGCTATATGTCCTGTAGAAAAAAGTGTCAAGTATCTGAGAGCATATATTAAAATCACTGCAGTTATTGATAAATATTATAGGAAATATACTGTGTGGCTATACAAATATGTAGATTTTTGGTATTTCAATGTAGACAATATTTTTAGTGAAAACAGAAAGCTTTATTCATCTCTCTGTAAGAGGGCATTTTATTTCTTCTTCTTGCTTTAGCAAAATTGCTAGAACTTCCAGCAAAATGTTGAATTGAAGTGATGATATAGGACATCCCTGCCCTTTTCTTCATCTTAGGGAGAAAGCTTTCATTCTTTCATCATTCTTTATGATGTCATTATTGTTTTCTTGCAGATATTTTTTAGTACGTTATAGGATTTGCCTTCTAATTTGCTGTAAGTTTTTAGCATAAATAAGTCTAGAATTTTGTTGAATGCTATTTCTGCATTACCTGATATGACATTTAATAAGTTTCTTATTTAACCTGTTGATGTGGTGAAAACACAGTGACTAATTTTTCAAATATTGAATCAGTTTTTCATTCTGTGGATAAACTCCATTTAGTCATAACATACTACCTTTTAATGTATTGTTGGACTCAAATTGCTAGTATTTTATTAAGGACTTTTATATGTGTGATGTTGGTCTCCAGTTTTTTTTATTTTTTCGCATTATTTTTGCTATGAGAGTAATACAAACCTTATAAAATAAGCTTGCATGTGATGTCTCTTCCTCTATATACTGAAATGGAATGTGTAAATTGATAACATATTGTTTTTATATGTTTAGTAAAATTTGCTGACATAGCCAACTGCACCAGAAATTTGGAAAACTTTCAAGTATCAATTTATTTAAGATACAGGACTATGCAGATACATATTTTTTTTCTTGGATAATAGTTTATGTTGTTCAAATAATTCATCTATTTCAGCTAAGTTGTTGAATTTATGGCCATATAGCTGTTTGTCATATACTTATTTGTTATGCTTTTATAGTCTCTGAGATCAAGGGTAATGTCTCTTATTTCATTCCTGATACTAGTAATTTGTGTCTTGTTTTTTCATGGTCAGTTTGGCTAGAAGTTTATGAATTTTATTAATCAGTATTGGTTTCATTAGTTTTCACCATTTTTATCTTTTCAATTTTATTATTTTCTTCTCTAACATGTATGTCTTCTTCCATCTTCATGGGTTTTTCTTGTTGTTGTTGTTTAATTTTATTTTTGTTCTAGAGTCTTCTGATAGAAGTTTGAGATAGTGGCTTTAGAACTTTTCTAATATATATATTGGTTACGCATTTCCTTTCAGCACTGCTTTTGCTTCAACCAACATATTTTAATATGTTGTATTTCTCTTTTTATGAAATTAAAACTACTTTTCAGTGTCTTTTGAAACATTTTGGCTCAAGGAATATATAGAAATATGTTGTTAAATTTCTAAATATTTGGGGAGTTTTTCTGATATCTTCTTGTAATTAATTTCTAATTTAATACTTTGATGTTTCAACAATGCTTTGTAAAATTTCCCTTTCCATTTGCTAAGATATAAAGTTTATAAATGTTCTACCATGGACACTGTTTTTAATATCCATTAAATCAAATTAGAGAAAAGCTTTCAGGCCATCCATATCATTCCTGATTTTCTGACTACTTATTCTCTTAACTAATGAAAGAGGAGAGTTGAAGTCTCCAAATACAGTTGTGGAATTATCTGTTTCTCCTTTTATATCCACCATTATTTGCCTAACATTTTTCATTAGATGAAGAGGCATTTAGGATTATTTCTTCTTGGAGGACTGATTCCTTTTTCACTGCGGAATGTCTCTATTTATTCCTACTACCATTCTTTGTTCTTGACTTGGCTTAAGATAAATATATATCTTTTAGCTTTCTTTTGCTTAATGTTTTCATGTAACATATTTTCAAACCTTTTAATTTTTACCTATGTGTTTTCACATTCGAAGACAGGTTCTTGTGGAAAAAATATAGTTTTTTTTTTTTTTTCTCATATGTCCAATAAGTTCTCGGTAGGTTTAAACTATTGAATTTGAAGTATTCATAGTGTTGGATTAAATATGCCATCCAGCTAGTTGTTTTTCATTATACTCTATTTTTTCTGTTTTTCCCTTTTTTCTGCCCTCCATCAGTTTAACTGAATATATTTATGATTTTGTTTACCTCATCTGTTAATTTATTATGTGTATCTGTTTTTCTTAATATTTTGTGGTTACCCCAGTTTTCAATGTATTGTAAAAACAATTTGAATACTTTATTACTTAATATTATGTTTCTTGTGTAATATTAAAAACTTTATAATTTTATATATATTATAATTTTATAATACAAATTTTCAATTAATACCTCCTGTCCTTTCTGTCATTATATTCATATATTTCACTCTTATATAAGTTATAAACACATACTACATCATTACACTTATTGCTTGAAGCAATCATTTATATGTTAGAGGAATTTAAAATTATAAAAAAATATATTTCTTAATCTTCATTTATCCCGTATATGATACTTTTCAATAGTTTGTTCAGGTCAGTGTTTCTAATGGTTGTGTTCTTTCTGCCTAATACTTTTTTAATACTTCCTATAAATCAGGTCTTCAAAAACTCCAGTTTGAGAAATATTTTCATTAAGCATAGAAGTCTCATTTGACAGTCTTTTTACTTTTCTTTCAGCACTTTAAATGTGTCTTGGTTGTAGAGTTTGTCTTGGTTATAGAACAAAACCAAATATTTGTCTTGGTTGTATAGTTTCTAACAAAGAACCTATTGTAACTATTATCTTTATTACTTTTTAGGTAATATGTGTTTATAATCCAGCTGCCTTCACCTTTTTCTGTCATAAATTTTCTTTAACAATTTGAATAAATGCTTTGGTTTGCCTTTTGGGATTTTTTTTTTCTTTTTGGTATTTTTTTCCCCTTGACAGTCTCTGAACTTTCTGATTCTGTAAACTGGTGCTTGCCGCTAAAATCTTGTCATTTATTATTTCTTCAAAATTTTTTCATTGCTCTTTTTTTCCTTTCTGGGAAGAGATTTTAATTATACATACCTTAAAACTCTTACTATGGTCATACAGTTATTGCATGCTCTGTATCTTCCCTAACCCCCCTACCTTCTTTCTTTTTTCTCTTTGTATTTTAATCTAAGTAGTTTCAAGTGACCTATTTTCAAACTTACTCATTTTTTTCTTTGTGTGTTGAGTCCACTGATAAGCTCATTAAAGGCATTCTTCGCCTCCATTACTGTAGTTTTGATTTCCAGTATTTCTGCTTGAGGCTTTCTACTGGTTTCCATCTGTTTCCTGAAATTAGATATCTGGTATTGTGTGTTATCTACCTTGTTTAGTGTAAACTTTACATATTAATTCTACTTAATTTATATTTCCTGCCTGACAGTTAAAAATCTACAAAATATCTGAGCCTGAGTTTAATTATCCCTCTGTCTTTTCTGACTGGAATTTTCTTGCTTTTTTGTATGCCTTGTAACTTGGGCTGAAAGCTAGAAATGTTGTATAAGATAAAAACTGAGATACCTATTGCTTTCTGTACAGAGATGAGTATGTCATTCCTTCTAATAGGCTTTTAGTGTGAGCTTTCATGTTTATGTGGTCATAGGTTGAGATAGTTTTGAGTGTTGTTTTCTCATTGCCTTTGGGTCTTCAAATTAAACTCTAGGTCTTCCTTTTGTGATTCACACCAAGCCACTGGCACTTGCAACTTTCCCAAATACATTTTGACTGCATTTTTACTTCATGTTTGTATGTTTTCAGGAGTGAGCTAGGGAGGTCATTCTTTGATGTTCTGATAAATCTCAGTCTGAAGTAGGCCCTGTGAACACAGGTCTTAGGGTTTGGCCTTCACAAGTGTTCCTGCCATTCTCTAAAAGTAATCCTTGGCCTAGCAGGTATATCTGTCCTTTTCCAAGTATGAGGTATGTCTCTCTTTCATTTGCTGTGCCTCTTCTTCCATCAGCAGTGGGTTTTCATGGTTTCCCCAGTACCTTCAGGTTATAGTCTAGTTTCCATTCACCCCGCAATGTGAGACTACTGTTTCACTGAGTAGATAACAGAGAAAAGAAATTTGCTGTGGGGGCTGCTCTCCTGCTCCCCAACTCCATTGAATAGCTTGCCAGTGCCCTCAGGATGATTTTATTTTCTTGGACTTCTTTCTACACATAAAAGCTTCTGTTTCATACGGGAGAGAATCTGGGCTGATTTTGGCAGTGCCTATTATTCCTTGACCCAGCAACATTGAGAAAAATGAGTTTGTTTTGTTTTATTTTTAAGATTCTCATCGGTATTTCCACGATCTGCTTTGAGTTCCTGAAGAAAAGCAGGTTTTTCTCCAGATAGGAGAATGTATCCCTCCAGATTTCATGTTATTTTTGTCTGGTGACCTCAGGTCTCTGATGACATCATGCGAGGGTTGTATTTCTTTCTCCTTGTTGTGTGGAACAATACTCTTTCTAGCTCTCATCTGTAAGCTAAAGTCCTGTGTCCTTTCTGAGGCTTTCAATGTTGTTTTGTTCAACAAATATTCATTTTTTTTTAAGATTTGGAATGTCTTCTTCATATTAAGAAAAATAATTTAACAGAATATTCTCCAATTTTAGAGAAATCATTGGCTAAGAATGTGGAGCTTCCACATACAAGGAGATTGTAAGCTCAAATTCTATAATCAGAAAAATCTGATTATAATGCTTGCTTTGCCACTGCCAAGTTGTTTGACATGTGAAAAATGAGAGAACATAGGGCATATGGATGTAAATCCTAAGAAAGCTAGTTTGTGTGAAATGCTGAGCATAGGACCTATAGTGTGGTAGATATTCAGTAAACATTAGAGGTCATTATAATTACCAGCACAAATATAATATTCATCTTCTACAAAGGTTTTAAACAAAAACATCCCGAAAATTCTAAATATTGAGTTATAAGACTAAAAATAGTCTTACATATTCTATACAAACATTTATATTTATATTTCATATTGATGTCTGCTGAATGAGCATTGCGTGAAAGTTCTACAGCAATCTAGCTGGCTATGTAGTAACTGTTTACTAAAGACATATGTTGTACCCTCATCTGTACCCACACACTTACATTGTTCATATAGTAAATTGCCACATGATGCACAATGAAATTACTGAAAATGCATATTTTTTTTTTTGCTGCTGATGCAGATATTAAATTAGGAGCTCACAGAAGAGCTATATACAGTTTGCAGTGGATATTTATTATTAGTGGGTTCTTACTGTATAAAGTTTTTTTGTAATCCCCAAATCAATACAGTGCTTTCATGGTCATTTGCAGACATTCATGGAGTAGCAAAGTTTAAGTGAGCCTAGGAGCATGTTAGCAGTTAAATCAAACAAAGCAGTTTGTCTAAGATCTCATACAAAGGTTACCAGAAGATGGAGATGGTAGGGAGCAGTGCAAAGTAGTGCAAGAAGCTCCAGCTCTGAAGACAACTGGACAGGATTGGAATCTCAACTCTGACACCTACAGTGGGGTACTTCAGACAAGTCACTTAATACTTTTGATTCTAATTTTCTTTTTTATAAAGAATACAGAATCTACCAGGATGAGTTTTTTTTTTTTCTAGAAATTAAGATTATACTCTGTAGGTGATTTGTACAGGTGTTTCAGTGTATAGACACAGACATAGATATAGGTAGATGAATGTATAGATATATAATTTCCCCTAGGAGCAAGAATGAAGTAATCAGTAATTCAACATTCACAGCAACTTTATAGAACATGACTACTGCAAATAATGAGAATTGACTGTATGTCTTTATGAAAAAAAATGTGTGGCTTAAATATGCTTATGATTAGTTGACTCATTTCTCCTGGATAAGACTTCACAGAGTCTAAAAAGGACTGCACGTTTAGATACACATGCAGATATGAGCATTGAGAGATAGAGGAGAGGATCACAGTGAGAATTTCAGGGTATAGGAAGCCTTAGGTGAGAATTTGAGTCATTTGGATTTGATATGCTAGGCAATACAGAAGCAGCAAGAGGTTTTAACCAAGAGAATAAAATGCTAAAAGCAATGTTTGGAGAGTATTAATCTGTCCGATAAATGCAAAAAAAGAGAGATTGGAGAATGTTCTGTGGTAGACAAATAGAAAAGATGAACCTGAAATTCAATTAACAGAGAAAAGTTGATAAACAAGGTGACTGATAGGAGATAAAACAGTGATAGAAGTCAAACTAATGCTAAATTTGTGACCCAGGGTAAGTGGAAAGAATAGTAATGATGTTGATAGAATTGTGAATTTAGAAAGCAGAGCAGGCAGAGAAGACAGATGTACAATAGACATCTGAACAGCTGGTGTTTTTCATTTTAAATGAAAGCAAAAGAAATACTATCAGGATGCACCAACACACAGCTGAATTCTAAGGCATAAAAGTGGAAAGCAGAGAAACAAGAGTGGCAAACAGACCAAAATGATGCACAACCCAACAGAGATGAACTGTTCTTTTTGATCAATGACTTAGTTAGCAGGGGTTGCTAACTCTGCCAAATTACCACTGAAAAAACTAAAATGTTCAAAAAAAGTTCCATATGGATATAATGGGAAAGATTTTTTTTTCTTCTGATAAAGTTACAGAATGACTAGTGTTGATTCATTGTAATGAGGCATCTGGATGTCAAGCAGACTATTTCTTCTTGCTTCCTTGAGGAGGATTCTCATTCTTCCTGGAAAATGACATTAAGTGGATCTGATTAGGCTGGAGAGGCTCTTCTCCTTTCATCTAAGAAGAATAACAGTTACAGACAGCATATACCGTCCATGTTCGTGAGAAATTCCTCCCCAGTTATGTTGAATTCCTCCCTTGTCAGTGGATAAGAGTTTCCCTTCAGGCTGCCACTCCAAACAGTGTCCAAAGCCCCTGTTTTCCATTGGTTTGTGTCAGGGAAGGGGTAATGCTTATAAATATCTTGTGCTGTTAAAGCTCAGGCTGACCAGAGGTAAAAGCAAGAAGGGTGTCTTTTCAGGATGCCATAAGAAAACACATAAACTACATGCCTTATAAGCAGCAGAAATTTATTTCTCATAGTTCTAGAGGCTTGGAAGTCCATGATCAAGGCCCCAGGTGACGGTCCACTTTTTTATAGATGGTGTTTTCTCACTGTATCCTCACATGGTGGAAGGAGGAAGGGGGTCTCTCTTGGATGTCTTCATAAGGACACAAATCCCATTCATGAGGACTTTGCCAGTCATGACCAATTACCTCCCAAAGGCCTTACTGTCTGATACCATCCCTTGCAGGATAGGATTTCAGTATGTGCATTTTGGAGAAACACACATTAAGACCAGGGAAAAGTGCATGCATGCTCAATGGTAGTTTATCCTCAGAGTCCATTTCAACTTGCTCCAAAGCCCTATGTGATGACCTCTTCCCTTATACCAACACTTCTCTTCAACCAGTATATCCGATCACTTTGCTTCTCTCTTTCCTCTCCTATTTCAGGCACTTAATGGTGAAATATTGTCTTTGCAAGCTAGCTTTTCTATTATGCTTATGTTTATGTTTTCTTTGAATATTTGTTTGTAATTTATTATGGTTGTGGAAAAGAAATATTCCTGAAAAAATCAAGAAACATGCAGAAGAGGGAAAGCATAAGCACAGAGAAAAAAAAAGGTTGATTGCTGTTATATCAGTGTTTCCCCACCATGATTTCAGTGACTGGTTTTTGTTTCCTGTCTTTCACTGACAAATCAGTAAGCCATGGATTTTAGAATAATCATATGCAAAATATTAAAATGAAAAACTACAAAAAATCAAGTATTATTAAACTATATAACAAATTTTACATATTTTTTCTATGGAATGTAAAATCTTACTTGATCTTAAATATATGATCTCAAATAGACTTCAAAAGTCCACAAAAGTATACCTATAAATTAAATTACAGATATAAAATAAAGTATACATGTAAAATAAGTAAACTAAATTAAGTGTATATGTTTTATATGAATGGGCAGTAATGCAACTCATGGTTATTTTTTCAATATTTAGCTAATATCTATTAATTACCTAATATGTGCCAGGCACAATGGAGGAATTCAGATTTAAATTAGACCTATTTCTTGTCTACATTGTGCTTATGTTTGGGTGAATAGCTGGTTATGTTTTCCCCCAGCTTTATTGATGTGAAGTTTGCATTAAGATATTCACCAATTTAAATGCACAATTTGATAAGATTGTACAGTAATGTAGCCACCATCACAATGAAAATTTAGAACCCTCCCATCAACTTTTAGAAATACAATCATATGCTTTTAGAGTTGAGACCAGTCCTTGACTTCTGAATCTGGCAAGCGCAATCTGCTTTCTATCACTGAATTTTTCTTTTTCTAGATTTTCATATGCATCAAATGATACTATATGTAGTATTTTGTGTTCCATTTAACATATTTTAATTTTATCAATATTAAAACTTTAAAATATAATATTAAAAAATATGGGTTCCACTGACAATAATATGCTCTTAAATTTCTAAGCACTAGTAGTGCTTTAGCAATGCACTACAAAGTAGGATATTAATAAAAAACAAAACACATAATCAAATTTATCTCTTTATCTATAATTATTTATCTATACTCTGTTTATAATTGCTAAGCACTAGTATAGTACTTGGCAATTTAACAAAGCAGAAAAACATAGTATAGATATACTATTTTTTAATTCATCAATTTATGGACTTTTGAGTTTTCTCAAATTTGTGGTATTAAGAAAAATACTATGATATATATTCTTTTTTACAGATTTTTCTCTGGAAACAGATCTTTATTTCTCTTGGATCAACTCTGAGATTGCTAGGCAATATGATAAGCATATGTTTAACTTTTTAACTTTAGCAGCCCACTACCTTTTTGGCATAAGGGACCAGGTTTTTTGTTTGTTTGTTTTGTGGGTTTTGTTTGTTTGTTTGTTTTGAGATGGAATCTTGCTCTGTCACCCAGGATAGAGTGCAGTGGCCTGATCTCGGCTCACTGGAACCTCTGCCTCCTGGGTTCAAGCGATTCTCCTGCCTCAGCCTCAAGAGTAGTTGGGATTACAGGCACCCACCATTGCGCCTGGCTAGTTTTTGTATTTTTAGTACAGATGGGGTTTCACCATCTTGATCAGGTTGGTCTTAAACTTCTGACCTTGTGATCCACCCACCTCAGCCTCCGAAGTGTTGGGATTACAGGTGTGAGTCACCGCACCTGGCCTAGGGACCAGTTTTGTGGAAGACAATTTTTCCACAGGCATGAGGAGATGGTTTGGTGATGATTTAGGTGCATTATATTTATTGTGCACTTTATTTCTATTATGATCACATTGTATTTATAATATACAGAAGAACATAATGTAGAATCAGTGTGAGCCCTGAGCTTATTCTCTTGCAACTAGTTGGTCTCATGTGGGAATGATGGGAGACAGTTATAGATCATCAGTCATTAGATTCTCATAAGGAACATGTAACCTACATCCCTCACATTCACAGTTCACAATAGGGTTTGTGTTCCTATAAGAACCTAACGAGGCAACTGATCTGAGAGGAGGGCTCACCCAGGCAGTAATGTAATTGATGGGGAGCCACTATTAATACAGAGGAAGCTCTACTGGTTCACCTGCCGCTCACCTCTTGCTGGGCAGTCTGGTTCCTAACAGACTATAAACACGTACCAGCCACTGGGGACCTCCTACTTTATAAGAAACAGCCATACTGTTTTCCAAAGGAACTGTATATGAAACTTACTTACTTTTAGCCATTCTAGTGACAATTTAGTAGTATATTATTGTGGCTTTCATTTCTATTACCTTGATGACTATCAATCTTGATTACATGATCTTTTCATGTTTTTATTGGATATTCATGCATTTTCTTTTATGGAGAGGCTGTTCACATATTTTGCCCTTTTTATTGTAAAGTTAATGGTCTTCTTATTGAATTCTAAATCCTCTTTTATATTCTCATACAAAGACTTTGTCAACTATATGTTTTGAAAATATTTTCTACTAGTATGAAACTTGAATTTTCAAAATCACTTTATGTAAAGAGCATAAGGTTCTATTTTTGAGAAATTCCATTTTAAGTGTTTTTTAAATACTTTATGCTTTTTGTCTTTTAATAAATCTTTGCCTAACCCAATATCACTAAGATTTTCTCCTAGTTTTACCATAAATGTTGCATGCTTTCAACACGTTTACATTTTTATAATTTTTAAAATTAATTTGTGTGCATGGCATGAGATAATGATAGTTTACTAATTTCACATAAACATTCTACTCCTCCAGCATAGTTGGTTGAGTATATCTTTCTTTCCATTGAATTACTTTTGAGCCTTTGTCAAATATTGACTATAAAAGTGTAGATCTATTTCTTGGTTTTCTATTATGCTTCATTTTGTAATATTTCTATCTTTATACCAATATCACACTATTGTGATAACTGAAGCTTTATGGTAGAGCTGAAATTTGAGGTAATAAAAGTTTTCCAATCTCATTTTATTTTAATGTAAATTTCTTTGCTATTTTAGGAACTCTGCTCTTACCTTATAGGTTTTATGATCCACATGCCTATTTCATCAAAAATGCCTGCTAAGATTTCTATTGAAATTCTTGGAATAGTTTGTATGAAACTTCATCTGATTAATGTTAGGATTTCCAGCCTATGAATAATGTATACCTTTAGGTTGAATATAAATAGCATATACAATATTTTGTAGTTTTTAATGTAAAAGCATTGCATTTCTTTTGTTAAATCTATTCCTTTTTTGCTGTGTTATAAAAGCTATTAGTAGAGTTTTATTACATACTTCTCTGCTGCTTGTATATAGAAATAAAATTGCATATATACTTGCAAATTCACTTATTACCTCTAGAATGTCTTTTTAGACTCTGTAGAAATCTACATAATTATGATGAATTGATGGGTGCTGACGAGTTGATGGGTGCAGCACACCAACATGGCACAAGTATACATATGTAACAAACCTGCACGTTATGCACATGTACCCTAGAACTTAAAGTATAATAAAAAAAAAAAAGAAATCTACATAATTATTTCATCTGTAAAAAAAAAAAGTTTTACTTTCTTATATCAAATTGGTGTGTCTTTAATTCTGTTTTCTTATCTTTATTCATGTACTAAGATCATGAATACAATGTTGGATGGAACTGGTAAGAGTGGAAATCTTGGCCCGGCGCGGTAGCTCACAACTGTAATCACAGCATTTTGGGAGGCCGAGACGGGCAGATCATAAGGTCAGGAGATGGAGACCATCCTGGCTAACACGGGGAAACCCCGTCTCTACTAAAAACATTAAAAAATTAGCCAGGCATAGTGGTGTGCGCCTGTAGTCCCAGCTACTTGGCAGGCTGAGGCAGGAGAATGGCGTGAACCTGGGAGGAGGAGCTTGCAGTGAGCTGCGATAGCACCGCTGCACTCCAACCTGGGTGACAGAGCAAGGCTCCATCTCAGAAAAAAAAAAAAAAAAAAAAGTGGAAATCTTTTCATTTATTTTACAAAAAAAGCACTGAGCGTTTCTGCATTCAGTAGTATGTTGGTTATAGTTTCATTTTTTATTTGCTTAATCAGATTGAGGACGTTGCCTCTCTTCCAATTTTTTACAGGTTTTTAAAAATTTTTTTCATTGTATTGAAACAAAACCCACATAACATGAAACTAATCATTTTAAAATGCATACTACCTTTACAATATTGTACAACCATCACCTCTACCAAGTTCCAAAGCATTTTCATCATCACAAAAGAAATCTCCCTACTAAGCTGGCATGCCCCATTCTTAATTTAATTTTTTCTGATATTACTATAGCCATACGAACTGCCTCTGGATTAGCATTTGCATGTCATATTATTTTTAATCTTTTTATTTTCAATCTTATGTCCTTGGTATAAAGTGAGCTCTTATTGGTAGCATAGTTGATGATGTTTTTTGACTAATTATTACAATGTATGTTTTCTAATTGGAGAGTTAATCTACTTAAATGTAAATAGTTATTTACATGTAAAATAACTAATAAGTTATCAGAATAGCAAAATATCATATTGCTACAATATGCTACAAAATATTTGTTTTCTGTATCACATATATTTTTTGCTCCTTCCCTCCTGTCATGACTACCTTCTTTTGTGTTTAAGTGACTTTTTATGGTTTATCAGTTTAATTCCTTTTTCATTTTTTCTGTATTGTGTTATTTTCTTAGCAGTCACCCTGAACTAATAGCATCTCAGTTTTACCATACAAATCCTGCTCTTATGCAGCTCTATCCCTCTCCTTTAAGCTGTTATTGTCACAGATTACATCTTTATAAATTGTGTGCACGTTCACATAATTGTCACTATTTTTTATCCTCATGTTTTAAATCATATAAGAAAACACAGGAGGTATAAACCAAAATTCATTAATACTTTTATATTAACCTAGGTACTATAGTTTCTTTCAACACTACAACACGGTCATTGCAATCATGTCTGGCTTCCATAGATTTGTATCAGAAATATGCTGTTAATCTTGAAGATTCTTGTACAGTAGTCTTTCCTTATCCAGAGATACCTGTATCATATTTTTGACAAGATAACTGAGATAACTAGTAAGCAACTAAAGGGTAGGAAGTGTATACTATGTTGGGAAAAGGGATTATTCACAGCCTGCACTAAACAGAACAGGCCAAAGTGAGATTTTTATCATGGCACTCAGAATGTCACATAATTTAAAACTTATAAATTGTTTCTAGAACTTTTCAATTAATATTTTTGACCCATGAGTAACAGTTAGTAACTAAAATTGCAGTAAGCAAAACCACAGATAAGAGGAGACTACTTTGCCTTAGAAGTCACTTCTCTCTTGCTGCTTTCTGGATTCCCTATTTGTCCTTAAATTTTGATAGTTTGATTATAATCTACCAGATTCTTTCATGTTTATCCTAGTTGGAGTTTGCTGAACTCCATAGATGTGTACATTCATGTGTTGTATTAAAGTTGAAAAACAATTCAGCCATTATTTCTTAACACATCTTATGTTCATTTCTTTCTATACTGACCTACTAGAACCCACATTATGTACGTCAGTTCATTCAATGGCATCCCACTGGTTAGACTTTCATCATTTTAATTGTTCACTTTACTTTCTGCTCCTAAGATTGGATAACTTCCATTAACCAATATTCAGTTCACTAAGTCTTTCTTCTCCAGTTCAAATGTGTTGAAACTCTCTAGTCAATTTTTTGCTTCAATTATTGTAATTTTTAGATTGAGAATTTTTCTTTAATTTTATTTTCTGTGCTTCAAGAGACAGTTTTGGTTATCTTGCAAATAGGTCATGTGTACTTTTTTTCATGCTTTGTAATCTCTTGTCAAAATGTAAACATTCGAATAATATGATGTGATAACTCTGGACATAAGATATTTTTCCTTTTTAAGGTTTATCTTTGTTGTTTGCTGTATGTTGTAGTTGTTTGCTCAGTGACTTCTCTAAACCATTTTTGTAAAGACTGTCTTTTCATGTGTGATGTCTAAAGTTTGTTCCTAAAGTTTGTGGTCACCTACTATTTTGTGTTTTGACTGCAATTTTCTTTTTGAATACTTGTAGAAGAAAAAACAAGAGAAAGAAAGACAACTCTTCTTGTATTTGCAGATTAGCTAGGTATCAAGCACTTCTTCATTACTTAGCCAGGCAGTTTACAACCTTGTCTCTGCTTTCACATTCTGCCTGCAAAGATCCTAAAAAGCAGAGTTAGAAACTTAGATTCTATCATATCATTTTTTGAGCATACATCATGCCCTGGGCAATCATGTAGCTTTCTAAAATACCCAGGTTTCGTGGTGTTTTTCAATGCTCTAATTCCGTCAAGAATTTTCTGCCAGGGTTTCTGTGTGTCTACTGTTTGTCTCAATTGCAATCTTTTGTTTCTAGAGGCAGTGGTTTGGCCATTTGCCTTTCAATATTTATGAAGTATGCCACTTTTCCACCATGAGAGATTTTCAAGTTAGGCAAAAGAAAGGTAAGTGCCTTACCTTAGCTTTTTAGTTAGCCTTTAGACAGGTCAAAACAGACAAACACAGTTGTGGAGAAGAAGGTCTGCTTTGCTCATTCCAGAATCACAAATTAGGGTTCCACACAGGGAAGGCATGTTACTGTTTTTGAGAATGCTGTCAGGCCAGGTGCGGTGGCTCACACCTGTAATTTCAACACTTTGGGAGGCCGAGGCAGGTGGATCACCTGAGGTGGAGAGCTTGAGACCAGCCTGGCCAACATGGTGAAACCCCGTCTCTACGAAAAATACAAAAAATTAGCCAGGCGTGCTGACATGCCTGTAATCTCAGCTTCTTGGGAGGCTGAGGCAGGAGAATCACTTGAACTCGGGAGGCGGGGATTGCAGTGAGCCAAGATCATGTCATTGCACTCCAGCCAGGTCAACAAGAGTGAAACTCCGTCTCAAAAAAAAAAAAGAATGCTGTCAAACCAGGGAGGGAGGTAAGACAAGGACAAGAGTAAAAATGCTTCAAATTCACCTATCCTTTTGCTTCTATCTTGATGCTGTGTTTGATTGGTTGCCATAAACTTTTGACTATTTTGTAGAATTTTAACTAGATGGATTTTGACAGTTTTTTTCTCATAATTTTGCTGTTTCAGTGAAGTAAAAATCACTTGTAGAAACTTATTCCATCATTTTTGCTGATATTCCTGAAAGTTTCTACAACTGTTTCAGATAAATTTTTTGACATCCATTACAATTATGATGTATTTTTCCAGTTTATTTCATTAAAATGGTAAATTACCCTGATTCATTTCTAAATCAACGTAATGCTGGTGGTAATCCAGCCTTACATTGCTGGAATAAATTGAACCAGATCAGACTGGGTTTTTTATACATATATATTATTATATATTTTAATACATTATTTTTATAATTTTCCAAAATTTTATTAATAACTTTTTATGTCTGTGTTTTTAGGGGAAGAACTAAAATCAAGCTCCAATATTATCTGCTGTCCTAATATTTGGTAAAATTGTGAGAGCCTTGAGTGGCTTTTGCTGTATCCCAGAGGTTTTGATAAGTAGTCTCACTATTATTATTCAATTGAAAGAATTTTTAAATTTCCATCTTGATTTCATTGTTGACTCAATGATCATTCAGCAGCAGGTTATTTAGTTTTCATGTATTTGCATGGATTTGAGGGTTCTTTTTGGATTTGATTTCCAATTTTATGCCACTGTGGTCTGAGAGAGTAATTGATGTGATTTCAATTTTCTTAAATTTTTGGAGACTTGTTTTGTGTCTTATCATATGGTTTATCTTAAATAATGTTTCAGGTACTGATGAGTAGAATGTATATTCTGCAGTTGTTGAGTCAAATGTTCTGTAAATACCTGTTAATTTTATTTGTTCTAGAGTATAGTTTAAGTCCATTATTTCTTTGTTGACTTTCTGTCTTGGTGACCTGTCTAGTGCTGTCAGTGGAGTATTGAAGTCCCCACTATTATTGTGTTGCTATCTCATTTTTTAAGTCTAGTAGTAATAGTTTTATAAATTTGGAAGCTCCAGTGTTAGGTGTGTATAGATTTGGATTTTGATATTTTCTTGTCGAACGAGTCCTTTAATCATCTTATTATGTTCCTCTTTTATCTTTTTGAACTGCTGTTGATTTAAAGTTTGTTTTATCTGATATAAGAATAGGTATTCCCGCTCACTTTTGTTGTCAATTTGCATGGGACGTCTTTTTCCACCCCTTTATCTTAAGTTTATGTGAGTTCTTGTGTACTAGGTGAGTCTCTTGAAGTCAGCAGATACTTGGTTGGTTAATTCTTACCCATTCTGTCATTCTGTATCTTTTAAGTGGAGCGTTTAGGTCATTTACATTCAAGATTAGTATTGAGAAGTGAGGTACTGTTCTATTCATCATCATATTTATTGACCAAATATTTTCTATTATGTTTTTATTCTATAGGTCCTGTAAGATTTAAGCTTTAAGGAGGTTTAATTTTTGTGTGTTTTGATTATTTGTTTCAAGATTTAGAGCTTCTTTAAGTAGTTCTTATAGTGCTGGTTTGGTAGTGGCAAATTCTCTCAGCATCCATTTGTCTGAAAAAAATGCTGTATATTTTTTCTTCATTTATGAAGTTTAATTTCACTAAATACAAAATTCTTGGCTCATAATTGTTTTGTTTGAAAAGCCTAAAGATAGGACCCCATTCCCTTCTAGCTTGTAGGGCTTCTTCTAAGAAATCTGCTGTTAATCTGATAGGTTTTGCCTCACAACCCTTAATTTTTTTTTCCATCATCTTGACTTTAGATAACCTGATGACTATGTGCCTAGGTGATGATCTTTTTTGATGAATTTCTCGGACGTTCTTTGAGCTTCTTGTATATGAAGGTCTAGATATCCAGCAAGGTCAGGGAACTTTTCCTCAATTATTTCCTCAAATATGTTTACCAAACTTAAAGATTTATTTTCTTCCTCAGGAACACCAACTATTCTTAGGTTTAGTCATTTACATAATTTCATACTTTTGGAGACTTTGCTCATTTTTTGGCATTCTTTTTTCTTTGTCTTTGTCAGATTGGGTTAATTCAAATGTCCTGTTGTTGAACTCTAAAGTCTTTTCTTCTACTTGCCTGATTCTATTGTTGAGGCTACTCAGTGTATTTTGCATTTCTCTAAGTGTGTCTTTCATTTACAGATGTGATTGTTTTTACTTATGCTATTTATTTCTTTGGAGATTTTTCTATCCATATACTATATATTTTTTTATTTCTTTAATTTGGTATTCACCTTTCTCTGGTGCCTCCTTGATTAGCTTAATAATCGGCCTTCTGAATTCTTTTTCTGGCAATTCAGAGATTTCTCCTTGGTTTAGATCCATTGCTGGGGAGCTAGTGTAATCTTCTGAATTGTTAAAACAACTTGTGTCATATTATGAAAATTATTTTTCTGGTTGCTGCTCATTTGGGTAGACTATGTCAGAGGGAAGATCTGGGGTTCAAGGGCTGTGGTTCAGATTCTTTTATCCCATTGGGTGCTCCCTTGATGTTGTGCTTTCCCCCTTCCCCTAGGGATGGGGCTTCCCTGTAATGATTATTATTTCTCTTCTGGGTCTAGCCACCCAGTGGAGCTGCCAGGCTCTGGGCTGGTACTGAAGAGTGTGTGCAGAGTCTCGTGATGTGATCTGTCTGCAGGCTTCCCAGCCGTGGATACCAGCACCTGCTTCAATGGATGTAACAGGGGAGTGAAGTGAACTCTTTGAGAGTTCTTCATTGTAGTTTTATTTAGCGTGCTGATTTTGTGTGATTGACCTCCAGCCAGTAGTTGGCACTTTCAAGAGAGCATCAGCTGTGGTAGGACAGGGAGAATATAAGCTTGCCTTAGGATTGCCTGAATAAGCATTTGGGTTTCTCTGGCAGTGAGCAGGGCTGTAGAGCTCCCAAGAGATTATGTCCTTTGTCTTTAGCTGTCAGGGAGGGTAAAAAAAAGACCATCCAGTGGGGCCAGGGTTGTGCTAAGTGAATATAAGCTCAGACTTTTCTTGGTAGGGTCTGCCACAGCTGCTATGGGGGATGGAGGTGTCATTCTCTGGCTGAGGGGGTTATGTTCCCGGGGGATTTATGGCTGCCTCTGCTGCATTATACAGGTTGCCAGGAAAGTTGGGGAAAGCTGGCAGTGACAGACCTCATCCAGCTTTAGTGCAGCCTGAAAGGCCAGCTTCACTTCCACCGTACCTCACCAAGAGCACTGAGTTTATTTCTAGGCAGTCAGTGAGCAGCGCTTGGAGCTTGACCCAGGTTACAAGCCTCCCCACTGAAAGAGCAAGCAGGGCTTTCAGGTTTTGCACCTTCCCACCTGTCACAGTTTTTGTGCTCATATTTGCTCTTCCCGTTTGCCACCTCCCCCAGATTCTGTCCAGGAAGCTTCTTATTTGGCCAAAATTGTTACAAAGTTCTGCTGGAAGTTTTCTTTTCCTCCCTATCATTTTTCCCCAATTTCACTGGCAGCCCTACCCAAGGACCTCTGCAAGAAAAAGTCAGGAATGGCTTCCCTGGGAACCAAAAGTGCCTACAGGGCTCTTCCCATTGCTTCCTCTTCCACTGTATTTCATCTGGCTCTCTAAATTTGTTTCAGCTCCAGGTAAGGTCAAAGTCTACTCCCATCATCTGGACCTTCAGGTTCCCAAATGAGGATACATGTTCAAGGGCACACTTTGGGCGCTCAGAGTTTTTCAGCTGTCTTATAGAGCCTGCAGCAGCAAGCCACTACCATTAAAGGGTTTGTGGATTCTCTTTGCTTTCCTTATCTGTTCCTGCAGTAGTTATTGGAGCAAAAATTCACAATATGAGTCTCCACACAATGCTCTGTCCATCTGGATGGGAGCTGCGAGTCAGTCCTGCCTGCTAGCCACCATTTTTTTCACCCATTAAATTATACTTTTGACCCATTTGATAATTTCTATCTTTAAGTTGGAGTTCTCAGTTTATAATATTCAATGAAGTTATGTTTACGTTTGGATTTGGGTGTATTTCATTATTTGTTTTCCATTTTTATTGTTTGCTTTGTTTTCTCTATTATTTTTCTGATTTAATTTATATTATTTTAATATGATTTTAATTTTCTAATGGTTTTGACTATATTATACATTTCAATGCATGCGATAGAGATCACTCTATACACATAAATACATACACATACACTCTCATATGCCTGTTAAACCTTAAAGATATTATAAGTATATCTAACTCTTTTCACTCTAGTCCTAGTTACTGCTGTACAACTTTAGGTATACAGTTAAAAATTTGCAATTGTGTAGGTCAATGGACCACTGTCATTATTATATGTATTGTATCTACATCCTTTATAAATCCATATTACAATGTTATGGCTTTGTTTTAAACCATCTGATGTCTAGTAAAACATTAAGAGGTATTTGTTAAAGGGTCTTTTGTATGATTAAGATGTTTACCATTTCTAGTGCTTAGTCCTCCTTTCTGAATATGTGACTATCTATCTGAAATTATTTGCCTTTATCATGAACAACTTCTTTTAGCATTTCTTGTAATATAGAAATACAGATAAGAAGTTTTCTGGCCTGGCATGGTGGCTCATGCCTGTAATCCCAGCACTTTGGGAGGCTGAGGCGGGTGGATCACAAGGTCAGAAATTCAAGACCAGCCTGGCCAACATGGTGAAATCCCGTTTCTACTAAAATACAAAGACTAGCCAAGCATGGTGGTGAGCACCTGTAATCCCAGCTACTCGGGAGGCTGAGGAAGGAGAATCTCTTGAACTCAGGAGGCGAAAGTTGCAGTGAGCCAATACCGTGCCGTTATACTCCAGCCTGGGCAATGGAGTGAGACTCTGTCTCAAAAAAAAAAAGAAATAAAAAAAAAAGAAATCGTCTTTATTTTTTTTGGATCTAAAAATCTATTTTATTCTTGAGAGATATTTTTAATAAACACACAATTAGAGGCAAAAACTTTAAATATTTCTTTTCTTAGTTTCTATCAAAAAGTTAACCACTAATTGAATCATTTTCCTGAATATAATTAGCATAATTTATCTTACTGCTTCCAAGATTCACCTTTGGTTTTTAGTAGTATGACTTTTATGTTTAACAGTGTGACCATCTTCATGTTGGTCCTGCTTGGTGTTTACTGAGTATCTTAATCAATACATTTATGTCTTCCATCAACTTTGGCAAATTTTCTACGATTACTTCTTCAAAATTTTTTCAGTCACATTTATTTCTCTACTTTCACACTGTGATTCTAATTAAATGATGTGTTAATAACATTCATATTATCTAATAGTCTTCAAGTCACTGTTCAATTTCTGTTTCAATTTTTATCTCTGTTCTTCACATTACATAGTTTCTATCAATCAATTTTCAATTTCACTTATTTTTCTTCTCTTATGTCCATTTTACTGTTAAACTTGTTTATATAAGATAATGTTTCCTTCCATTACAGAATCACTTATTTTTTAACATTCCATCTTTTGCTTAAATTTATATTTATTTTGTTTTCTTTTACTTTTTTTTTTTTTTAGCCTTTTATTTTATGTTCAGGTGTACAGATTCAGGTTTGTTACGTAGGTAAACTTGTGTCATGGGGGTTTGCTGGACAGATTATTTTATCACCCCAGTAGTAAGCTTAGTATCCATTCATTATTTTTCCTGATCCTCTCCTCTAACTCTGCACCCTCTGATAGGCCCCATTACGTGTGATTCCCCTCTACTTGTTACGTGTTTTCATGATTTCACTCCCTTTTATAAGTGAGAACATGTAGTATTTGGTTTTCTGTTCCCGTGTTAGTTAGCTAAGGATAGTCGTATCTTTTCATTTATTGCAAGCAATTTTTTATATTACTCAAAGTAGCATAAAAGAGCCACTTAACAATTCTTGCCTCAAGTTCCAAGAACTGAGTAATTTCAGAGTTGTAATCAGTCAGTTAATTTTCTTTTATTTTGAGAATGAGTTTCATCTGGGGAGAGTTAATGTATCAATGAATTTTGAATTATAAGTAATAAAAGCTATATATTTTGCTGTTTTTTTTCTAATGTGTTGTTTCTTTTGCTTTAGCAGGTAATTCCTTAATTGGACTTGAACTACAAACTCTGTTTCTTCAGGAAATGTTTCAGTCTTACATTTGATATTTTTAAATGAGATTTTTGAGTCTGTTTAGCATATGCATCTTTCAGGTATTAGTCAAACATGGGTAGACAGAATTTGGGATCTACTCTTGGCTTTTTTGTAGATACGGTCATCCACCCACTTATTTAACAGAAAATTTCCTTGTATTTAGGGTTCTGGCTCCTTAGGCAAAAATGACTGATTTTAATTTTCACCAAAACAACCAACAGCCCAGAGGTCACACTGGAGTGTTGTTGACAACGTTGTGAAAATGAGCACTCATTGCATATAAGCCTGTTCCTGCACACATATATACTCAACAAGAATTTGCCTACTTTGTTTCACTCTCTATTTCCACCAGATAATTTTAAATAATGTCTAGAATTTATAGTCATTTTAGTCCTACATGAACTTACTGAGTCATTACTAGAAATGTACTTTTTCCTGTTGAAATATATACAAATTGTACTTTATTGTCAACCAGATTGATTTCAACATAGTAATAACAGACTTTATTAATCTTCTGAGAAAATTAAGCACTTTATTTATTCAAGAAGAAAATATTAATAATAAAAATAAACTCTTCTAGGAATGAGGGTATGTGCTATTTAATTTCACATCACCTGCATTTAGTACAGTGCCTGATAAATTTACTTGTACAGGCATTAATTAATAAACAACATTTAATAAATCATTTTTAGTTAATCACTTTAATAATATTGCAGGACTCATTTACTGTGCTAGCTTTTAAGGAAATATCTATCTTTCACAGAGTAGAATAAATAAAAATGACTGACTATGTGTATCTAATATGTATTCTATGAAACACTATTTATAAAAGATATTCCAAGGGTAAGATAAAAAATATCTCTGATAGGCTGGGCACGTTGGCTCATGCCTTTAATCCCAGCAGTTTGGGCAGCAGTTTGGGAGAAGGCCGAGGTGGGTGGATCACCTGAGGTCGGGAGTTCAAGACCAGCCTGACCAACATGGAGAAAACCCGTCTCTAACTAAAAATATAAAATTAGCTGGGCGTGGTGGTGCGTGCTTCTAATCCTAGCTCCTCTGGAGGCTGAGGTAGGAGAACTGCTTGAACTCAGGAGGAGGAAGTTGTGGTGAGCCAAGATCGTGCCATTGCACTCCACCCTGGGCAACAAGAGTGAGACTCTGTCTCAAAAAAAAAAAAAAAAATCTGTGATAAATATTACTTTGTTTTGTGTTGTTATAACAGAGCACCTGAGACTGGGTAATTTATAAAGAGCAGAAATTTATTTTTCACACTTCTGATGGCTTAAAATTTCAAGATCAAGGAACTGGTGGGTTTGGTGTCTGGTTAGGACCCAGTATTCTGTTCCAAGATGGGCCTTGAGCATTACATCTTCTAGAGGCAAGGAACACTGTTTCACATGGCAGAAAAACTGTAGAGAAAGAATTTATTCCTGGAAGCCCTTTTTATACAAGTATTCACTGATTCCCAAACACTACCCAGTAGCACCACCTTTCAACACTGACACATTGGGAATTAAGTTTCTAGTACAAGAATTGTGGAAGGCGGTAAAACATTCAAACCGGAGCAATTATTACATAATTTTTCTCTTGGGGACAGATAGCCTAATTAATATATTTTATGAAACTTTACCTTATTTACTATGGAAACTCATTTCTTCTCATTGTCCTTATAATCTGGCTTAATTACATGATAGTATGAATCTTTCAGTAATATGTGTATTATGTGAATGTCAATATGAAATTTGTTGTCTTTTTTAGAATACAATATTCATGACAGAGAATTTTATGTATTTTTTTACTGTTCTTTTCTCAATCACTGAATAAATGTTTTGCATAAAGAAGTATAAAAAATGGCATTGTTTGTTTCTGGTGTACTGATTCAGAAAACACTTATTAAATACCAGTTATGTATGAGACTTCATTCTAAGCCTTAGATTAAAAAAAAGAATAAAATACTATTTGCTCTGATGGACTTTATATTATTAATAATTTCTAAAGAAATAAAGATTAAATTTTGTGAATATATTATTCCATAATTAATATAAAAATCTTCTGAATTATTGTCATACATAGCAAAATTGAAGAAAGTTGAACACAAAGTAGTCTGGCAGTAATTTAAATATATGCAGAAGACTAATAGGTAACTAGATTCAGCTTCTAAATAAAATGAGCAGTTTATTTCTCATGTCACAATATACTTTCTTTTATAATTTGTTAACTTTATGAAATATTAAAAGTTAATGCTGTTTTGTGAAATAAACTAAAAGAATATATATTTCAGTAGTTTTAAAACTTCAGTATTTTATTGTTCATTTTAATATAAATGTATGTAAACAAAATTACCTTGTAATTATTGCCATAATGAAAAGAAGAGATTGGGAATGAAGTGACTATAATAAGTCCTTTAATATGTAAACCTATTATGCAGAATTTGTACTTTGTCTGATCCCTGATGGATCTCTGTTTATGGACTTTCTTTTGAAATGGGTTCTATAGTGTATAGTTTATTATAGTAACTTTCATAAGATAAATAATAGAGAAAATCATTGAAGATCTTTAAGAAATGAAGAGAAAATCTTGAATCCCATCATCTGTTGCAAGTTTAGCAAAGAGATACCACATAGGAATTTAATTAAGAGACACTCTTGCCCCATTTACCACTCAATGAGCTATAACAGGTTTGGAAGAGAAACTGCCAGTTTTCTGAGTTAATGCAATATTGAAATTAATGACATTAATGGATAATATATAAAACTTCTAAATTGAGTTTTTGTGAGAAAATGTTACCTAGTAGATAATTTTGTATTGAACAGGGAAATTTATCACTACATCTTTTACTTTGCAGAAATATAGGATGAAATACATATAAAGTAATAAAAATTTTTGTCATCTTATCAACTCATATATTTGTTTCTCATAAATGTCAAATATTGATTGCCTGTAAGTTTCTTCCTGATAGCATGTTTTGATGATCTTCCTTCTTGTAATGAAGTTTCCATAAAAAGGGGAAAACATATTTCTAAAGTTATGCTAATCATTTTCTTATTTCTGTGATATAAACTCATTGTGTAGCTGAACTCAGTCTCCACCTATCTAATTCCAAGCAAATTATGTAACTTCTTTGCATACCTTTTCCTTTACAATAAGATAAAACGTTATATCTCAGAGAATATGATTATTAATGTAGAAATATTTTATATCATATTCAAATATACCAGACTGCTAAAGTCTAGTAATATATCCCTTTGGATATTTTGCTTACCTAATAATTCTCAAATGATTTTAAACATCAATTAAATGCAGAGTAATTTTGAAAATCATTCTGTACCAATTAGATCTTTTCTCTAACTAGTATGGAATAAATGGAAAGGCTGGCCTCAAAAAAGTATTCATTATATTTTTGATGGTTTCTTTGATTTTCACAAACTTTTGAGTTGAATATTACCTTTAATTAATTATGCATTTTAAGCAATTTTAAAACAAAGTACAAAAGTATGCAATAATGATTAATCAATTTAAAATTACATGTTAAATTGAGTTGCAACATCAAAAAGAACATTTTGGCATTTCTATTAGTCCATTCTCATATTGCCATAAAGAAATACCTGATGGCTGGGCATGGTGGCTCATCTGTAATACCAGTACTTTGGGAGGTTGAGATGGGTGGATCACAAAGTCAGGAGTTCAAGACAAGCCTGACCAACATAGTGAAACCCCGTCTCTACTAAAAATACAAAAAATTAGCCAGGTGTAGTGGTGGGCACCTGTAATCCCAGCTACTCTGGAGGCTGAGGCAGAAGAATCCCTTGAACCAGGGGGGCCGAGTTTGCAGTGAGACAAGACTGTGCCATTGCATTCCAACCTCTGGCAACAATGCAAGACTCTGTATAAAAAAAAAAAAAAATTAAAAAAAAAAAAGGAAAAAATAAAAGAAAGGAAAAAGAAAAAGAAATATCTGAGACTAGGTGATTTATAAAGAAAAGATACTTAATTGGCTCATAGTTCTGCAGTTTGTAGAGGAAACATGGCTGCATCCTGGAGAGGCCTCAGGGAACTTAGAATCATGGTGGAAGGTGGAGTGAAAACTGACTCATCTCACATCAGGAGCAAGAGAGCAAGGGGGAAGGTTCTGCACACTCTTAAACAACCAGATCTCATGGGGCACTCACTCACTATCATGACAGCAGCACTAAGCGAATTGCGCTAACCCTTTCATGAGAAATCTGCCAAATGATCCTATCGCCTCCCACCACACCCCACCTCGAACACTGGGGATTATAATTCAACATGAGATTTGAGTGGGGTCACAGATCTAAACCCTATCAGTATTCATTAAACTCATCAGATTAATCAATACAACATGAGTAGTTTGAGTGCCAGACACTGTCCGACATACTTGGATTCTAGCCCCTATAACATATGAGTATCTTATTAAAGTTTATAATGTTTAGATTCTGAAATAGTATTATCAAGATAATAATCAATGTCACATGGTTTTGGCTGTGTCCTCATCCAAATCTCATGTGGAAAGGTAATCCCAATAATCTCCACCTGTCTAGGGAGAAACCTCATGGGAAATGATTGGATCATGGGGCAGTTTCTCACTCTGGTGAGAGTGAGTAATTCCTCATGAGTTCTGATAGTTTTAGAAGCATCTGGCATTTCCCTTAAATGCGCTTCTTTCTCTCTTGCCACTTTGTGAATAAGTTCCTCTTTCCCATTCTGCCATGATTGTAAATTTCCTGAGGCCTCCGCAGCCATGTGGAACAGTGAGTCAATTAAACCTCGTTTGTTTAAAAACTACCCAGTTTCAGGTAGTATCTTTATAGCAGTGTAAGAAAGGACTAATACACAATGGTAATACCTTTATTCCTTTATTTTAAAGAGTGTGTTGTCCTGTTTAATAATATAGTAATTCTAAAAGGAGAAGGAATTGTGTTTCAATATTTTGTTATGATATATTATGAAGTTTTATTTTTTGTTTTTCTTTTGAGATGGAGTTTCACTCTTGTTGCCCAGGCTGGAGTGCAATGGCACCATCTTGGCTCACTGCAACCTCCTCCTTCTGGGTTCAAGTGATTCTCCTGCCTCAGCCTCCTAAGTAGCTGGAATTACAGGTCCCCACCACCACACCCAAATAAC
This sequence comes from Colobus angolensis palliatus, assembly GCF_000951035.1. NCBI lineage: Eukaryota > Metazoa > Chordata > Mammalia > Primates > Cercopithecidae > Colobus > Colobus angolensis. The sequence continues at coordinate 4,119,663 of NW_012116032.1, read as the reverse complement.
TTTTTTGTATTTTTAGTAGAGACAGGGTTTCACCATGTTGGCCAGGCTGGTCTTGAACTCCTGACCTCAGGTGATCTGCCTTCCTCAACCCCCCAAAAGTGCTAGGATTTCAGATGTGAGCCACCACCCCCAGCCGATTATGAAGTTTTTGTAAGTATATCTGTATATAGCTAAAAAATTCATAAGTAGATTATATCAAAAAATACATTAAAGATGACTTTAGTGTATGGTCTTACAATAAACAGTCATGTAATACTCAGATACTGGAAATACACATGTTATGCTGTGTCAAAGAAAATATAATTTCGGCTAAAATTTGTCCCAATTATTCATCTAATAAGAACTTGATTCTCTGAAGAGCACAAGATTTCTCTGAGGAAGAGGCTGCAACAAAACTGCACCAGGGAAAGCAATGATACAGAGATCTCACACTGCCGAGTTCCTAGTTTTTTTATACTTCTGGGTAAGCTTATTGAACTCACGACTTTTTAAATATGAAAATTAAATTAAAGATTATAACCAACTACTGGAATTTTGAGAGTAAGGAAACAATAATTTATATGTTAAAATTTATCTTGATTTAAATTTAATACTGAAATGTTAAATATTATCACAATAACATTACCTAAAAAAATTAATATGCATATATATGCAATTATATGTTTGACAGCTGCCAAAATACGATGCTTAAAATGGTGATGAATGTGACTAATTTGCCATCTGTGTGATGTAAATCTTCTGTTTCCCCAGAATGTTTAATGATTAATGAAATCATTTAGAGGTAGAATAAAGATGATTTGCAATTTTGTATGCTTTATAACCTGTGATCAATTGTATTATTTAGATACAAATTTCTCCACATAACACAAATTTCTGCTTGTATTTGGATACAAATTTCATAGAAAAATGGCCCAATTCATTTTATTTTTAATACAATATGAATTAAAAAACACAAGGCTAAAGTGATAAGCTACTGTTTTCTTGTGTAGTTGTCTGTTTTCGCCCTTTATAACTGCACAGATGTTTCTGTTTTTTTGTCTATGGATTCAGCCCTCCAAAACTTTTAAACCATCCCACACTGATTACTAAAATCTTGACAATAGTTATATATTTTCCGTAGCATCTTACTTTTTTTCACTTTACAGTTACAAGGCAAATACCAACAAATTGAAATAATGATAAAATTTTAAATAGTAAACATCTTACCCTTAAGAACAAAAACAGAAAAGAACAGAAAAGTTCATTTACTTTAACAGGTCTTTTAATTTTGATGTTATCCACCATTTCTGAATTATTTTTATTTCATTATAAATCAAGAAACCATTTGTTCTTCTGTTCATACATGGAAATCAACTGGTAGCAGTCAAAAGGAGGCCTAACATGACTAGTTCCATTTTGCTCCTAACCCTCCCTACCGTGCAGTGATATATTTTCCATTAAATCCTTTTGTTTCTCTCTACAAGTAGGCTGAGCTAACTATAGCAGGAATTTAGTTTATAAGCAAGGATGATAATAGCTCCCTCCCCCAAATAAGGAGGGTGAATACACAAGTTGTAATAACAATATTATGTTAAAGATTTATAGGAGCGTTGTGACCTGACCAACAGCAAATTATCTTCACAAGGTTCCCCTGCCCCTGACCCTTGCTGCCACTCAAATGTCTGTGATTATCCATCAGCTCTTGATCTCAAGCCCCTCCTTCTTTCCTCTTCCTCTAACATAAAAAGAACCTTAAATTATATTAATTTAAGATGGTTCTTTAAGACACTGGTCCACCAACCTCTGGGTTTGCTGGATCTCTGAAATAAAGTTGCTTTCCTTCTCCCAACACCTGGTCTTTCAATTTTTAACTGTTGTGTAGTGAGTTGTATGGCTTTAGACTCTCTTACATTCTTTGCTAAAATGCTATTACATGTTTATTTTAAGAAATATATGATTAGCAGATACAATTTTATTTTGGAAAATTATCTGTGATTGGCATAATTCTTAATATTATTATCCTTTTATTTAGCCAATACATCATTTGGATATATGAAATACAAATTTTTATCTGTGTACTGTGCTTTCTAATAACACCTTTTCTTCCTAATAGATCTTTTCAAATATGTGTTTTATTATATATCTAATATATTTTATCTGAAATTTTTAATCTAATTAAAAAATCTGGAATTTTTACATTTTATTTTATTTCACAGTACTAAGTGCCAGGATAATTTACCACAGCTTCTAGAATGTAATATTAATAATTGCTATAAAAATAAGTAGTAATCGAAAAGATTTTTTTCTAATTTTGCCACATATAGCTTGAGTACATTTTATACCTTTTTGTTGGCAGGGGAATAGGTAGAAAAATGACAAAATTATGAAAAAAGAAACCTTTTGTATTGGTACAATTTAACGTTTACCCTGTGCTTCAAAATGTTTTTCTTAAATGCTTCAAAATATCAGTTAAGGCAGGGCGCAGTGGCTCATGCCTGTAATCCCAGCACTGTGGGAGGCCGAGGCGGGTGGATCACCTGAGGTTAAGAGCTGGAGACTAACCTGGCCAACATGACGAAACCCCATCTCTCCTAAACATACAAAAACTAGCCAGGAATAGTGGCGGGCGCCTGTAATCCCAGCTACTTGGGAGGCTGAGGTAGGAGAATCACTTGAACCCGGGAGTCGGAGGTTGCAATGAGCTGAGATCACGCTATTGCACTCCAGCCTGGACAACAAGAGAGAAACTCCATCTCAAAAAAAAAAAAAAAAAATCAGTTAAAATTATAATTTTATATTATATAATATATATATTATATATACAGTGTATTTTATACTTTATATTTTAAAGACACAGTCCTAGAAAGACACAGTGAAATTCTAATATTTCTTTTAAAAAATTTAATTGTATTCATTTTTTAAAGTTTATTTTAGGTTCAATGGTACATCCACAATTTTGTTGTATGGGTAAACTTGTGTCATGAGGGTCTGCTATACAGGTTCTAAGCCTACTACTCAATAGCTTTTTTTTCTGATCCTCTCCCTCTTCCCACACTCCATTCTCAAGTAGGCCCCAGTGTCTGCTGTTCCCCTCATTGTGTCCATGTGTTCTCATCATTTAGCTCCCACTTATTAGTGAGAACATGTGGTTTTAGGTTTTCTCTTTCTGCATTAGTTTGTTAAACACAATGGCCTCTAGTTTCACCCATGTTCCTGCAAAGGATATGATCTCATTCTTTTTTATGGCTGCATAGTATTTCATGGTGTATATGTACCACATTTTCATTATCCAATCTGCCATTGATGGACATTTAAGCTGATTCCACGTCTTTGCTATTGTGAATAGTACTGCAATGAACATACACATTCATGTGTCTTTATGGTAGAAAAATTTATATTCCTTTGGGTATGTACCCAGTAATGGAGTGGCTTGGTCAAATGGTAATTCTGGTTTTAGCTCTTTGAAGAAGCATCATACCGTCTTCCACAATGGCTGAACTAATTTACACTCCCACCAACAGTGTATAAGCATTCCCTTTCTCTGCAATCTCACTAGCTTTTATCACTCTTTGACTTTTTAATAATAGCCATTCTGACTGGTATAAGATGGTATCTCACTGTGGTTTTGATTTACATTTCTCTAATGATCAGTGATATTGAGTATTTTTTCATATGTTTGTTGGTTGCATGTAGGTCTTGTGAAAAGTGTCTGTTCATGTACTTTGTCTACTTTTTAAGGCAACTGCTTGCTTTTTCTTGTAAATTTGCTTAAGTTTCTTATAGATGTTTAATATTAGATCTTTGTATGATGGAACATTTGCAAATATTTTCTCTCATTGTATAGTTTGTCTGTTTACTCTGTTGAAAGTTTTCTTTGCTGTACAGAGGTCTTAAGTTTAATTAGATCACATTTGTCAAGTTTTGCTTTTGTTGCAGTTGCTTTTGGCATTTCATCATGAAATATTTGCCAGCAACTATGTCCACAATGGTATTGCCTAGGTTGTCTTTGGGGGTTTTTACAGTTTTGGGTTTTACATTTAAGTCTTTAGTCCACTTGAGTTGATTTTTGTATATGGTGAAAGGAAGAGGTCCAGGTTCATATAGCTAGCCAGGTACACCAGCACCATTTATTGAATAGGGAGTCCTTTCTCCATTGCTTGCTTTTGTCAGCTTTGTCAAAGATCAGATAGTTTTAGGGGTACAGCCTTATTTCTGGGGTCTCTAATTCTGTTTCATTTGTCTTGTCTGTTTTTGTATCAGTATAATGCTGCTTTGGTTACTATATCTCTGTAGTATAGTTTGAAGTAAAGTAACATGATGCCTTCAGCATTGTTCTTCTTGCTTAAGATTGTTTTGGTCCAAGTGATCTCATTGTTCAGTTCCCACCTATGAGTGAGAACATGCGGTGTTTGGTTTTCTCTTCTTGTGATAGTTTGCTAAGAATGATGGTTTCCAGCTGCATCCATGTCCCTACAAAGGACGCAAACTCATCCTTTTTGATGGCTGCATAGTATTCCATGGTGTATATGTGCCACATTTTCTTAATCCAGTCTGTCACAGATGGACATTTGGGTTGATTCCAAGTCTTTGCTATTGTGAATAGTGCCGCAATAAACATACGTGTGCATGTGTCTTTGTAGTAGAATAATTTATAATCCTTTGGGTATATACCCAGTAGTGGGATGGCTGGGTCATATGGTACATCTAGTTCTAGATCCTTGAGGAATCGCCATACTGTTTTCCATAATGGTTGAACTAGTTTACAATCCCACCAACAGTGTAAAAGTGTTCCTATTTCTCCACATCCTCTCCAACACTTGTTGTTTCCTGATTTTTTAATGATGGCCATTCTAACTGGTGTGAGATGGTATCTCATTGTAGTTTTGATTTGCATTTCTCTGATGGCGAGTGATGATGAGCATTTTTTCATGTGTCTGTAGGCTGTATGAATGTCTTCTTTTGAGAAATGTCTGTTCATATCCTTTGCCCACTTTTTGATGGGGTTGTTTGTTTTTTTCTTGTATATTTGTTTGAGTTCTTTGTAGATTCTGGATATTAGCCCTTTGTCAGACGAGTAGATTGCAAAAAAAATCTTGGACTCGGGAAGGGGAACATCACACACTGGGCTTATCATGGGGAGGGGGGAGGGGGGAGGGATTGCATTGGGGAGTTATACCTGATATAAATGATGAATTGATGGGTGCTGACGAGTTGATGGGTGCAGCACACCAACATTGCACAAGTATACATATGTAACAAACCTGCACGTTATGCACATGTACCCTAGAACTTAAAGTATAATAAAAAAAAAAAAAAAAAAAAGATTGTTTTGGTTATGCAGGCTACTATTTGGTTCAAAATGAGTTTTAAATTTTTGTTAATTATGTAAAGAATGTCATTGGTAGTTTGAGGGAAATAGCATTACATTTGTAAATTTATTTGGGCAATTTTAATAATACTGTTTTTTCTATCCGTGAGCATAGAATGTTTTTTCATTTGTGTGTGTCATCTCTGATCTCACATTGACAATATCGACAATATCCTAACATTTTATAAAATGCTTTCCATCAGAAAGAACTGATTTCGTGCGCTATTTATGCCTACTTTAGTGGACACTAGGAGATTGTCCTTAACCACCTGTTGCCTCTGTTCTCTTAGGCATACTTTTACTGTGTATGGGGGTGGGGGGCTTGAGGAAGGAGGATTACCTTTCTCTTCTTATTTTCAAAAGAGTGTAATTTATTAGAAAAAAATGTTTTTAGTAGAGAAAACTCTTTATACTTCATGTTCAAAAAACAGAACACATAATTGGAGTTTATCAAAGATTTTGGAAGAAATATTAAACCTTTGAAAGCTAAAATGATGACTTTTTTCCAAAATTTAAAAAAAAAATTCAAAAAGGAAAAATATCTAAAAACCTTACTGTTGAATCCAGTGGCTTTGAGTTCCCATAAACTGGGCTTTGGTTTGGCATTAACTAAATGCAGTAATATTTACTGTTACATTATTACATAAGACTAACCTTGTATTTACCCAAAATCCCCTTTCTCCAAAGTACTGACTAAAATCTTCTGTATTAGTCAGTTTTCACATTGCTACAAAGAACTATCCAAAACTGTATAATTTATAAAGGAAAGAGATATAATTGACTCATAGTTCCACATGGCTGGGGAGGTGTCAGGAAACTTACAATCATGGCAGAAAGTAAAGGACAAGAAAGCACCTTCTTCACAATGCAGCAGGAAAGAGAGAGAGTACGGAAGAGCCACACACTAATCAAACAATCAGATTTTATGAGAGCTCTATTATGAGAACAGCATGGGGGAAACTGCCCCCAGGATCCAATCACCTCCCACCACTTTCCTCCCTAAACACGTGGGGATTACAATTAGGATTGCAATTTGAGATGAAATTTGAATGGGGACACAGAGCCAAACTATATCAACTTCTCAGGTAAATATTTTCTTTGTCTCTCTCTAATGGTAGTTATTTATTTGTATGTCAATTTAATGATCCCTAAGAATACCATGTATTCTTACCAATATCAAGCCTAAAATATCGCAAGCAGCATTTTGGCCTGGAGCTGAACCCTCACACAGCACATACACTAGTAGTCTCCTAAATCAAAGGGATGTGATCAATCACAATTTATTCTGTGATTAGTGCATATATTTATTTATTGGTCTTTATGGTAGAAATTTGTATTGGAAAAAAACTGTTGTTGTTTACGTACATATGGTTCTCCTTCTTTTCCAGGAATACTAGAGAGTTGCACTTTATTTCCTCTGGAAGTTAAGCAGAACATGTGTTTGCTTCTGGAAAAAAGTGATGGGTATCACTTCTAGGCCAAAGTATCTAGTTATCAGTCAAGTCTTTTAGTGCTCTCGTCCCTTGCTGGAGAGAACATGGAGACATGTTCCAGATGGCGTAGCCAGGGAACACTGGAACTTTTATCGACTGAAGCTATTCTGTGGAATAAGGATATGGAATATGGAGAGTCAACTCTTAATTTACTCAGATTTGTTTAGGTTGTTAACAGCAGTATAAGTTAGTGAATCTTAATTAATAAAGCTTCCATTATGTAATAAATAGTTTGAGGCACCAAGAATACATCAGGGAACATAGTAGTAAAGAACCATTCTCAGATATTTCAACGAGAAGAGACTGGCTGTAAAAAAATAAATAAATAAATAAAAAGATTAACAGATATAATAAATATTTTAGATATTCATAAATTCCAGGGTGCTAAATAAATGCTAGGAGCAGAAGGAGAAAATATGTATGGGAAATATAATTTGCCATGGAGTGACTTTGTGAGAAGGTAATATTTAAGTAAAGATGTTCAGGATCCTGTTTTAATGTTTCAGTACACTATGCAGTTTCCCCATATTCCAGTTCACTAAATTTCATATTCAACATTATGTTGAAAGTTGAGCATTGAGTTTTTCATAAAAAGTAATCATTATTTTGCACTCTATTTTAATGATTAAGCAGTTTAACTTCTTGTTTTACCTAATATATTACATTTCAAGGAAAACCATGTACTTGATTGGCAGGGGTTATAAGTAATGAGAATTGTTTTTTATTATTATCATTGACTCCTCCAATATATTGTGAAAAAGATTTATATGACATATTAAGTGGAGATAATTTGCTGTTATCGATTCAGGAGTATCTTAGAGTTGTATACATCGTAGTGATAATAACTGACCAGTGAAGTCTTGTTAAAGTGATTTAGTTTTTAAAAAAAGGCCAGAGAAAGAAATGGTTAGCAAAATATATCTGATCCATAGAACAAATTCATTCTGAATAAAATTATAATCAATATAACCTAAATTAGTATACAAATATAGTATTTTAAATTAATAACATAAAAGTAGAAGATTGGCCGGGCGCGGTGGCTCAAGCCTGTAATCCCAGCACTTTGGGAGGCCGAGACGGGCGGATCACGAGGTCAGGAGATCGAGACCATCCTGGCTAACACGGTGAAACCCCGTCTCTACTAAAAAATACAAAAACCTAGCCGGGCGAGGTGGCGGGCGCCTGTAGTCCCAGCTACTCGGAGGCTGAGGCAGGAGAATGGCGTAAACCCGGGAGGCGAAGCTTGCAGTGAACTGAGATCCGGCCACTGCACTCCAGCCCGGGCGACAGAGCGAGACTCCTTCTCAAAAAAAAAAAAAAAAAAAAAAGTAGAAGATTATGCTATACCATATGATTTTAATTCTGTAATATTACCATCAAATAAAATATAGTATCATGCAATTTATCAAAACAAAATAATAATGATAACGATGCATTTTTAATGGAAAATTATTAGAATGGTCAGTAAGTAGAAGATATGGCTGTAATGAACTTAGCTTTTTATTTACTGGCAGCTTAATTCTGAACAGATAACTTTAAAACTATTTAATTCAGTGTCTTTTAATAAAGACCGTTAGCTGAAATAGCTCTCTGTATAGTCACTAATATCTTCTAATTACTGAAGCAATTTCAGTAATAAATTTGATTATTGTATAAGTTTACATGCTATAAAAATTTTAAACAAAAATATAGTTTGACACTGCAAAAACTAACTTCAAAAGTAGATACAGTACTATAACATTAAGACTCTTTTGTCATTTTCCCCACTACTTAAATTTACATTAAATATAACAAAACTAGAAAAGAGTTTGGTATTCTCATGGTGTGAAAATGTAATAATATAGAAATTTTTCCAAGGTATGTTGATGTTAAAGAAAATTATTTTAAGATTACTATTATGAAAATATTTCCAGAAGGCAGGGCATGGTGGCTCATGCCTGTAATCCCAGCACTTTGAGAGGCCTAGGCAGGCAGATCACCTGAGGTCAGGAGTTCGAGACCAGCCAGACCAACATGGTGAAACCCTGTCTCTACTGAAAATACAAAAATTAGCTGAGTATGGTGGCAGGTGCCTGTAATCCCAGCTACTTGGGAGGCTGAGGCAGGAGAATCACTTGAACCCAGGAGGCAGATGTTGTGGTGAGCCCAGATCATACCATTGCACTCCAGCCTAGGCAACAAGAGTGAAACTTTATCTCAAAAAAAAAAAAAAAAAAAAGAAAAAAAAAGAAAAGAAAATACTTCAAGCAATACATTGAAGGGTAAGAAAGAAAGGAAATGTTCATAATTAAAAAGGAGATGCCTTTTTCAATATCTAAAGAAAAAAATAAATGTTTATATCATAATTGTGCAAAATAGGATATTGTAACTTTTTTCAACGTGTCTTATGAATTAATACTAATGTTATTCATACATTTCATAACATTTCCAAATAACAGATTAATGGGACTGATTTTTTTAAAATCTAGAAATATGATACATAGAAAGTAGACCTACCAACTGGAATGCTTTCCCATTGGGCATTAATTATTAACATGACTCAAACAAAACTGAAGCAAGAGCAAAAAGAGACTTATTAAAGTATATTTTCTCCCAAGGCATCACTGTGCAAAAGTCTCAGTAACAAAACTCCTAGTGACATAAACTTAGGTCATTTTTCTCATCCTTAGGGATATTTAATTGGAGGGAAATAGTGGTTAGAAAAGCAGAAACAAAAATTATCATCAGATTTTTATAGACTTTCTTATATCATTTGAATGAAAACAAACTGAAACTTTTTTTGTGATATTATTTGTGCCAAAGATATATTTTAAGATTATCTTAACTTTATCTTTGTTCACTTTTTTATGTATGTATATCTTAGTTTGAACAGTTATAATAATGTGTCACAGATTGGGTAGCTTATAACAGTAACTTATTTCTCACAGTTTTGGAGGCTGAAAATTTGAGATCAGGATGTCAGCATGGTCAGGTTCTAGTGAGGATCCTCTTTTGGGTTGTAGACTGCTGACTTCGTATGACTTATTTTATCCTTACATGGCAGGAAGAGAATTAGAGAACTCTCTGGGATTATTTTCTTAAGGGCACTGCCTTAGTTCATTTTCTGTTGCCTATAAAACAATACCTGAATCTGGATAATTTAAATTTAAAAATCATTTTTACAATTATGGAAGCTGAGAAGCCTGAGGTCAAGGAGCTGCATCTAATGAGGGCCTTTGTGTTGGTGTGGACTCTGCAGAGTCCAGAGGTGGCAGAGGGTGTCTCATGCTAAGGCAGATGATTATGCTAGCTCAGATCTGCCTTCCTCTCCTTATAAAGCCACCAGTCTGATGTTTGTAATAACCCATGAATTAATTAACATATTAATTCATTAATTTATGAATGGATCCATCCATTCATAATGACAGAGGTCCTATAACTCAATTACCTTTTAAGGACCCCCTTTCTCAATACTATCACATTGGGGATGAAGTTTCAACATGGGTTTTGGAGGGGACAAACATTTAAAACATAGCATTCTACTCATGGATCTCTCAAACTAATGTCCTTCTAACATACAAATATATTTGTTCTCTCCCCATAGTCCAAAGCTTTAACTTGTCTGAGCACCCACTCAGAAGTCCAAAGTCCAGAGTCTCATATGTGAACCTGTGTAATCAAAATAAGTTTTGCATTTTCAAGATACAGTGGTGCAGGTACAAAATAGACATTTCCTTTCCAAAAGATAAGAATAGGAAGGAAAAAAAAGGAATAATAGCCCCCAAGTGAGCCTGAAACCCAGCAGGGTAGAAATTAAATCTTAAAGCTGGAGAAAAACCTTTTATGACTCTATGGGCCATCTCATGGACACACTGAGGTGGAGGTTGGGCCCCCGAGATCTCAGGAAGCCCTAGCCCCATGGCTTTGCTGGGTAGGGTCTACATGGCTGCTCATACTGGTTGGACTCTGGTGCCTGCAGCTTTCCTAGGTGGGCATTGCATGCTGCTGGTGACTTCACAGTTATGGAGTCCCAGTATTTGTCCTGCTTGCATGGCTCCATTATGCATTGCCCTGGATGGTAATCTTTGTGGCAGTTACAATCTCGCATTTGCACTCAGCATTGCTCTAGTGAGTGCTGTCTATGGTGGGCCTTGTGACAAATCTCTGCCTGGGCCCCTGGGCTTTTCAAAATGACATTTGAAATCTCAGTAGAGGCTGCTGACCCTCCACAGCTCTTGCTTTCTGCAAACTAGCATCGCATGGACAGCATCAAGGTTTACAACTTGTAACTTCTAGAGCTGCAGCAGGAGCCATGGCTGGGGCAGCACCAGAGTGCTGCACTGAAGTATGGGGAGCAGAGTCCTGAGGCAGCCCCTGGAAGTAAGTTTGTGGAGAATACCCTAGGCCTGTCCATTGAAATCATTCTACCCTCTTAGGCCTGTGGGCCTACGATGGGAAAGCAGCCTTGAAGATCTCTAACATTCCTTTGGAGTTTTTCTTTCATTCTTTTCAGGAATAATACCTGGCTCCCTTGTACATGTGCTAATCATTTTTTAGCAAATAGTCCCTGAGTTATATCCTTGGTTTCCTCTCCTGAACATCCTTTTTCACTCATTGGGTGGCCAGATGGAGAGTTTCTCAAATCTTTCTGTTCTGCTTCAGTTTTAATTATAAATTCTGTTTTAAAATTATTTCTTTTCTCTAGGATCTCAGGGTAAGCAGCCGAAAGGAAGGAACCCTGCAACTGTCTCCATATTTTTCTTAGACATTTCTTCGGCCAGATACCCTACTTCATCACTCCCATATTAAGCCTTACACAAAGTCCTCAGGTATGGACAGAGGTTAGCAACATTCTTTGCCTACTATTACAAGAATAGCCTTTACTCTAGTTTCCAATACCTTTTTCCTCAGTTCCATCTGAAACCTCATCAGAATGACCTTTACTGTTCATATTCTTGTCAAAACCACTTCACTAATCTCTAAAGAGTTTGAAACTTTCCCTAATCTTTTTGTCTTGTAGACAAGGATTTAGGCTAGAATCTAAGCTTTTTATAGCCTACTTCTCGAAATTCTTCTAGTCTCCACCTGTCACCTAATTCCAAAGATATTTTCACTTTTTTAGGTATTCATTGCCCAAACATTCAGCTCTCAGAATCTATTTCCTTTCATGGTTCATTTTCTGTTGCTTATAGCAGAATATTTGAAACCACATAGTTTATAAAGAAAATGAATTTATTTATTATAGCTATGGAGGTTGAGAAGTTCAAGGTTGGGGTGCCCCATCTGGTGAGGGCCTTCTTGCTGATGAGAACTCTGAAGAACCTGGGGAGGTGCAGGGCATCATATGGTGAGTGAACTGGGCCTGATAGCTCAGATCTCTTTTTCTCTTCTTATGAAGCCACCAGTTCCACTGCCATGATAATTTATAATCTATTAATCTATTAATTTATGAGTGGATTAATGCATTCAAGAGAGCAGAGCCCTCATGAACCAATCACCTTTTAAATGATCATCTGTCAATACTACTTTCCAGAATTTAATTTAGAATTAAATTTCAACATGAGTTTTGGAAGGGATCAGCATTCAAACCACAACAGACATTGATTCGTTTTTTTTTTCTTTTTTGAGAGAGAGTCTTGCTCTGTCACCCAGGATGGAGTGCAGCAGCGCAATCACAGCTCATTGGGCTCAATTGATTCCTCCCAAGTAGCTGGGACTAAAGGTGACCACCATCTCACCAGCTAATTTTTATATATTTTGTAGAGATTGAGTTTTACTGCATTGTCTAGAGTGGTCTCAAGTTCCTGGGCTCAAGTGATCTGCCTGCCTCAGTCCAAAGTAAAGGATTTATAGGCATGTGCACATCTGGTCACTAATCCCATTCTTATACCATCACATTGGGAGTCAGATTTTAACAAATGAATTTGGGGGAAACACATTTAGTCCATTGCAATGTATTTTTCATATATTTTGTGGTTTAATTTGCTGCATATTGTTTCTGTTGCTACTAATTTGAACAAAATAAATTGAAAGATGAAAATGGTATTGCATCAAGGAGATAAGGATATTCACTCCCAAATGAATGGCTTTTGAACTGAAAGTGGAAGCCGTGATGGGAAGTCTGGAACATGATAATCACTAATGATGAATTAAGGCAAGCAATAAGAAGACAATCCTACACATAAGCATATCAGTAAGTCTGGAAAATGCTTATGAAGAAACAAATTACCTGCACTGTATTTGTTGAGAAAGCTGTAACAACCCTGACTTTCCTGGACAAAGTGTATGATTCTTTATAAAAAATATTAAACATTTTATGTGTAAAATACTATGATCCTTTCCATTATTTTATTTTGAGCATCTATCTAAAAAAAAATCCTCCTCAAAGTATAAAGCTTGAAGGCACATTTTACTCTCCCTAATTGAGTGTTCCCAAGTGTCTTTTACTCTACAAGGACATAAGAAAGGGGAATCTTTCACAAGGAACCTCCATCACAAGACTCCAGGCAATGCTTAGACAAGTTTTTAGATCTACTTTATTAAAGAAACCTGTATAAAGGAAACACATTTGATGTGTTAAAGAACCATGTACATAACGGTACCTAGCCTGAGGCGGGTAACCATTTTATTTATTGCTTTCTTTATTGCAGGTGTTTAAAAAGGCCAATCTTTTTACAAATTTCTGACAGTATGATGCCAGTATGACTGAATAAATGAATGATCTGATGCCTTTTCATAATTTATTGCTTGGCATTTCCCTATTTCCTGTACAATAAATGACAAGTTTTTATATATGAGTTCCACAACAGTTAAAGGTAAACAAGTTGAAGACTTATCTGCAAATGAACTAGATTTTGTTCTATTGAGTACAATGAGACAATGAGGATTCATAAGAAAGGTAGTTTAGAATGATCACAATGGGAAACACCTCCCATTTAAAGAAACTATCCAAGGTATTTGTATTTTATGGTTCAGCAGAGACTGAATAAGGTAAGATTGCATAATTTATATAAATCATGCTACTATAAAGACAGATGCACAGGTATGTTTATTGTGGCACTATTCACAATAGCAAATACTTGGAACCAACCCAAATGTCCATCAATGATAGACTGGATTAAGAAAATGTGGCACATATACACCATGGAATACTATGCAATCATAAAAAAGGATGAATTCATGTCCTTTGTAGGAACCTGGATGAAGCTGGAAACCATCATTCTGAGCGAACTACTGCAAGGGCAGAAAACCGAATACCGCATGTTCTCACTCACAGGTGGGAAATGAACAATGAGAACACTTAGACACAGGGTGGGGAACATCACACACTGGGGCCTGTTGTGGGGTGATGGAAAGGGGGAGGGATAGCATTATGAGAAATACCTAATGTAAATGATGAGTTAATGGGTGCAGCAAACCAATACCACACATGTATACATATGTAACAAACCTGCACATTGTGCACATGTACCCTAGAACTTAAAGTATAATAATAATAATAATAAAAGATAAGATTACAGCAAGGCTTGGAATTTAAATGAAATCTGATGCATCCCCACTCCTTTAAAAGGAGCCAGTCAATTCAAATAAATGAAAGTAATATCTCATGAAAACTAAACCATAAACATAGTCCATACACAAGCTTATGTCTATTAGTTAAAGCACTTCCTTACTCTAACTTTTCAGCTTCGCTGTTTCTCCAATCTCTAACTGGTTCTACACATCTACTGCTAAAATTTTCTTTGGCTTACTTAATTTGTGATTATATAAAGTTAGGTCAAGCTAGAAGTAAAGAATACAGTCCTACAGGCTTGGAGTAATGGCTCACACCTCTAAACCCAACACTTTGGGAGGTTAAAGTGGGAGTATCACTTGAGCCCAGGAGTTTCAGATCAGTGTGAGCAATGTAGCAAGGTTCTACCTCTATAAAATATTTGAAAAATTAGCCAGGTGTGGTGGCATATACCTATGGTCCCAGCTACTCAGAAGGCTGAGGCAGGAGCATCACTTGACCCCAGAAGGTCAAGGCTGCCGTCAGTCCTGTTTGTGCCACTGCACTCCAATCAGCCTGGGCGATAGAGTGAGATCCTGTCTCAGAACTAAATAGTGATAATAATAATAACATAGTTTTCCAGACTCCTGAGTCTGTCCAATACTTCTATTATCAGTCACAAGTTCAGGGATTTCTAGCATGACTCTCATTTTAGACTAACGGACTGCAAATCCAGCGTTCCCTACAGACTCCTTCAGGTTTGATAATTTGCTACAATGACTCACAGAACTCAGAAGAGTGCTATACATACAATTACAGTTTTATTATAGCAAAAGGGTAAAAATGAGAATCAGCCAAAGAAGTACATAGAAGGTGAAGACTCAAAGAATTGAATGTGAAATGGGAAGCTTTTATCTTTCTCAAGGTCCCATCTGAAAAATCCCTTTCCACATCCAGGTGTGACACTGCTCAAAGAGTGTGGCCCTCCAGGGAAGCTCATCCTTTGCAAAGGTGTAATTGATTGAGTCATTGCCTAGTGGTTGAACTTAATCTCCAGCCCCTTCATCTTCCCAGAGTTTGAACTGATAGCACATGATTTAGAGCTCCAGTTGGGAAAACCACATAATTCATGTGTCTGATATGGCCACGAGCCATACTCATCGTGTTAACACAAAATATCTAGGTGCCCACCAAGAGTCACCTTCTTAGCATAAAATATAAAGTTGTGGTCTGAGGGGCCTACAATCAATAGCAAAGGCAATCTTCTCCCTTGGAAATTTTCAAAGGTTTAAAAGATCACCTCCTAAGTGCTGGGAGAGAAGCCAGACTGCTCTAGGTAAAGTTAATTCTTTATTACACAACGTTGCATTATGGTTCATGCTGTCTGCATCGGTCCTTAAATCCTTCCTAGACTTATTTTAGTATTTTTTTTTTTTTTTAAGATGTGGCAACAAGGGAAAAGAAGCAATTTTGATCTATGTAATATTTTAAACTGGTCCATCTTCTCGCTGGACTCTCCTTTGGGAGATGAGGGTTGTGAAACATTATCTTCTTTGTTTTTCATCCTTACTAAGTTAAATCACATAAAATTGTCACTTGCAGGCAATTGTAAAATATGTCAAATATTATCATTTCTACTTGCCAAGTATCCAAATTGAAGGAGTGATAATACATGGGATAACATGTTCCATGATTAAGCTAAACTTCACATTTTTAAAATGTACCTCTTCATGAAAACAGGGTTCAGCATTTACCAAAAGTGCCATTTCTCTCAGCATATTTCAAAGAAAATATGCTTGATCCCATTGGGGCAAAAAAGTTAAAACACTACCATCAGTACATATATTTAGGGAAATACTCCCACAACTCAGAAAGGGGAAGCTAGGGATCTGAATGAAAGATTAGAAAGTTTTTATCTTAGACATTTTTTAAAAATAATTTTTTTCATACTATTGTAAATGTTTCCATATAGTTACATATTAAAAATACATCATATTTTAAGTATGAATCTTGGAGAAGGCCTAAGGCATATTTTTATTCCTTGAATTGTCATTTGGTGGACCCTAATACAATATGACTGGTATCCTTATAAAAACAGTAAATTGGACATAGAGATAGGCATATGTATAGGTAAAATGCTGTAAAGAGACATGAAGAGAAGCCATCTGCAAGACAAGAGGAGAAACATGAAACTGATTTTTGCTTTGCAGCACTCAGAAGGTATCAACCTTGCTGCTATCTTGAATTTGGACTTTTAGCCTCCAGAACTGTGAGACAATAAATTTTTGTTTTTTTAAGCTATCAGTTTGTGATTCCTTGTTACAGCTGTCCTGGTAAGCTAATATACTGTGCTATTGCAGTCTTATCACTGTATTGCTAATGTTATAATTACTTAGGTAGTATTTACTTTTGTATTAATAATTTAACTTTAATTTTTCTGTGTCAATTATTGCTGCCCCAAAATTTTTAGTAAAGACTTTAAGAATCCATTATGTAGATATATAATTCTATGTATATGTAGCAAACATATGTAAAGATGTAATATTGTGTACATGTAGCAATTAAAAATAGACAATTATAATGTTAAATTTAGTTCATTTTGTTTGATCCTGTTTTGATATTACTCTGTTTGAAATTTTGTTTTAACATAAAATTCAGGGCTCTGAGACACTTCCTTGATAAAATGAAAAAATTTGTCTTAAAGATATTCCTCTGATAATGTCAGGGTTCATGAAACCTAAATACACTATTAATAGCTGTACTTTAGACTAAACATTGCCTTTAAAACTGCAAAATCATCTAAGTCATGAAAGATATAAATCTATATAATACAAATTTGATATTCAACAAACCTATGTATAAAATCTTAGTAGTATAAAGACGTAAGGTACTCTCAAGACAAAATACTTAAAAAAAACCTTTCTATATTTTTTGTTTAACTTTTAAGTTCAGGAGTACATGTGCAGGTTTGTTAGATAGGTAAACTTGCATCATGGGTGTCTGCTGTACAGATTGTTTCATCACCCAGGTATTAACCCTAATACTCACTAATTATTTATCCTGATCTTCTGCCTCCTCCCACCCTCCACCTTACAATAGGCCCTAGTGTCACAAGTTTACCTACATTACAAACCTGCACATGTTCCCATAAACTTAAAAGTCAAAAAAAATGGAAAATACAATAAAAATAAATAAATAAATGAATGAACATTTGTTAAATGATTAGTTTTCCATTTCCCTTCGGAGAATAAAAAAGAAGAAAAAAGATGAAATATAATTGATAGGACCCAAGAAAAATTTAACTTTCTGTTTGATTTTAAAATTTTTACTAAATATCATATATATATTAAACAACATAACACATGTGTTAGGTGAAAATAAAAGAACAACTACATACACTAGTTAGCTTAAAATGGAACATTGCAAGAACTTTGAATCATTTTGTGAACCCCTTCCTTTACCCCAAAGGGAATCACCACCACAAATTTTTGTATTTATTATCCATTTGCTGTTCTTCATAATTTTATATGTTTTTATGCCTTTAAAATATTGTTTACTTTTGCCTGATCTAGCTTTATATAAATGAATCATATTCTCTATATGTTTCAATTTGCTTTTTTGGCTCACTATTATTTGTGATATGAGTTCATGCTGGTCCCTTCAATGCCACTGCTTCATAGTATTCCGAGGTATGAAAAGCACAACACAGGATCCGGGCGCGGTATCTCACCCCTGAAATCCCAGCACTTTGGGAGGCCGAGGTGGGCGGATCACGAGGTCAGGAAATCGAGACCATCCTGGCTAACACTGTGAAACCCCATCTCTACTAAAGATGCAAAAAATTAGCCAGGGGGTGGTGGCACCTGCTTGTAGTGCCAGCTACTCAGGAGACTGAGGCAGGAGAGTCGCTTGAACCTGGCAGGAGGAGGTTGCAGTGAGCCGAGATTGTGCCACTGCACTCCAGCCTGGGAGACAGAGCGAGACTCCATGTCAAAACAAAACAAAACAAAACAAAACAAAAAAAAAACAAGTAAAGAAAAAAAGAAAGAAAGAAAAACACAACACAGTTATCTCACATCTTGTTAAAATAAATAAACAAATAAATAAATAAAATTACAAAGAATCAAGGGTATGCTGTTTAATGCAGGATTATTGGCCACAGAACTTGAAGGATTTCTCTCAAAGATGGTGTAGATGTGCCGATTTGGGGAAAGTCAATGAAGAAGAGATTCAGTAGAAGATAAAATATGATAATTGAAGAAAATTGGGATGTTGTCAGTGGGGGGTCTTTAAAGGTTTCAATGTTTTCATTTTTTTTTTCTATGTCTCTTTTGCCTCTGCCCATCCATGCATTACTCAAAATACATTGTGCCACTGTTGTGGGTGAAGTGCATTTAAAGGCAAATTTTCTAAAACAATTGTGATGGTTAATACTTAGTGTCAACTTGACTGTACTGAAGGATACAAAGTATTGATCCTGAGTGTGTCTGTGAGGGTGTTGCCTAAGAAGATTAACATTTGAGTCAGTGCGCTGGGAAAGGCAGACATACCCTTAATCTGGGTGAGCACAATCTAATCAACTGCCAGCATGACTAGAATAAAAAGCAGGCAGAAAAATGTGAAAAGAGAGATTGCCTAGCCTCCCAGCCTACCTCTTTCTCCCACGTTGCATGCTCCTGCCCTTGAACATCGAACTCCAAGTTCTTCAGTTTTGGAAATTAGACTGACTCTCCTTGCCCCTCAGCCTGTAGACGGCCTATTGTGAGACTTTGTAATAGTGTGAGTTAATACTTAATAAACTCTGATATATATATATATATATATGGAACTTTACATATATATAAATATGTTTTTATTATATATGTGTGTGTGTGTATATATATACACTCCCATATATATTAGTTCTGTCCCTCTAGAGAACCCTGACTAATACAGATTTTGGTACCAGGAGTGGTTCTAGAGGACAAGAATATTAAGGATGGAGTTCTTTCATTGGTTTTGGGATTTCTGGAGTTGACTGCTTAATATGATTAGATCCCAAATTGCTGAGGACTCTACTTCTAATTGCACGGGGAATACTGATAGTCCTTGGCATGAACTGTTTAGATAAACAGAATAAATGCATTTGACACTCCTGATTTATTGCTTATGAGAGGCAAGGAGTTTAGTGACTCTGTACATAATACCTTTGACCATATGTGGAGAACCAAAGAACATAATGAAGCTGGTTATTTGCTCCTAAGTTCAGTGGACAAAGTGATGAAAGAAAATGATGAACTCAGGGATTCTATCTCCCAGCTTCAGAAGCAGATATTGAGCCTCAAATCTGCTAAGATTGCCCTGAATGAGAGGGTTATCTCCTGTAGAGAAAGAGCTGAAATTGTGGAGAAACAGTCACAAGCTTTTATCATGTGAGTGACTAACCTGCTAAAGGTCTCTACTAAAAAAACTACAAAAAATTAGCCTGATGAGGTGGAATGTGCCTGTAATCCCAGCTACTCAGGAGGCTGAGGCATGAGAATTGCTTGAACCTGGGAGGTGGAGGTTGCAGTGAGCTGAGATTGTGCCATTGCACTGAAGCCTGGGCAACAGAGAGAGACTCAAAAAAAAAAAAAAAAACCTACTTGAGTATTCTAATTTCTATAAACAGAAATCTAAAGAACAAGCATGGGAATAGATATTAAGGGTATGGGATAATGGTGGAAGGAACATACAGCTGGATCAGGCTGAATGTATTGATTTGGGCTCACTAAATAGGGACTCTGCATTTAATGTCGCAGCTTGGGGAGTTTAAAAATAAGTTCTAATAGTTTATTTGTTTGGTTAGCTGAAATGTGGATTAAAAGATGGCCCACTGAGTGAGCCAGAAATGCCTTATCTCCCTTGGTTTAATGTAGAGGAAGTTATCCAAAGGTTTAAAGAGATTGGAATGCTGGAGTGGATTAGTCACTTTGTACCTACTCATCCCAGTGCGGAGGGTCCAGAAGATATACCCTTGACCAATGTCTTGCAAAATAGATTTGTGAGGGCAGCACCTACATGTTTGAAGAGCCCTGTATTTGCTCTTCTCTATATATCAGATCTAATAGTGGGAACTGCAGTCACTCAACTACAATATTTAAATACAATAGGAATAACTGGATCCCAAGGTGGAGGAAGCCAAGTGGTGGCTCTCAACCATTAAAGGCAAGGTGGGTGTAGCTACCATAATGGATAGCAGAGGCAGAGCAGGAATCAGAATAGTCTGACTAGTGTAGAGCTCTTGCATTGGCTAACTAATCACATTGCTCCTAGAAGTGAAATTGATAGGAAGCCTACTCCATCTCTACTTAATTTATACAAGCAGAAAACTTCTAGGTTGAACGGACAAAAGAGAATCACAACTCCTCAATCAATTTCTAGACTTGAGCCAGGTTTACAGACCCAGAACCCCTTGAATGGAGGGGAGGCCCAGTTCCCTTGAGGAAGGACACCACTACATGACTGACAATTTATGCAGTGAATCTTTCTCCCATCCTTCCCCAAAGAGACCACCAGCCTTTTACTCGAATAACTGTGCATTGGGGAAAGGGAAATGATCGGACTTTTCAGGGACTCCTGGACACTGGCTCTGAGCTGATGTTTATTCTAGGGCATCCAAAATGTTATTGTGATCCTCCAGTGTGATCATATGAGTTAATACTTAATAAAATCCCCTTTATATACAGATATGTGTGTGTATATATATATATAATGTATGTGTATATATATAATATATATATTAGTTATGTCCCTCTGGAGAACACTGACTAATCCAACAGTTTTCTAAAATTTTCTGAAGCAATTTTTTAAACAATTAATTAAATTAAGTTACAAAACAAACTTCAACATGATTTGCTGCCTATTATTCTCTGAATAGTTATTTTTAGCATATATGTAAACATATGTCAAAGTTTTTATATTTTGCTTTAAATGTTATATTTGAGAATGGTAAATTTACTTGAATTTTCTTTAAACAATAATTTATACAATCATCATGATGTTTTGTATGTTGGAAATTTTGACTCAGAAATAAAACTCAAAACTGTTTTTACTGAATGCTACCAAGCTATTACTGAATATATTACCAGATATTTTATTTTTCATTTCCTTACAGGCAATTATAATGTCTTTTTTTTCCCCATCTGCAGGTCCACTTTTAACTAGTACTATGAAACTAAATGACGAATCTTTTTTTTTTTAAATTTTATAGTATAAAGCAATCAATGAAGTTTTAAAAAGTGCATAGATGTATCCTTTTTTTTTTCAGGAGTAAAGTGTTTTTTTTTTTTTTTTGGAGACAGAGTCTAGCTCTGTCGCCCAGGCTGGAGTGCAGTGGCGTGATCTCGGCTCACTGCAAGCTCCGCCTCCCGGGTTTACGCCATTCTCCTGCCTCAGCCTCCCGAGTAGCTGGGACTACAGGCGCCCGCCATCTCGCCCGGCTAGTTTTTTGTATTTTTTTTAGTAGAGACGGGGTTTCACCGTGTAGCTCAGGATGGTCTCGATCTCCTGACCTCGTGATCCACCCATCTCGGCCTCCCAAAGTGCTGGGATTACAGGCTTGAGCCACCGCACCCGGCCAGGAGTAAAGTATTAAAAGCTCATACAACCTGAACATTCTCTTCATAGGCAATCTGCAAGATGTACATTTATTTCCAAGGAGAACCCATTTGTTATCCCTCTTATAAGTATTTTGAGGAATAATTTAAGACTTCATTGTGAAGAATTTCAAGCAATAAAAGTTTATATCCTGACATCTGTTTTGGTATAAAATAATAAATATATTCTGATATAATAAATTAACTTAGTAGCCAGCATACTGAAGTTCATCTTCTATTAAGTTTTTATTTTATAATCTGTAAGAAGTGGCTGGTCAGCCAACTTATTCCACTTTAAAATGTCATCAATAAGCAGTGATATGAATATATAGAAAGGATGAGAGGAGGATTCCGTACATGGTTAACCCATGATACTTAAAATGTGCACATACAAAAACAATGTAGTAAAAATTGTAATAATCAGATCCTTGAGCTTCAGTTATTACATCTATAATGTAATGTTAATTGCAACATTCTCAGAATAAGGTTGAGGGAGACTGAGATAATTTACTTAAAACTCCCTAAAAACTGTAAGACCCTATTTATACTAAGTAACCTCTGCAAAAATAAAAAGCATTGCTCCTAAAACATCTCTCACTCTATTCACTTCCTTTATGTTATAAATCTGTGTTTGTTTGCTTTGTTTTGTTTTTCTTTCACTAGATGAAGAGTGTACTTCCTTGACTCTAGAGTTGAGGTTCATGATATGATTTACTTTGACTAAAACCTTTCACTGCCAGAGTCATGTTTTTATGTTAAGATATCTTAACAGTTTTTATTCATCATCGTTAAATTCCCGTGAGAGTTTCATGATAAATATCATCCTGGAATCATATTGAGAAACCACAAAATCAATACTAGTCTTGAACTCTAATTTTTGGTAGATATGTTGTTCATGTTGTTATGTAATAGAAAACTTCTATATGTTAGCATTTAATTTTTAAAACAGGAAGAAATGTTCCATTACATTTGAGGCATCTACAAAGTATGCAGGTCTATTCTGAGGGCTTGGTCAGGATAGTGATAGTACTAAAATTATATTAGTGGCTGATATGGTTTGACTGTGTCCCCACCCAAATTTTATCTTGAATTATAACTCCCACAATTCCCATGTGTTGTGGGAGGAACCCAGTGGTGACTAAAGTATAGGGGCAGGTCTTTCCTGAACTGTTCTGGTCACAGTTAATGACTCTCACAAGATCTGATGGTTTTAAAAATGGGAGTTTTCCTGTGCAAACTCTTCTCTCTTGTCTGCTGCCATGTGAGACATGTCTTTCACCTTCTGCAATGATTGTGAGGCCTCCCCAGCCACGTAGAACTGTAAGTGCAATAAATCTCTTTGTTTTGCAAATTGCTGAGTCTCAGGTATATCTTTGTCAGTTTCATGAAAACGAACTAATACAGTAAATTGATACCAGTAGAGTGGAGCATTTCTGAAAAGATACCTGAAAATGTGGAAGCAACTTTAGAACTGAGTAGCAGGCAGAGGTTAGAACAGTTTGGAGGGCTCAGAAGAAGACAGGAAACTGTAAGAATGTTTGGAACTTCCTAGAGACTTGTTGAATGACTTTGACAAAAATGCTGATAGTGATATGAACAATTGGGTCCAGGCTGAGGAGGTATCAGACGGAGATGAGGAAATTGTTAGAAATTTGAGCAAAAGTGACTCTCATTATGTTTTAGCAAAAAGACTGGTGGCATTTTGTCCTGCCCTAGAGATTTGTGAAACTTTGAACTTCAGAAAGATGATTTAAGGTATCTGCCTGAAGACATTTCTAAGCAGCAAAGCATTCAAGAAGTGATTTGGGTGCTGTTAAAAGCATTCAGTTTTATAAGGGAAGCAGAGCATAAAAGTTCCCAAAATTTGCATCCTGACAATGTGATAGAAAAGAAAATCTCATTTTCTGAGAAGAAATTCAAGCAGAAATTTTCATAAGTGATGAGGAGCCCAATGTTAATCCCCAAAAAATTAGAAGAATGTCTCCAGGGCATGTCAAAGGTTTTCATGGCAGTCCCTCCCATCATAGGCCCAGAGGCTTAGGAGAAAAAATGATTTCATGGGCCAGGTCCAGAGTGCCTGTGCTGTGTGCAGCCTAGAGACTTGATGCCCTGCATCCCAGGGGCTCCAGCTATGGCTAAAAGGACCAACATAGAGCTCAGACCATGGCTTCAGACAGTGAAAGCCCCAAACCCTGGCAGCTTACATGTGGTGTTGAGCCTGCAGATACAAAGAAGCCAAGAACTAGGGTTTGGGAACCTCCACCTAGATTTCACAAAATTTATGGAAATGACTGGATGTCCAGGCAGAGTTGTGCTACAGGGGTGGTGTCCTCATGGAGAACCTCTGCTAGGGAAGTGTAGAAGGGAAATGTGCAGTGAGAGCTCCCACAGAATCCACACTGGGGTACCTCCTAGTGGAGGTGTGAGAAGAGGGTCACTGTCCTCCAGACGTTAGAATAGTGGATCCACTGACAGCTTGCACTGTTTTTCTTGAAAAGCTGCAGACACTCAATATCAGCCTATGAAAGCAGCTGGGAGGGAGGCTGTACCCTTCAAAGTCACAGGGGTAGAGCTGCCCAAGACATTGGGAACCCACCTCTTGCATCAGCATGCTCTAGATGTGAGACATGGAGTCAAAGGAGGTCATTTTGGACCTTTAGAGATTTGACTGACCATCGTATTATGGACTTGAATGGGGTCTGTAGTCTCTTCGTTTTGGCCAATTTATTTCATTTGGAATGGCCGTATTTACTCAGTGCCTCTACAACCATTGTATCTAGGAAACAACTAACTTGCTTCCGATTTTACAGACTCATAGGTGGAAGGACTTGCCTTGTCTTGGATGACAGTTTGGACTCTGGACTTTTGAGTTAATGCTGAAATAAGTTGAGATTTTGGAGGACTGTTGGGAAGGCATGATTTATTTGGAAATGTGAAGATAAAAGGTTTGGGAGAGACTGGGGCAGAATGAAATGGTTTGGCTCTCTGTCCTTACCCAAATCTCATCTTGTATTTCCCATAATTCCCATGTGCTGTGGGAGGGATCTGGTGGGAGATGATTGACTCATGGGGGCAGTTCTTTGCTGTGCTGTTCTTGTAATAGTGAATGGGTCTCAAAAGATCTGATCTTTTATAAAATGGGAGTGTCTCTGCACAAGCTCTCTTTGCCTGCCACTATCCATCTAAGATGTGACTTGCTTCCCTTTGTGTCCATCATAATTGTGAGGACTCCCCAGACAGGTGGAACTTTAAATTCAATTAAATCTCTCTCTTTTGTAAATCGCCCAATCTCAGGTATGTTTTTGTCAGCAGTATCAAAATGGACTAATACCTTCACCAACAGAAATATGAGTTTTAGATGAAATGAGATGTAATGCTGTACAGGTTTTTATTCTTAAATTATCAAAATTAATAATGAAGTGAAGTATAATTCCAAAATATTTCTAAAAGTAAAAAGCAAAGGTGATCAAAAAGCAACAATGCTGACACAAAATTATGAGTGATTAACCACAGCCAGACACCACTACCACTCCTAGGCTGAAGAGCAAATAAAAAAGTAGTATGAACAATATTGTATTCCTCTCAAGTTCATGTGTTAAAGCACTAACTTTTAGTGCCCCAGAATGTGAGTGTTTGGATATAGAGCCTTTAACGGGGTGGTTAAATTAAAATGAGGCCATTAAGGTAGCCCTTAATCAAATCTGACTTGGGTCCTTATAAGAAAATGAAAGTCGGACACATAAAGATATACTAAGAAATGCTTGTATACACAGATAAAGGACCATGTGAAGCCATAGCACTAAAGTGGCCATCTGCATACCAAGAATAGACTCCTTAACCAGATAGTCTGACACCTTGATCATAGGCTTCTAGCAGAAAATAATGCTAGAATAATGCTAAAATTCTGCTAAGTTACTCCATCTGTGGTATTTTGTTAACTTCTTTTACTCTTCTAGTAAAAGAAGAGGCCAGTTTGCCTGACAGGTTGGCCAGTCAAGGAAGAGGTAGAGCCATGAGGAAATGTAGCTGCTATGAGCTACAATGCATTGCAGAGAAGGTGATGTCTCTCTTCTTCTCATCCCTCACTCTCTGAATTGCCAATCATAATGGTAAAAACCACGTTTTCCAAGTCAGTAGCTCCACACCAAGTTTCAGAGACTTTGTTAGTTTGCTCTGGCTAAAATTGGGATCACCACCTAATTATGTTTATAATAATGACACTGTTCCTCAAAATTCTCAGGCTTAGAATTTAGTTTAAAGCGTTCTCTCCTTTTCATTGATTTTCAGACAGATTGACTTTTAGGGTTCAACTCTTCTTCTTTCTAAGGTAATTCAGAAATTTGTGTCTTCGTTTGAAAATAATAATATATGGTATGTTTTTATATGTATTTTTCTTTTGGAGTTCACTGATAAGAGAATTTGCTAAACTTTTCTCAAAGACTATGCATGAAAATGTTCCATGGAAACATAAAAAATAAACATTCTCTATATTCTCTGTTTAAATATTGAATACAAAAATTTCTGTATATTAATGTCATCAATAACTTAACTTTATTTTGAATATACAATTAGTAACTTTGGAATATTAAATTGTCTACTTATTAAAATAATACACACTAAATTTTTGCTTTCCAAGCTTTATTTCTCTTTACTCTGAATTTTTCATAGTTTTGACTTTGTATATTTAATTAACATTTTGGGGTGTGCATATAAGTATGTGGATCAATCTAGTATCCCTAATTCATTAATTACGCTTCTAATCAATATACAGTGTGCATATTTATCTTATTTAATAATCTTACCATTAACTTGCCCATATCTGATATTAATGGTGCCATTTAATATTTCTTTTATGTGGTTGTCTATTGTGCATCTTTGCACCTGGTTTGTGTCATTTCAAGCATCATATAACTGTTTATTCTCCCTAATTCAGTAAGATAATCTGTGATATTCAGTGACTCACTTACATTTAATTTAACAGTATACATATTAGATTTACTTTTAATCATACTTGAATTATCTTGTTTAATTTTTCTCCCAAAATTTTTTACTTTGGCCAGTGTGAACCATATTACTATTCATTATCATCTTTCCCATGAGTTAATTTGGTGGTTTCCCTATACAAATCTGTTCTTTCACTGCTTTCCTCCTTCTAGAGATAAGTGTATAAGAGTTAAGTATTAAACTAAAGTGACTTTTGTACTCTCCCCCCACTCTGGTGTTACCTTTGAAATATATCACTTCCCACCTTCCATCTGTCTGGCTCTGAGGTTTGGCAGTTTCTATTATTCTTGTTAAGGTATATAAAGTAATGGCAACACCCACAATTACTTTTGCATTAAACTAAATATTACATCTATTTTGTTTCAAGGATCCTGCTCAGCATAAATATTACAATTTGAGGCACTCCATTAATAAGATTTAATTTAGATTTCAACAGATAGATTAGATAGATAGATAGATAGATAGATAGATAGATAGATAGATAGATAGATAGATATGTATGCAAAAATGTTGATTACTCACCACAATCTTTCCTTCTTCACCTTCCTCTATTTCAAGTTTTAGTCTGGGTTAATGCATTATTTTGATTAATGTATTATTTTGATTTTTTTTACTAAACTTTTTTTTCTGGTATAGGGCATGAGTGATATGATCTCTGGATTCTTGAACTTGGCAGATATCTATCATCTTGACTGATGAATGATATATTTTTAGTTGTATATATGAACACTGAGTTTCAGGCGTATTTGTATTACTATGTAGATGCTATTCTGTAGTCTTCTAGCTTTCAGTCCTGCAGCTAGGAAACCTAATACGAGTTTCATTATTTCTACTTCTACAGATCAATTATTTTATCTAATTAGAGGCTTGTAATATTTTCTGTTGCCCCCCCAAAATTGTTTTTTTTACTAATATCTGCTTATAGGGGTGTTTGTGTACTTTTTTTTTTTAATCTTGCCTTGAACTCGGGTAAACAAACTGTAAACTTTCATATCAAGAAGTTTTATTTATAGCTTCTTACATATTTGTCTCTCCTTAATTGTATCATTTTAAAAGATGCTTCGTAACTATTTTAAATTTTTTTCCATATTAGGAGTCACTATTTGTACTCTAATTCTTTTACCTCTTTGCTCTTTGCTTTTACCTTCCTGAAATTTTGGTCTAAGTTTGATGATATTTCTAACATTTGGTCTTTTCAGTTAAGAACTTAGTTATCCAATAGTAACTACTCTTTCTTTTTATCCCTGATTGTTTGCAATGCAAAAAATATGAGTCTTACAAAATGTTATTGTACAATAAAAACATCTCCCTGACATTTAATCTTATTTGAGCCCTGTAATCCTAATAAAATGTGAAAGTTAAGAAATTGCACACAGACCTCACTACACACTCTCTCCCCCGCTCCCACTTTCACCCTATCCCCACACAGCCTTTCTTTCTTGTTCTGGGAAACAACTTACTGCTAAGAAGCTCCCTTCCCCATATGAACTTAGATAAAACTTCGGATGCCACCGTGTGCACTTATGACAAGACCAGACAAAGACTTTTCATATTTCCATTTTTACCTCATAAATAATTAGCTGATCATTCAGAATAAAATTTATATTGACCAAATTTTGGTTAAGAATATTTCCTCCCTTCAGGGTTATTGAATTTTCCCTCATTTTCAGCCTTAAGTAGCATTCAATGCCTCCTTACTAGTCTCTCCTGAGAGTAGGCTGGTCTCCAGGTAAAACATTCTCCGATCTACTGTCTAGTCATGATTCTTTCGTTTGTCCCACATGCCCGTAGCTCATTCTTTTTAACCTTGTTCACTCTTCTTTATGATGAAAAAATTCTTTTTCTTCTATCCCTTGGGTTATTTGCATTTTTTTTTTTTTTCTGAGATGGAGTCTTGCTCTGCCACCCAGGCTGGAGTGCAGTGGCCGGTTCTCAGCTCACTGCAAGCTCCGCCTCCGGGGTTATGCCATTCTCCTGCTTCAGCCTCCCCAGTAGCTGGGACTACAGGCGCCCGCCTCGTCGCCGGGCTAGTTTTTTGTATTTTTTAGTAGAGACGGGGTTTCACCGTATTAGCCAGGATGGTCTTGATCTCCTGACTTCGTGATCCGCCCGTCTCGGCCTCCCAAAGTGCTGGGATTACAGGTTTGAGCCACCGCGCCCGGCCTAGCATATTTTATATTCAGAGTGCTCTTCTGGTCACAATAGCCAAACAGGGCAGATGCTGTTACAATAGTACTTTTTCCCCCACTTGCAATAATCTTTGCAAATAAAATATTTCCATACTACTTTTGGATTTGATTTTTATTTGACCTCCCTAAAATGAATCTTTTGCTTTTTCTCTCTCCATTTCTCTCTCTCTCCCCATTGTTCAAATTGTCACCTGTTTCTTCCAGTAACCCTACTTTACTGCTAGTTCTTTTTTTGTTTATTTTCTGTCTGCTGGAACATATTAAGTACATTATCAGAATATTTTAACTACCCCTTGGAATTTGGCTTCAGTTATTCACTGATGTTGTTTCTAAGAGTGGTAGGAATTAAATCTTCCTCTGTGTGTGCCAGAGCTAAACCAGCTTAAAACTTGTTGGTTCCTTTGTCCAGGCACTAAGCAGTGTTTTTCCTTATAATGTCAGCTGCAAAATTAGAGCATTCCCAGCTTTAGGGTAAGAGAGTCTTCACCCTATCTGATTTACTTTTTTTCAACTCCCTGGGGAACAAAGAGAATGCCACCCTTCTTACCTAGACTTCATAGATCTGCTCAAGGCAGAGAGTCTCCAGAATCTTTGTTTATGAATGCATATACCGAGACATTCCACCTGTGGTATTTCAGCAATCATTTGCTCTAGGGGAAAAACATCTTGTAACTTTTCTGTTTTCCCTAAACCGCAATTTTTACCCTAACTTACTGACCATAAAAAGCTGTTTAATTGTAGAGATATTACTAATTGGCATGGAATTGGGAAGCAAAGTTAGTGGCAATGCTCTGTATTGTCATTTTACTAGGATTTCACAGTTACTTTCTGTACTGTTAATAGATTTTCTGGTTTTATATCAAAACTATTGGATCTCAATGTTCCCAAAAATACAGCAATATTTCCACTGAGTTAAGAAAAGAAAGAGCTTGAATATGATCTTAGAAAGATTATTAAAGACAAGTGGGAACACTGCTGGTATAAAAAAGAAGGGGCAGAATATTCAACATTATTTTTAATGCTGGGCAATTATCCAAGATGATAAACTTGGGCATTTGCTATATATAGCCAGGGTTAAAATGAGCAACTCTTCAGTTATGGAGACAACTGACACAGTGATATCACTGCCTTAAGTAAGCAAAACGAACTTTGCCCAGACTTGCAACACTAAAAATGCTATTGCTAATGTTTATGGAGAATGTCAGAATAAATTTAGCATATTACATCACTTCTACTGAGAATTTTCAAGAGAAATTGCTTATATGGACTTGTGATTGCACATCAAAAATATTTTAAGTGAATGTGTCTTATACAACAAAACTAACCAAATAATTTAACACTACCAATCATATCAGACTATGGAGCATCAAATAGGTATGAAGATGAAATTATAGGGCTTTGATTTCCTATTCTATTAGCCTCATAACTAAAATGAGCAAAAATACAAAATGTACAAATTTTGACATACCAAATAGAAATACCAACTAAAAACTGATGGTCTCAACAGAATTCACAAGTAAAACAGAGAGTTTAGGGAAGAGTAGACTATGAAATTATCTATTTTTAAACAACTTTTAAAAACAGCAAAGGAATAATAAGACCTTCAATCAGTAGACAGAATAATCAATAAACATGGCAAAAAGGATAAAGGAGAAGAAAGTACAATTGATGTTGAAATAGAAATTAATACTATCAACTACTCCCTAGGCAATAAAACTAGTATATCAGGAATTTGAAAAATAAACACAATCTAAGTCTCTGTTAAATGTATGGTAAATTTTGCTAGATTACTAGAGGAAATAAACAATTTGTTTCTCTGATGAGATACCTTGGTAGAAATATTGATGATTTTTCTTTTGATAGTTACATATTCGTAACCAGTGTAAAAGAGGTGATGAGCCCATTTCAAGATGGCTGAATAGGAACAGCTCTGGTTTGTAGCTCCCAGCATGATCAATGCGGAAGATGGGTATTTCTGCATTTCCAACTGAGGTACCTGGTTCATTTCACTGGGACTGGTTGGACACTGGGTGCAGCTCACAGAGGGCGAGCCAAAGCAGGACAGGGCATTGTTTCATCCAGGAATCCCAAGGGGTCAGGGTATTTCCCTTTCCTAGCCAAGGGAACCTGTGACAGATTGTACCTGGAAAAACTGTACACTTCTGCCCAAATACTATGCTTTTCCCACAGTCTTAGCAACCAGCAGACCAGGAGATTTTCTCCCCTGCCCGGCTCGGTGGGTCCCACACCCACGGAGCCTTGCTTGCTGCTAGCTCAGCAGTCTGAGATCAACCTGCGAGACTGCAGCCTGGTGGGAGGAGGGGAGTCCACCATTGCTGAGGCTTGAGTAGGCAAACAAAGCGGCCTGGAACCTCGAACTGGGCAGAGCCCACCGCAGCACAGCAAGGCCTATTGCCTCGATAGACTACACCTCTGTGGGCAGGGCATAGCTGAAGAAAAGGCAGCAGAAACTTCTGCAGACTTAAAAGTCCCTGTCTGACAACTCTGAAGAGAGCAGTGGTTCTCCCAGCATGGTGTGTGAGCTCTGAGAATGGACAGACTGCCTCCTCAAGTGGGTCCCTGACTACTGTGTATCCTAACTGGGAAACACCTCCCAGTAGGGTCTGACAGACACCTCATACAGGTGGGTGCCCCTCTGGGACAAAGCTTCCAGAGGAAGGATCAGGAAGCAATATTTACTGTTCTGTAATATTTGCTGTTCTGCAGCCTCTGCTGGTGGTATCCAAGCAAACAGGGTCTGGAGTGGACCTCCAGCTCACTCCAACAGACCTGCAGCTGAGGGCCCTGACTGTTACAAGGAAAACTAACAAACAGAAAGGAATAGCATCAATATCAACAGAAAGGACATCTACACCAAAACCCCATATGTAGGTCACCAACATCAAAGAGCAAAGATAGATAAAACCACAAAGATTGGGAGCAATCAGAGCAGAAAAGCTAAAAATTCTAAAAACCAGAGCACCTCTTTGCCTCCTAAGGCTCACAGCTC
The DNA here is from genome assembly GCF_000951035.1 of Colobus angolensis palliatus. NCBI lineage: Eukaryota > Metazoa > Chordata > Mammalia > Primates > Cercopithecidae > Colobus > Colobus angolensis. Next base: position 4,087,533 of record NW_012116032.1, on the reverse strand, counting down.
CTCGTCAGCAATGGAATGAAGCTGGACGGAGAATGAGTTTGACAAGTTCACAGAAGTAGGCTTCAGAAGGTCAATAATAACAAACTTCTCCGAACTAAAGGAGTAAGTTCAAACTTATAGCAAGAAAGCTAAAAACCTTGAAAAAAAGGTTAGAGGAATGGCTAACTGGAATAAACAGTATAGAGAAGACCTTAAATGACCCGATGGAGCTGAAAACCATAGCATGAGAACTTGTGATGCATGCACAAACTTCAATAGCCAATTTGATTAAGTGGAAGAAAGAGTGTCAGTGACTGAAGGTCAAATTAATGAAATAAAGCGAGAAGACAAGGTTAGAGAACAAAGAGTAAAAAGAAAAGAACAAAGCCTCCAAGAAATATGGGAATATGTGAAAAGATCAAATCTACGTTTGATTGGTGTAAATGAAAGTGACGGGGAGAATGTAATCAAGATGGAAAACACTTTTCAGGATATTATCCAGGAGAGTTTCTCCAATCTAACAAGGCAGATCAAAATTCAAATTCAGGAAATACAGAGAACACCACGAAAATACTCCTTGAGAAGAGCAACCCCAAGACAAACATAATCATCAGATTCACCAAGGTTGAAGTGAAGGAAAAAATGTTAAGGGCAGCCAGAGAGAAAGGTCAAGTTACCCACAAAGGGAAGTTCATCAGACTAACAGCAGATCTCTCAGCAGAAACCCTACAAGCCAGAAGACAGTGGGGGCCAATATTCAACATTCTTAAAGGAAATAATTTTCAACCTAGAATTTCATATTCAGCCAAACTAACCTTCAGAAGTGAAGGATAAATAAAATCCTGTACAGACAAATGCTGAGAGATTTTTGTCACCACCAGGCCTGCCTTATAAGAGCTCCTGAAGGAAACACTAAACATGGAAAGGAACAACTGGTACCAGCCACTGAAAACACATGCCAAATTGGAAAGACCATTGATTTTATGAAGTAACTGCATCAATTAACAGGCAAAATGACCAGCTAACATCATAATGACAGGATCAAATTCACACATAACAATATTAGCCTTAAATGTAAATGGGCTAAATGCCCCAATTAAAAGACACAGACTGGCAAACTGGATATGGAGTCAAGACCCATCAGTGAGCTGTATTCAGGAGACCCACCTCACGTGCTCACACAAAGGCTCAAAATAAAGGGATGGAGGAAGATCTACCGAGCAAATTGAAAGCAAAAAAAAGCAGGGGTTGCAATCCTACTCTCTGATAAAACAGACTTTAAACCAACAAAGATCAAAAGAGACAAAGAAGGCCATTATATAATAGGAAAGGGATCCATTCAACAAGAAGAGCTAATTATTCTAAATATATATGCACCCAATACAGGAGCACTCAGGTTCATAAAGCAAGTCCTTAGAGACCTACAAAGAGACTTAGACTCTCACACAATAAAAATGGGTGACTTGACCACCCCACTGTCAAAATTACACAGATCAATGAGACAGAAGGTTAACAAGGATATCCAGGACTTATTCTCTGCTCTACACCAAGCAGACCTAATAGAAATCTACACAGCTCTCCACCCCAGATCAACAGAATATACATTCCTCTCAGCACCACATTGCACTTATTCTAAAATTGATCACATAATTGAAAGTAAAGCACTCCTCAGCAAATGTAAAAGAATAGAAATCACAATAAACTGTCTCTCAGACCACAGTGCAGTCAAATTAGAATTCAAGATTAAGAAATTCATTCAAAATCACTCAACTGCATGTAAGCTGAATAACCTGCTCCTGAATGACTACTGGGTACACACGAAATGAAGGCAGAAGTAAAGATATTCTTTGAAACCAATGAGAACAAAAACACAACATACCAGAATCTCTGGGATACAAAATGAAGGCAGAAATAAAGATATTCTTTGAAACCAATGAGAATAAAGACACAATGTACCAGAATCTCTGGGACACATTTAGAGCAGTGTGTAGAGGGAAATTTATAGCACTAAATGCCCACAAGAGAAAGCAGGAAAGTTCTAAAACTGACACTCTAACATCACAATTAAAAGAACTAGAGAGGCAAGAGCAAACAAATTCAAAAGCTAGCAGAAGGTAAGAAATAACTAAGATCAGATCAGAACTGAAGGAAAAACCCTTCAAAAAAATCAATGAATCTAGGAGCCAGCTTTTTGAAAAGATCAACAACATTGATAGAGCACTAGCCAGACTAATAAAGAAGAAAAGAGAGGAGAATCAGATAGACGCAATAAAAAATGATAAAGGGGCTATCAGTACCAATCCCACAGAAATACAAACTATCATCAGAGAATACTAGAAATACCTCTATGCAAATAAACTAGAAAATCTAGAAGAAATGAATAAATTCCTGGACACATAAGCCCCCCCAAGACTAAACTAGGAAGAAGTTGAATCTCTGAATAGACCAATAACAGGCTCTGAAATTGAGGCCACAATTAATAGACTACCAACCAAAAAAAGTCCCGGACCAGAGGGATTCATAGCTGAATTCTATCAGAGGTACAGAGAGGAACTGGTAACATTCCTTTTGAAACTATTTCAATCGACAGAAAAAGAGGAAATCCTCCCTAATTCATTTTATGAGGCCAGCATCATCCTGATACCAAAGCCTTGCAGAGACACAACAACAACAACAAGAAAAAAAAAAAAAAGAAGAAGAAGAGAATTTTAGACCAATATTCCTGATGAAATTTGTTGCAAAAATTCTCATTAAAATACTGGCAAACTGAATCCAGCAGCACATCAAAAAGCTTATCCACCACAATCAAGTTGGCTTCATCCCTGAGATGCAAGGCTGGTTCAACATATGCAAATCAATAAATGTAATCCATCACATAAACAGAACCAAAGACGAAAACCACATGATTATCTCAATAGATGCAGAAAAGACTCTTGACAAAATTCAACAGCCCTTCATAATAAAAACTCTCAATAAACTAGGTATTGATGGACCATACCTCAAAATAATAAGAGCTATTTGTGACAAACACACAACCAATATCATACTGAATGGGAAAAAACTGGAAGCATTTCCTTTGAAAACCAGAAGAAGACAAGGATGCTCTCTCTTAGCATTCCTATTCAACATAGCGTTGGAAGTTCTGGCCAGGGCAATCAGGCAAGAGAAATAAATAAAGTGTATTCAATTAGGAAAAGAGGAAGTCAAATTGTCCCTGTTTGTAGATGACATTATTGTATATTTAGAAAACCCCATTGTCTCAGCCCAAAATCTGCTTAAACTGATAAGCAACTTCAGCAAAGTCTCAGGATACAAAATCAATGTACAAAAATTACAAGCATTCCTATACAACAATAACAGACAAACAGAGAGCCAAATCATAAGTGAACTCACATTCACAATTGCTTCAAAGAGAATAAAATATCTAGGAATTCAACTTACAGCAGATGTGAAGGAGCTCTTCAAGGAGAACTACAAACCACTGCTCAATGAAATAAAAGAGGACAGAAACAAATGGAAGAACATTCCATGCTCATGGATAAGAAGAATCAATATCATGAAAATGGCCATACTGCCCATAGATTCGATGTCATCCCCATCAAGCTACCAATGACTTTCTTCACAGAATTGGAAAAAAACTACTTTAAAGTTCATATGGAACCAAAAAAGAACCCGCATTGCCAAGACAATCTTAAGCAAAAAGAACAAAGCTGGAGGCACCACGCTAGCTGACTTTAAACTCTACTACATGGCTATAGTAACCAAAACAGCATGATACTGTACCAAAACAAATGTATAGACCAATGGAACAGAGGCCTCAGAGATAACAGCACACATCTGAAACCATCTGATCTTTAGCAAACCTGATGAAAACAAGAAATGGGGAAAAGATTCCGTATTTAATAAATGGTGCTGGGAAAACTGGCTAGCCATATGTAGAAAGCTGAAACTGGATCCCTTTTTTACACCTTATACAAAAATTAATTCAAGATGGATTGAAGACTTAAATGTTAGACCTAAAACCATAAAAATCCTGGAAGAAAACCTAGGCAATACCGTTCAGGACATAGGCATGGGCAAGGACTTCACGACTAAAACACAAAAGCAATGACAACAAAAGTCAGATTAGACAAACGGGATCTAATTAAACTAAAGAGCTTCTGCGGAGCAAAAGAAACTACCATGAGAGTGAACAGGCAACCTACAGAATGGGAGAAAATTTTTACAATCTCCCCATCTGACAGAGGGCTAATATCCAGAATCTATAAAGAACTTAAACAAATTTACAAGAAAAAAACAACCCTATCAAAAAGTGGACAAAGGATTTGAACAGACACTTCTCAAAAGAAGACATTTATGCAGCCCATAGACACAAGAAAAAATGCTCATCATCACTGGTCATCAGAGAAATGCAAATCAAAACCACAAAGAGATACCATCTCACACCAGTTAGAATGGAAATCATTAAAAAATTAAGGAACAACAGATGCTGGAGAGGAGATGGAGAAATAGGAATGCTTTTACACTGTTGGTGAGAGTGTAAATTATTTTAACCATTGTGGATGACAGTGTGGGGATTCCTCAAGGATCTAGAACTAGAAATACCATGTGACTCAGAGATACCATTACTGGGTATATACCTAAAGGATTAAAAATCATGATACTATAAAGACTCATGCGTACATATGTTTATTGTGGCACTATTCACAATAGCAAAGACTTGGAACCAACCCAAATGTCCACCACTGAAAGACTGGATTAAGAGAATGTGGCACATATACACCATGGAATACTATGCTGCCATACAAAAGGATGAGTTCATGTCCTTTGCAGGGACATGGATGAAGCCGGAAACCGTCATTCTCAGCAAACTGTCACAAGGACAGAAAACCAAACACCACATGTTCTCATTCACAGGTGGGAATTGAACAATGAGATCACTTGGACACAGGGTGGAGAACATTACACACCTGAGGCCTGTCAGGTGGTGGGGGGCTGGGGTAAGGATAGCATTAGGATAAAATACCTAATGTAAATGATGAGTTGATGGGTTCATCAAACCAACATGGCACATGTATAACTATGTAACAAACCTGCATGTTGTGCACATGTAACCTAGATCTTAAACTATAAAAAAAAATTTTAAAAGGGTGACGAAATCTTGATACAATGTTGCTAAGAAAGATTGTCAGTACTCTATCTGCCACTGACTTAAATACTTTCTATATTATAACTATATTGAATTTAATTTAATAGAAAAATTATATGCTGCATATTTTGGGATGATAAAACTCTGCTGATTAATTATATCTATTAAGATGTTAAAGCAGCAATTCTTCAATAAAAATGTGAAATCAACATTTAGTTTAATATCTTCATCCATATTGACAACTATAATAATATTAAGTGAAAATATTATTGTTCATGATCCAGAAGGCTTGTACTTTGAGTTCCATGCTGTGACCATATGAAATTGTCTTTCTTTAGGAGAAACTGACTGCGTTTTTTAATTGGAAGGAGAGTAAATAGAATATTTGAAGACTCGAGGTAAGTCAACATTGGTTTTCAGAGTTGTTCATAAGTATTTTACTTCTTTTTATTTCTTCCAGAAACATGTAAACTTTTACTATCCAATTGCCTTTTATTTGGATATGGTCATATATAGTTAGTCCTGGCCAAATATAATTAGAAATATTAGTATGTTTGACATTTAAAATAAGGGAAAATAATATATGTGTGTCATCTCTCAAGGAAAATTTTAAAAACTGGTAAACACATGGTTTCTCATGCTTCCCCTCCCTCTAACACTGCCACATGCAGTATTAGAGATCTTGACTCCTCCATCAATCTGGATCCAAGATTCAAGATAATATGAATTAGAGGCCTTAGCAACCTCTGTGGACATGCTATAGACATGAGTAATAATATCTTCATAAGCCACTAAGATTTTTGAGATGCTTTATCAAAAAACATCTAGTATACACTGATTGATAAAATAATTATTATTGTCCAGCAATTGGCATTACCTATATATACTAATTAAAATCAAGCTTATTGGGAGGCCGAAGTGGGTGGATCACAAAGTCAGGAGTTTGAGACCAGCCTGTCCAATATGATGAACCCTTTCTCTACTAAAAAGTACAAAAATTAGCCAGATGAGGTGGTGTGCATGTGTAGTCCCCGCCACTCAGGAGGCTGAGGCAGGAGAACCACTTAAACCCAGGGGACAGAGATTTCAGTGAGCTGAGATCACAGCACTGCACTCCAGTCTGGGCAACAGAGTGAGACTCTGTCTCAAAAAAAAAAAAAAAAAATCAAGCTTAAGAGAAAATATAGAAAGAAAAAATATAGAGTTAAGTAATAAAGTACAAACTATAAAATAAGGTTTGGTAAATGATTATATATGATATACATATGATATGTTTTACATGCATATGTTCATATTAATGTACATATGAATGCTTGTGATATAAATATATGAATGGATGTATACAAAGGTATTAATAGTGATTATGGATATGAAATGAGATAATTAATTTTAGTTATTGTTCCATTAGTTTCTAGTGTATTATCTAAAGTGTTTCAATAAGGGACAATCAGAAAAAAAAAACACAACCTTAAACAAATACTTTTCCTATTAAGCATTCAATTTTTATATTCGAATTAAAACTTTTCTTTTCTTTTCTAGGTTTTAGATATTTGGTTTAGCTCAATATATAGAAAAATTGTAGTCTACTTTTATGTATACTTTCCAAACTGAGTTAACATGTTATTGATTTTGCTATTTCATTGCTTTGATAAAGAAATATATCACTAAGGACTGTGTTAGTATTATAAATGGACCAATACATTTTTAATAGATAACATATAGTGTTAGAAAAATGTCTTGGGTTCTACTAAAAATAGGTTTTATTTATACAACTTTACTGAGGAAAAATTAAACTTTTGTGACAATCCTATACTCTTATTAAAATAAGTTTGATTGGGATAAAACTGTATAATGGAGATCAAAATAAATGATTTTTTATCACATTTTAAGAAAATGCCTGTAAAGAACAAGAATGAGGCTGGGTTAATGTATGCAGTCATGCAAGATTGCTTCATATCTTAAAACAAATGTATAGAGGGGTGTAACAAGGAAAGGAATAACTTTAGGCATTCTTAGGACTACTGATGATGTTTTCCAGGCCTGGTCAAAATAGTAAACTAGAATAATTTACTGGATCTGCTCCAAAACAAGTGATTAAAAAATTATGAAAGAAAGGAGCAAATATGAATAAGAGAAACTAACAAACCTAATATGAAAGGCTCTCAGAGAAAGTAAAGGCTGCCTTGAAGTGGAAAATGTATTGGCTAGTTGTAGAAAGTAAAAAGCTTCCTCTTCAAAGTCTCCCTTCTTCTTAAAGAATAAATTGTTAAGTGTTAGAAATAATAGTTTCCTTAAAGTCTAACTTTCTTCAAGCTTCCTTGCTTTGTGCTAATAACTCTTTGTTAAGCCCTATTCTACGTAGCTGTTGAACATGCTCACAGGCATGTTTCAGCTCACAGCCTATATCCCTTCCTTATTTGGATATGTTATTACTTCTTTAAATCTATCACAAGCAGCTTCCTCTTTTCCTTTGTTCTTCCTTACCTTTACCTACTTAAAAAAGTTTTAGGTTGTTAACAAATCGGGTATCAGTTTAGACTGTGAAGTTTGGCTCCAACCAATGGATGCAGGACACATCATTAAGGACAACCCAAATGCGTAAGGGATAAATATGTCTGCTTTTTCTTTGTTCGGTGTACTCTTGTGGCAAGACTGCTGGCAAGTGTACTCTTTCTGCAGAAAGTAAAAATTGCCTTGCTGAGAGAATTAAATTTATGTTCAAGTGCTATTTCTTTGTGGCACCAGGGAACAAGCATTTTGCATTTCTAACATAGTGGTTGTAACTTGGAGCCAGGGGCATATTGATGCAGCAGAGAAAGGGCAGGTTGAAGGAAATGTGTAAATGTCTGCCCTTGGCTTTTCTTCACATTGTCATTAAAAATATTGGTTATCTTTTAGCCAATGACTGGAGTAAAATCAAAGCAGCCTAAAGGCCCTGTTGGAATCTTCAGTTCAGATCATCTGGTTCTTTCACTTACCCAGTTTCTCCTTGTCCAAACTCCTTAACCTGGTGGATTATAACCTAAAAGGTCCATTACCTTTTACCACCATTTACAAAAGGGTTTAAAATGAAATATTGAGGAGAGAAAAGTGCTCTTCACTGCCTCTCTTTCTAAACAAAAGGTGGCAGTTATAGTATTTTCAGCATCGGAATGTAGACATACCCAACGAAACATCGATGAAGAGAAGAAAGTATTGAAGAAATAGAGAATAAAATTCTAAGACCTAGAGGAAGATGAAAATTGGCAAATTCAAAAGATTCATTGCATGACAAGTAGGCAAGATAGAAAAAATTCCACACCTAAGACACATAACAGTTTACTTATAAATATGAATCACATAAAGAAAATTCTCAAAGCTTCTGAGAAACAGAGAACATCATCTTTAAAAAAAAAAAACACTCTTATCAGATGGATATAAAATCTTTAGACAACAACTATGGATGCCACTATACATTTAAATTATAGAACAAGTACTAGGGAGTAATCATTTGAAAGCATTAAAATAAAAATATCATTTTAGAATATAAACTAGCCATTAAGAATACAAAGTGACCTGAATAAACGCATATATAGTCCATGTACTTAGATAAACTATATCCATGAAACAGCCTAAATATCAACATAAACTCTACCAACATTGCAATTATTTGTTTAAGAAACTTGATCAATTTACTCCAAAATTTATACAGAGAAGCAAATATCCACTAACAGAGGAGCTAACCTGCTAACCAGAAAAATAAATTTTTAAAAGAGGGATCGTCCAACTAAGGTTTTAAAAAGTTAAAAAAAGATGAATATGATTACATCAAAATTAAGGATTCATATCTGTGAAAGATATCATTGAAGAATCTAATAGATAGTGATATATTAAAAGAATATATTTGCAATGTCCAAAAGAGACAAGAATATGATACCAAGAATATGCATGGAATTCTTATAAATCAGCAAGAAGAGATAAGAAATTTAAAAATAAAGAAAAATTCATAAGAAGATAAATGCTTAAGACTAGAATAAATATGAAGAGAAATTCAAACTCCTGAGAGATAATGAAATGAAAGATGAAGAATATGAATATGGTAATTGTCAATATTTTGATTCCCTTTGTACCAGGTCCTAAAACAAGGTCTCGTTGCAGGTAGTTGTGGGAAGTAATCACAATAGTGAGAGGGAAGTATAAGTGAGGGGGTGTGGAGAGTGAGCCATGAAAGGGAGACAGTCCAATTAAGTATGTCTAAATGAGTAGGTGACTGCTATGGGCGACTGGTGCTTGAACCTGTCAACAGTTCTTAGGAAGCACATGGAATGTGCTTATGCCGAGGTTACACCAAAGTTACACCAAGGAATTGAGAAATGTAGAATCTATCCACTAACTCCTGTTTTTCATTTGTTGTGAACTCCCCTGTAGACACCAAATCCCTGGCACACACAGGCTTCACTGAATGTGGGTTGAGCAGATTCCAGTGGCTAAATCCTTCAGTCAGAGGAACATAGGAAGCAGGCACTGGAACTGAGAAGCTATCAGTATGTATGGTTGCTGGTAAACTCAGAGATGAGCATAGATGGCAAGACATTTATAATAGCTGCTACAGTCTACCTCTTGCACTCTTGAAATTCACTCATGGCCCACAGTGGGCCTACTGTGTAACTCTTCAGGCTGATAGCCAATCATTGTTGGGTAAGCAGAGTGTTCACTGCATTTCTATACTCTCATGACATTTGTTCCCGACTACCTTTTTAAGTAAGGTTTGTATAGTAAAGGACTTTTAATGACACAGGTAATGTTTCTTTCAGGGCAAAAATGGGGCAGCAAATCTTACTGGTCCCTTTAAAAATATTAAAGTGCTTTAACTTTGGGGTTTCTCAGCTATAACACAGACCCATCGTCTGTGCAGCATCCAAGTTGCCCTCTCTGCAATGCCTCCATGAATTTGGGAAGCAAGAGGAATCAATATAAATATGAAGCTCATGCTGCTTGTTGTGCTGTAAATAATAATGCTCTTTATCTTAAGCTGGGCACAGTGGCTCACATCTGTTATTCCAGCACTTTGGGAGGTCAAGAAGGGTCATTTGAGACCAGGAGTTCCAGGCTGCATTGAGATATGATCATATCACCACACTCCAGTCTGGACGACAGAGTGAGACCTCATCTCTAAAATAATAATGATAATATTTAATAAAAATGTTAAAAAATGCCTTTTGCTTCTAACAGAGGACTCACATATCTTCTTCCAGCATTAGAAAACTGTCAGTTTTATTAGTTTTTCAATAAGGTAGAATCTCATATTTTTCACAACCACAATTTTGAAAAAAAATAATCTTATGTTAGGACTAACAGAAGAATCACATATTCTACAGATTTTCCTGGGTCTAAGGACAGAATTGGTTTTTATCCTCTTCTTCCTCTACCACCCATTCAAGATTCCCTTCACTTTTAGTCACATTATTTTCCAAGTGAGGTGACACAGGCCTTTATCCCTGAGAAGTCTAAGCCACTGGTTACCATGCTTTCCTCAAGCAATATTTAATACATTCACCCACTTACTGTAATTACTATATATGAATGCAACAAATGGTGTCCCATATATTCTGATTTATCAGTTTTACTGGTTTAGTGGCATATCAGTAAAAGGAGTCAACATGACAAGGTGGCCATTGCAATTTTAGGTTGAGAGGAACCCTGCGTCCTCTGCTAAAAGTGAATGAGCTTCCCTCAGCAAACCAATCCAAGAATCAGCACCTAAATCCCTTATAGGTTAAAGCTGCAGAAACAAGAAGCAGAAGTTCCTCAAGTGGATCATAGTGAGGGGGCCCATCTTAAGTTCACACCCTCCTTCCTGATGCATCAGTCTGGTGCAAAAGTCATTGTAGTTTTTGCCATTGAAAGTAACAGCAAAAACCGTGGTGCTTTTGCACCAACATAATATATATTTTAGCAAAGAGAAACTTCATGATACATTATGACATTTGAAAAAGCATATATACCACATTCTGTAGGACTATTCCCAGCTTCACAGAGTGTCATCTCTTAGCTGGATGATCTAGCTAAGACTTTAGAGATTATTCCAATATCTGTAATGCTGGAAGCTTCTGAGTGAAATGAAAATATAATATAACTAAAGGGTTCCATGACAATCTGCACACTGTCTCACTTTCTTCACCTTAAAAGTGTTCCCATTGGTAGGAGACAATATCACGCTGAATGGTATGCTGACATATCAGTAAGTCTGTATTCTTTCTGGTAAATGGCTGTGTACCATTTTTTTTTTTTCTTTTTGAGACAAAGTAAGACTCTCTCTCCTAGACTGGAGTGTAGTGGTGGGATCTCAGCTCACTGCAACCTCTGCCTTCCAGGTTCAAGCGATTCTCCGATTCTCTTGCCTCAAACCCCCAGGCACATGCTACCACACCTGGCTAATTTTTTTATATTTTTAATTGACACGGGGTTTCATCATGTTGACCAGGCTGGTCTTGAACTCCTGACCTCAAATGATCTGCTCGCCTCGGCCTCCCGAAGTGCTGGGATTACAGGCGTGAGCCATTGCACCTGCCCTGTATCATTTTTTCTTTTAATCAGCATCAGAGTATTTTGTGTTTGCCCCTATAGGTTTATTGAAAAGTTTCTTCTTCACATTTATTTGTTCACAATATTTCAATATTTTTCCTTCCAGGTACCTGACCAACTAGTCAATATGTTTATCATTGCCTTAAATTTAATATCTATCACTACCTCAAACTTTGTCTTCCTTCATGAAAAGTTGCTAACCAAGTATACTGCTTGGAATTCCATCCAGTAGGGTATTTCCCCTCAATATTATATTTTAATTCTATACCTTATGTGGTTGCAGCCCATTTTCAGCTCACGTATATAGTTCACTGACTCTTCCGTTAGCTAGTCCTCAGTATATTTCTCCTCCATGAACTAATTTATAAACCAGGCTTAGCTGAGGGAAAGGTATTGATGCAAGAAATGTAGCTGATGTTGAGTTCTTTTTATGTAGTTTACTTAAGCTCCCTATACCTACTATGGCCGAATCACATGGGTTGGAATAATGTCCATCATATGAGAGATGGCTAGTGTCGTCACAGGATCCTTAGGTTGTCCCTTCAGCAGCCAGAAACCTCTGTGGCCAGCAATGCCTCAGGCTGCATTTTGCTTGTGCCTGATGGTCTCCTTCTGCCCACGCAGCCCAGCAGGCTGCCCTCACTCACATTACCAACCCAAATCCCATGCCTGCCAAGGGTAAATGAGGTGCAGATCTGTGAGGGGTGTGTAAGCCAGCAAGCGCAGGATCCAGCCACTGCGCACAGTCAGACACGCCAGCTAGGATACAGTGGTCAGTTCCAGGTGCCAGCACAGGTGCTGGCTCCATGTGAGGCTGTGTCTGGGCCAGATGTATCACAAGCAGCTTCCACTGTGGGCACCAGTGTCTAGACAAGGGAAATGCAATGGGGCCTGAAAACTTGGAGATGTCAGGAACTGCAGAGGCTCATAAAGGGTGTTATGGCATGTCACAGTCTTGACTTGGGGAGCCCTGAGGTCAGTGCTTCCAGAAGGGCCGTGACTCTTCTCTCCTTCTTGTCTGCCACAACATGACTAGTGGGGGCATGTTTCAGCACTGTTTATGTTACAGCTTTTTCAGTTCCACCATTCAGTGAGTCCCAAGTTCTTGCCGCGAGTCCATGAAGAATGAGGTAAGTGGACAACTGGAGGTTGAGCAAAGTGGAGAGGAGCTTCATTGCGTGACAGAACAGCACTCAGAAGCCCCAAAGTGAGCAGCTCCTTTCTGCAGGCAGATCATCACAATGAGTGTCCAGCTGTCAGTCGAGAGGAGACCAGAAACAGATAATGGGTAGCTCCTTTCTGCAGGCAAGTCATCCCGACAAGTGTATGAGTATGGCTGAGTCCAGAGTTTTTATGGGCTTAGAAGGGAGGAAGGGACTGGAAAAAGCATCGTAAGTTCTCACTCTGGGTTGTAGACTCCACCTGGAACTGGCAGCCTGGGACCCAGGCTTCAGGCCACTCCTAGTTTGAAGGCAAGGTTTCACTGAGGACATGTCCCTTCCCTCCTATGAACCTGTCTACCTTCTGCTGCCATCAACGTGGCATCCATGGCTTCCAGGCTGCAGGGACCAAGGGGCACCACCAGGCCCATGCTGAGCCACTCTCAGTGCCATCCCGTCCCTCCACTCTGCCTCCTCCCTAAGCTCGTGGTTGCCCAAAGTTTCAGAAGGGGCGGAGATGGTGGTGGGGCTAGAGTGTCAACACCACCCCTACCCTGAGTGCATGTGCATCTATCTGGGTCACAATAGTGCCTGGGCTTGGCTTCAACTTTGCTCTAAAATTGGAGAAGGCACCAGGAGTGAGGAGAGGCCAGAGGTAAGGAGAGGCCAGCAGTGGAGAGTAGGAACTTCTGAGTCTATGGGGGCAGGGAGGTTTCCTGTGTCTCTGAGAGCACCGGGATGCCCAGGTCTGAAGCCATGACTGGGCAGCTGCAGCTGCCATCAGTTTGGTGGGGGGCGGGACTCCTGCAGGCTCTACAGTGCATGCAGCCCCAGTCATGCCTCCCCCACTGCAGCTGGCACCACCACAGCAGATAACCCAAACAGGCCACTGCTGCCATCACTGTACTCATCTAAACTTACAAATTTATTTATCTGACAATATAGTTTAGGAAGAACAGAACCAGTTTCATAGTTACTTGATGCATCATTTTTAGGTGCTTAGTCTCATCTAGTGCCTAGCAAAAAGCTAAAGACTACATTTTAAAGAGTAATGGTAATTATTATTTACTAATAATTTTCTACTGCAGAAGGTATGTCTTTGCTCCAGAACCCTAGTGGTCTGCACTGTAGCCGCCTTTTGTAGTTGCTCTCCACTCCCCATATAGAAACCTGAAACTGTTGCAGATTCATCTCTTTCTCTGGGCCCCATCCAAAACAGGCAGCTCTTTAATCCTTCCCAGATTTGATAGAATCTCAGAACAAGAGTGGAACATGCAAGAGGTCTTTGTGTGTGTGTGTGTGTGCGTGTGTGTGTGTGTCAGAAATTGGAACACATTTGCCATATTAATAGCGGCACATCAACTGTTAGAGGCCATGTGGATAGAACAGAGTAACGACACTATGTCAGGCCTACTACTCGATCACATTTATATAGCTCACCATTTGCATCATGACTTTTTTTTTTTTCAGAGATTATACAAAAAAATGGAAAGGGGATATAATGGGAACTACTACTACTGTATCCTTGAAGTTTTCTAGGGTTGATCTAATTTCTGTGATAAATTTGATTACTCTCCAGGTCAGGGACCCTGACTAGAAAGAACTTAACAAGATCAAAGTAAATCTATTTATTTTACGTGGTCAAGGAACTGAAGGAATGACTTCAGGTCTGAAATAGGTCTGCTAGCCTATTGGACCCACTATGAAACACTTAGGCCAAGTCTCCGTATATCTAACTTGGACTTACTAATTCATTCATTCAAATGAAAAATCATTATGGCATACATCTCAGATATATTTATTGTTGAAGTCATTTTTTTGTCTACTATATAGTTACAGTGTTAAATGTATTAAGTATCTCTCAGAGAAATGTTGAGGTAATATTTATTTTATATATTTGTGGTATCTTCACAAGGTCTTTCCTTAAGAGACTAAAACTCTAATAAGTGATAAGATCTGTGTCTGAGAAATAGGCCGAATATGGGAACTTGGTGAGAAATAATTATTTTCTTTGTTTATTTTTGTCTTTTTTATTTTTTATTTTTATTTATTTACTTTTTTATTTTACTTTAAATTCCAGGATATGTCTGCAGAATGTGCAGGTTTGTTACATAGGTACACATAATGAAAATAAGCTCAGCATCACTGATCATTAGACAAATGCAAATGAAAACCACAATGAGATACCATCTCATGCCAGTCAGAATAGCGATTATTAAAAGTCCGGAAATCGTAGGTGCTGGTGAGGCTGTGGAGAAATAGGAACACTTTTACATAGTTGGTGGGAGTATAAATTAGTTCAACCATTGTGTAAGACAGTGTAGCAATTCCTCAAGGATCTAGAACCAGAAATACCATTTGACCCAGCAATCCCATTATTGGGTATACACCCAAAGCATTATAAATCATTCTACTATAAAGACACAGGCACACGTATGCTTATTGTAGGACCATTTACAATAGCAAAGAGCTGGAACCAAGAAACACATTGATACGTTGTCATTGACACAATTTCTTGCAAGACAAAACCTTCCTGGTTTCTATTATTGCCTTGCTGACCATTATGGTAATCATATCTGCTTTGCCTCAGATGGTTAAACGCCACTGTCTCTGTTATTCTGAAATAACATAGTTTGTGTCATCAATTTGATGCCTGGTTTTTGGCAATTTTTTTATGCTTACAACTAAGAGCTTCTCAAGGATGCTGCCAACCCCAATCCTTCCACTGGTGCATTGCTTACAGCTTCAACAAAGGGAAGCCCCTTCGATCCTATCAGGGAACGTATTCACAGATAGGCTCCCAATTCTCACGTAATAAATGCATGTTATCATGCCCACTTCTCTGAGTTATCTGACTACTTTTGCAATTCTTTTTCAAGGCAGCAATGATTATATCTTTTTCCAAGCTTCGAGGGAGATTGATTATTTGAAAAATGGCTCAATTATCTACTCCTTTCTATACCTACTTCTTTGCAATATGACTTTGCAGCTCCTCCCAATAAGAGGCAGTGTATTACTTTACTCCATCAATCTCAGCTGCATCTTTGACTTATTGACTAATAGAGTATAGTGGAAGTGATAGTGTGCCTGTATCTAGCATAAGCTTAAAAAGATTTTCACACTTTTATTTTTGCTCTTGAACCTCTGCTCACTCATCATGAGTGAGTGTGAGTTAATCTCTTGGAGAATGAGACTGCAGGAATCAGCCAAGGAGATGCCAGACCAACTACATTCAGACCACTTATCTGCTAATAGCATATGCCTGAGAAAATGTATTTGACACATTTAGGGCCAACCTGGAATAGAAAAAAAAAAAATCTAGCTACCTCACTGGCTGGTGAATAAATGATTGCACTTTTAAGCCACTGGGTTTTGTGGTGGTTTTGTTATACAGAATTATTATGGCAATAGAAAATTAGTACAGATCTGTGTCAGTAGTGAATTAGAACTGGATAGAGGTATATTTATCAATCCTGACTTATGAGAAATCATAGCTGTATTAGTAAACTCTCATGCTAACCAGCTTTGTAGTCTTCCTCCTCTTTCTCTGGGAAATGCAACCAAGTTTCACTCCCACACGTGTTCTCCATGTTTCTGCGTTACATGTTGACCAGCTTCTGTAGTTCTTGGAAGAAATGTTTCCTTTTTCAATATAATATAAAGCATACTACCTACATGATACACGCTAAGGCTTTAGGTTAGTTATTGATTTAGAGGTCACAGAGGCAAGAGGAAAAATCTGTGAGGAAAAGCAGCATTAATGTACGCATTAGTCTATTTTATACTGGTATAAAGAACTTCCCTGAGATTGGGTAATGTATAAAGGAAATACATTTAATTGACTCGCAGTTCTTGGCATGGCTAGGGAGGTCTCAGAAAACTTACAGTCATGGCAGAAGGGGAAGCAGGCACCTTTGTCACAAGGTGGCAGGAGGAAGAGAAGGGTGAAGGAGGAACTTCCAAACATTAAAAAAAAAAATCAGATCTTGTGAGAACTCATTCACTATCATGAGAACTGCATGAGGGAAACTGCCTCCATGATCTAATCGCTCCCCTCCTCGACACTTGGGGATTACAGGTGCTCTCACTGACATATGGGGATTACAATTCGAGATGAGATTTGAGTGGGGACACAGAGTCAAATCAAATCAATGTACTATCCACCTGTGATGTCATGAGACATACGTATATATGTTTCTATCCACAGTTCCTGGGTCATAACTCCCATAACCCTGGTTATAGTAAACAGACCAGCTCTCTCTGATGGTTTCCTGCCCTCCTTCCAGATGACAAAGGCAGAACTCTAATCTGACTGTGGATCAGGAGACCCTCATTCCAGAGGGGGTCCTGGCTGATACCTTGCAGGAAGGAATGCTGCACAGAGAGGCTGAAAAGAATTTGAACAGACAGGCCTTGTTGGGTTTAGGTCATAACTTTTTTGTCCATTTACACTTCTACACAGTTATTAATCATGCCTATCCAACGAAACCTTTATAAAAGGTCTAATAGGACAACGTTCAGGGAGCTTCTAGAGAGCTGAACATGTGGAGGTTCCTAGAAGGTGATGCACTTAGGGAGGGCTGGAATCTCTGCATCCTTTCCCATACCTCACCCTATGCATCTTGTCAACTGTGTCCTTTGTAATAGCCTTTACAATAAGCCAATAAACATGTTTCTCTGAATCCCTGGAGCCACTCCAGCAAATTAATTAAACCCAGAAAGGGGGCCATGGGAACTCATTTGAAGCCACTGGGTCAGAAGTTATAGAGACCTGGATTTGCAAAAGGTGTCTGAAGGGGGACAATCTTGGAAACTGAGCCTTCAACTTGTGAGATCTGATGCCATCTTCAGGTAGATAGTGTCAGAATTGAATTGGACGACATTCAGCCGGTGTCTGCTGTACAACAGATTGACTGTTTGTTGGAAGGGAAAAATCCCCACGTATTTTGGGGGTTTCAGAAGTCTGTGTGTATTTATGCTTGTTGTGATATGAGAGCAGAAGTAAAACTGTTTGTTTTTTTTCTAAACACTGTCTTAGATAAGGCCATGCTTGATCTCCAGGCAGTGTACATTTTCTCTCTTATAGCAAGAGCTAGGGGATCATTTCTACAAGTTTAAAGGACTCAAAAGCATCTGAATTTCAAAGTTCTCAAGTTGATCTATGCAATATTCTTTCCTTGGTCTCCAGTTCCCAGTAATCTCTATCAAGGGCTTAATATTTTTCAGAGAAGACTCCCTGGGGCTGTGAATTTAATAGTTTTGGTGATTCTGCAGTTCTTAAAATCAAAACATGGATTTTGTTTTCAGCCCAGTCTGACTTTTGGCTGCTAACAGCATTGAATCTCTTCAAATTCTGCCAGGAAGGATTTGTGGCTTGCAAAGTGTGCCTTGAATTGATAGGTAACTGACCTGCACCTCAAATTCTCTTTCTTCAAGGTCTTTAGGTCTGTAAATGAGATGTAGCCAACTTTAATATCTTTATAGTTCCTATCACTCCAGTATGTTCAAGTGTTAGAGGTATTCATAAATTGTTGTTTTTCCTTTGTGCTGGTATCTAATTTTATTCTCCACAAATGAAGTTCTAAATAATTGTGATGCTTCAGTTCTAAATACATTATCACCAGCCCATTTCCCACCATCAGTGGGGTACTTGGTACCTTCTGACTAGTATTTCATCATGATGACCACTGCCATTACCTTCACAGTATAGATTTTCTTAAAATAAAACAATGAGTAAAGGTTTGGGACTGAAGTCATTCATCCGAAAGGTTATTACAGGAAGCCCAAGTCAGATAGGAAGTGAAGAAACAGGGCTGCTTAATGGGTGTGCAAACTGTGCGATCACACAGGGCCAATGCTCAGAAGGACATCACCCTTAGCTTAATACACTGCTTTCACCATATTGAAATTCTTAATAATTTATCTCTAAACTTGTGTTCTGTGAGTGAACTATATGGAACAATGAAGCATGTACATGAGCCTAAGAGATGTGTGCAATATGTATGTCCAATGCTCTGTGCTGTCCCATTCACATAGAGCATTTTTCATGTCCCATGAGTACACAATGCAAATACCGTGGGATTTCAATTAGACAATATGTCTCCTAAGGCCCAAAAATTTAAAAAAAGGAAATGAAGTTGAAAATACAAATTCAAATGAACTAAGATATTAATGGAAAAGACAGCATTTCAATTACAGGGGCTGGAAAAGAGGAAAGAGAGGAGGTAGACAGTGAGAGAAGTAGAGAGAGAGAAAATGAGGTAATGAGAGCTTCAAAAATAACAGTGTAACAAGCACATTTTAATTAATAGGCACCACATTACTTAAAATATCTTTGAAAATGCCAGTTTTCTGATGAGCATCTATAATACTTAACAGTGAATAACTAATAAATTGAACACTTGGTTGTGGAAGAAAATGAGATATTCAAGAAGGATTATTAACTTTTTCCATGAGAAATTAATAAATGATGATACCATAATAAGTTATTAAAGGAGGTCAGAATAGCTTAAAAATCCTATTTTTACCACCTTAATGACTAGAAAAACAAATGTCAACTTGAATTACTATAGAAGTGAAAACAGGTTCAGTTTTATGTTATATCACAAAATTATCTTGAATGCAGCAATAAAATAATAAACATGCCTGGGAAACAAGTTCTATTAATCAATATAGTATTCATCTTTAAAGGATGCAAAAATTTAGATATCTGAATAATATGCCTAAAGTAATATATAAAATATTTTTATATCAGATTCATAATACACTATCTTTAAGGAATTATCAAAGAACTACTTAAACCAAAGAAAGGAAACAAAACTCACCGATAATAAAGTCATTATTCAGAAATAACAATTGCTCATTTTGGGTTATATATCATTATAACTTGTTGTAGGCAGAATAAGGGCACCCCTAAAATGCCTATGTCCTTGAAATCTGTGAATATGTTACCTTGTATGAAAAAAAGAGATTTTTGTAGATGTGATTACGGTTAAGTACTTGATATACAGAAATAATTCTGGATCGTCCAGGCAAACCAATTAGAAATCTACAGAAGATGAAGACATCAGAGAAATTCAAGATGAGAATGATTCAACCTGCAATTGCTATCTTCAAAGACAGAAAAAAAAGGCCATGGGCCAAAGAATGCAGCAGCATCTAGAAGCTGGGAACAACTCTCAGTTTACAGCCAGCAGGAAAACAAGGACACCAGTCCATCAACCTCAAAAAATTGAATTCTGCCAACAACACAGAAAAGCTGGAACCATATTCTCCCCTAGAGCCTCACAAAAGAGACATGACCTACCAATAGACTGATTTTAGTCCAGTGAAACTCATGACAGAGAACTGCAAACTAATAAATGCGTGTTTAAAACCATTTTGTAGTTTGGTACAGTAGCAATAGGAAACAAATTGACATGGCATTTCCTCATCTTTTTCTTCTTGTCTCTGTACAAAATGTTGATTTAAAAAAAAAGGTTGGGTTGTAGCTTACACAATATTGTTTCCTGTTTTATTTACCTTACAATCTATTGTGAATATCCATCACAAGAAGCAGTAATATAATGAATAACAGTACAGCTTCTGGAGCCAGAATACCTGGGTTCAAATCAATGATCTGCCTTACTTATCAAATCTGGCCTCTTTTTCCTCCTATACAAAAAGAGGAATAAAAATAATGTTGCTCCATTGGGTTGATGTGGGAATACAATGTGTTAATACATGTAAAGTAAGTGAAACTGCATTAAGTACACTTTAAATGATAGTGATTCTTAAATTTTCTTATTATAACCTGATTTCCTAAATATAAATCTATAACTACACCTGTTAAAACTGCTGTATAACCTTTCATTTTATGTATGTTACATAATACAATCTTTAACAAAGATATGTAGTTTGCGCAATATATATGTTTATGTCTTTTACTCTTTAACAAACTACTCCCAAACAAAGTGACTTAAAGCAGCTACCATTTCATTACATCAATATTTTAATGGTTTATCTGGTCAACTATTTTGAATTGGGCGAGCTCAGCTCATCTCTCTAAAGCTTGTTCTTGCATTCAGGTTGGCAAGTAGATGGACTGGTGGTTGGATGTTCCAACATGGTCTCCCTCACATGCATGGTTTGTAAACTGTCAGCCAGGTTGATGGGGTGACTAGGTCAAGTGTCTGCCATCATCTGATAAGCTAACCTGGGCTTCTCAGAGCAGCAATGGCAGAAGACCCAGAGCTGCAAGGGAGGACAAGCCCTCTGCAAGCGCAATTCAGGCCTCTGCTTACATCCTATTAGCTAATATGGCATTGTTGAAAGCAAATCACAAGGCCAGGCCTAGTGTCAGAGGTCAGTACATAAGGCAAGGGGGTTACAAATTGAAAAAACTTATGGCCATGTTTGAAATCTAGCACAACTGTAGTTTTCTTCTACTTTCGAAAACTTAGTATGATGGACTGTGCTGAATGAATTTATAATCTCAACTTGTCTGGAAAACCTCAGATGTACTTAATCTAAGTCAGACATCTCTAGCTTTGTTTATTTAAAAATTTTTTAATAATTTGGTTTATAATAATTATTAAGATAAGTATTATATTGTATAATTTATAATATAGTATTGGCTAATTTCTTGCAATCATTAAATGTTATATCATTTTAATATTTATTGTGGCTTGTCAGATAACGTGTATAACATTCAGTTATCATTTTCAAATTATTCTCCTCAGTGATTTTGGGGGGGCACATATATTTTAGAATCTATTGAGTTTTTATAATTGAACTACATTTCATTGTTATTGCTTCCATTTTCTTACTCCTCAGTTGCAGTGATAAAATGTCTGTACTTAATTTAAGTGCTGCAGACCATCATGCCAGTAATAGAACATAATAGAAACCACAAATTAAACAATAGGTTAGTAAGTGCATGTGCGTGTGTGTACATGTGTGTGTGTGTGTGTTTAAAGCAGCTAGGTCATATATACTGACCATAGCATAACAACTGAGAGAATCCTGC
This sequence comes from Colobus angolensis palliatus, assembly GCF_000951035.1. Lineage (NCBI taxonomy): Eukaryota > Metazoa > Chordata > Mammalia > Primates > Cercopithecidae > Colobus > Colobus angolensis. The sequence goes on along the minus strand of NW_012116032.1, from coordinate 4,065,674 downwards.
ACATATTTCTATTATTCACTGCCAGTGCAGTCAGTGCCTATTATTTGGCAATATTAGTAGTTAGACCTGCAGAGACTCACATAAATAAATGTTATATGATATCCAATCACAAAGCAAATTGATTAGTTAGCATATAGTATGAAAAATGTACTAAGAATTCTGGGATAGTTCTATAATTCTGTAATTCTGGTTTCAAGCCTAATGTTTACTCAATCTACATGAAATCACTATAATTTTTTAAAATAACTATTTTATTATATACAACTTTCCCTCTAGTCTTAAAGGTCTAGGAAATATACAAATGCCTTTAGGCTTAATAATTGCTCTAATGTCATAGATTTACTTGTGCCTGAAATGTTGAGAAAGATATTTAGGCTGAAACGAAAACTTTAAAATATTTATTACATGGAGAATTCTTCATGTTTTAAAGTTATATAGCTTGGTAAAAACACAAGAAAGGGTGTTTATTTATGTTGTCTACACATATTTGAAAACACTGTCAAAATACATGTGAAAAACCAACTAATGCTTCTAATGGCCCCAATTATGAATTCTATATACTTTAACAATGTGATTTGTTCTCTTTTATCCCACAGTAAGTGTATTTTCTGCAAATTACACTTTTATTTTTTATTTTTTTTGAGACGGAGTCTCGCTCTGTCACCCAGTCTGGAGTGCAGTGGCCAGATCTCAGCTCACTGCAAGCTCCGCCTCCTGGGTTTACGCCATTCTCCTGCCTCAGTCTCCCGAGTAGCTGGGACTACAGGTGCCCACCACCTCGCCCGGCTAGCTTTTTGTATTTTTTTTAGTAGAGACGGGGTTTCACCGTGTTAGCCAGGATGGTCTCGATCTCCTGACCTCGTGATCCGCCCGTCTCGGCCTCCCAAAGTGCTGGGATTACAGGCTTGAGCCACCGCGCCCGGTCAAATTACACTTTTAATACTGACTAGTGAGGAGAAAATCAAGAAATTTTCTTTCCTTAAGCAATGTGTCTCTTTAACTCCTTTGTTTTGAAATTGGAACTATAACATCCAGAAACATTTCTTACGTAAGCTTGTACAGTTTTCACTGTGAAAGAGAGTTCTAGATAAGAACGTGCAACAATGAAAAATAAAGCAGTAAGTATTAAGTAATCTAGATTCCAAATAATGCTTTCATTTTAGCTACAATTCAACATAACTTTTAAGCATAAACACATTCATGCTGGAGCCAATGGGGATACTTGCTATGCCACACAGATAATAAACACATAGTTAAGACAATCGGTTAAGTGAGAAAAAAAGTAAACATTTATTGAATTAATGTGTTTTCTTTCTTAAAAAATACAGAGTGGTCCCTAAACTGCTAGCTCCACTACAGAGCAAAGTGTAGCATAAAGGCACTTTTTTCCCCAGCAAAGTAGAATCGTTTTATCAAGTATTTATGGTAGAGTGAAGTACATTTCTTACTATTACAGCATTGCTAAGATTTACAGGACCAAATAGAAAACTGGTTACTTGAAGTATAGGTGTGCCTTATAATTGTATAATTTTCTCTAGTTTATGTTTGAAGTAGGAAATTTCTTAGGCAGAAACACTGGTGTATGTGTTACACACATGCATATGTAATCTGCATAGAGTGAGAGTAGCTTCCTCTTGCCTTGAGTGGGTATTTTATTAAAAGAATATGTAATTAACAAAAAATTAGTAAAAGTAATTTAAACATGTTTTGACATTAAAAAGAAATACCTAAATAATAGGTCATTTTTTACAATTCAGTAACATTTATTTAATTATCCCTCTGACCCATCTCTCCTACTCTGGCAATATCTCTCACACACAATGTGGTTGCTTCAAAAAAATCGTATTTACCCTAATTCCAAACTTCTGCCACTAATCACTCCAACTAGTCCAGTTCCTTCTTGCCTCTCTCTGTTTGTCATTTCCTTCCTTTACATTTTCCAGTGCAAATTCCTTCAGCCTCTCAGTTGATCCAGGCCACCTCTCACTCATTACTTCAATCTATGTAATGAGGTAATGAGGCCCTGAAGAAATAAAACAACGTGCCATTCATATTTGAAGTTTGGAGGTGGAAGTGTTTAAGGAGATTTGAAAGATAAGTAAGCAATAGCATTCTACTGAGCATGTGAGCACGCAGAGGTTATGATCAAATGTACTCACCAAGTTCTCTTCTAAACATTTTGCATTCGTCAACTTATTAATCACACAATAACCTAAAGAGGTGTATATAATTATCACTTCTATTTTAGAAATGAGAAAACTCAGACTAGTAAAAGTCAAATACTTTGCCAAAGGACCCATTATAAGTGATATGGTTTACCTTTGAAGTCTAACTCTGGAAGCCATGCCTTTACATGATGAGCTGTAGCACCATATTAAACTCATCTCTATTCATATTTTTTGATCCCTGTCACACATGACTTACAGGAATCAGCAGGTGAAGCCGAATTAAAACTGTGAAAGACGAGAAGCACCTGAAATGGAAAGATAAACTCACACTGTTCTCTCTTAAAGCTGAATGAGGGAAATAAACTCTTAATGTCAAGATAAGAATTTATAATATATTATTTATGGCTTAATATTCTGTGTGTTTTGTCTTATGTGTGAAGGTAAATATTAATTTTGGTTGATACTCTTAGATTATAAGCATTTATTCAACAAAGGCATCATTATCTTGAAAATCACAGTAAATCTCTATCTGCTCCTCCATAACTGACAATCAGAAAACTAAAGCCATTTTTTTAACCTGTTTTAATTTTATTTTAGGTTCTAGGATACATGTGCAGGTTTGTTATACAGGTAAACTTGCTTCACAGAGGTTTTGTTTACAGTTATTTAATGTGCTTTTCTATAGATAATACTTGCAGAAAATGATTTTAGAAGACACTTTTAGGATATTAGAAATAGCTGGGTACATTAATTTAATGTTATTATTGTTATAATTACCACATTTAAAATAAGCATTCATTAACTAAATAAAACATTGTAAAAATATGCCAAATATTTTTATATTCACCACAGTTTCCTTACATCCTGCTGTTCAGTTGAGATTAAATTTTCATTTGCTAGCCACTAATGCCACTGCAATCACTTGCTATATCTTTGAAATTCTCCCCTGAGAATTATGTATTTGATGCTATCAGCATTTCTGCACAGCACTCTAATAATAGTATAATGTTCTCATGTCTTTAATTTACTCACAGAAAGAAGCTATTCAAAATGTAAACGTTTTCAATAAATTTGGAGAATTAAAAATTTAGTATTACAGGATTCTAACTTGTTAAGCTCTGGAAACCATTCAGCAAGAATAATTTGCTTAGTCACTCGCCTAAGCAAATATGGCGCACTGATTGTGTATTGGTATTTGTGCACTGAATATGCTTAAAATGACTACCTTGCCAACAAAAATGTAAGAATCAAAGAAATCTATTAATTTATAATTAAGCTACAAAACTTAAATTAATTACTATCTGACTCTTTACAGAAATTTTTTGCAGAGCCCTAGACTAAGGAATAATGTATGGCAGCCTCCAAGTTTTTACTCTTTCCATAGCCATAGCAGGGTTCTGGGTAGTAACTCTGTTACCTGTCATTCTATATTGAGTATCAACACTCAAAATTTGTATCAACCAAGAGTGTGGATTCATCTGAGGCAATCATAAGAGCATAGATAATTTTTGAAAAATGATTACAGATGTATTTTTAAATAAAAAGGTATTTTTACTATTCTATTAGCTTTAGTCTTCACTATGCATTTGAATACCTACAAATTTGTAAGTACAGTTTTTGAAAGGCAGCAAAATATATTGATCACTTGGCAATGAAAATTTAAACACATTTTTGGCATTCACTCCAGTAATGTAAGACCACCTCCACCCCCCAAAAAAAGGAGAGAGGGAGAAAGAAAGGGAGGAAAAGAGGAAGAGAGAGAGAGAGAGACTACTAATTAGTACTCATTTTGAGGTGAGAAAAAAGATAGTCCATACTTTTAAATATTATCAAAATCATAAAAGCCATCAGAAGTGGTCTTGATCAAGGTACCCTTTGATTGTCTTAGGAAAGGTTAGCATTTTAAGATTCATAATGTGATTCACGGAGAACTAGTCAGAAGGTAAAATCACAATACACATCTTAGTTCAATTAACAGATAGAAGCAGAAAATCAAAGGTAAGGTAGATAATACTTTAGAATAAAATTAAGTCATGCATGTGGAACTGTCATTAAAAATATTATTTTAATTGAGGTTGTTTTGTCTTTTTGATGAGAATTTGAGGTTAAGTTTCTTAATGCTCTAAAAAGTTTACTCTTTTTTTTATTCAGATGACAAAAATATATTTTACAAATTCCTGTGACAGTTAATGAAATAGTAATCACGTTATTTCATTTCTGTAGAAATGGATGTTAGCATGCACATGTTACATACTGATAAATTAATTTCCTGTCAGATAAACCATGTTAACTATATCTGAGTGTGCCCTTAGTGTGCAGAGCAGTGTCTTGAACATGTTGGACATAAAAATATTCAACAAGTGATCTTAATTTCAGATGTGCAAAATCTTGTGTTTAGAGGATGAAAAGACTTTTCTTTTTAAAAATATTGTATTTGTTTGTCTTTTGCATCCAACCTTGATATATCTGCCTACCTTCAACTCACTCTTGATATATAACCAATTTGAATAATAACATGAAATGTCAAAATAAATCTTAATTTTTAGAAGTAATTTATATTCAATAAAAAATATGACAAAACTATTTAAGGAGTAATCTTGTTAAAGTAGTCAGGGACATAGAAACAATCAGTCCAAACTTAATAAAAATTAGCTAATGAGCCAAAAAAATTGTGACAGACATAAAAAAAGTTTGGTGCTTTCCTATTTTCTTTTCATTTTTAATATGGGAAATTTAGTTAATGTATAAATCAAATATTATGTTGCCTAAAAATTGTGAGAAAAAAATCTGTTAATGTTAAGTAAAAATCACTACATAAGCAATTTATAGAAATTAACTTTGACTAATGTTATGTATTTTCAATTTATATTTACACAAAACAATTAAAAATATGATTTGTGCATATTATAAAATTATAACATACATATATGTATAAAAATATACCACAAGAAAGCATACAGAGATCATTAAGATCAATAATTATCATAGTAGTACTAAATGGGTAATATTGATCACAAATACTAAAATTCTACTCCTAATAGACTAAAAACTTTAATAAAATTAACTATTGCCTTTTCACCCTACAAACCTATATTTTATACATTTAAAAATCACAATATAATCAGAATACATAAAAATATAAAATAAATAGTATGCAATGTAATTAGCTACTAATGTTTGTTTTTCATTAAGGGTTAATGTTAAATAGTAATTTTTTCCCACAAATTATAAAAAGACACAGCATATAAATATTTAAAATATTTTGAAAAGTAGGAAATAAATTGACCAGATGCCAGAATTTTTATTTAGAGCAATCATAGAAAAAAAAAAAAGAGCAAATTGATTTTTGTATCTCTCTTACATTACTAATTTTTTAAAAAATCTGATAATTTTATTTATTTCTCTGATTACTAGTTTTGAAGAAAAGAAATATCCATAATGTGCAATAAAAAAATGTAACATCTACCACAGCAAATAAGGTTTCCTAACCTTATATTACCTTAGTTCTAATTCTGTTAAGGTTAGTTTAAGATTTAAAAAGAGTTTTTACATGAAGAAAAACATTTTTAAAAATAAAAATTAAATGCAGTGGATACAACTTGTTTGTCTCCTAACTTAAACAAACTTCAACATGAATTCTGAGACAGCTGGAGAACTTATAATATGAATTATTAAATGATGCCAAATAATTATTGTTAATTTTATTGTATATTGAAAGGAAATTGCAGATATAAAAGAATATGTCCAAAGATGTAATTTTAAAGAAAATGTGGTTTAGAATTTAAAATATATGTTCTACAACAAAAAGATATTTGGAGGACGTAGGATAAAATGTGGTAATCGTCAAAGCTGCAAGGTGCAATAATGGTGATTCATTGCTTTTTTTTTTTTGGTTTTAGCTATTTTTGAAAAAATTTATTAGTAAAAAATTAGAAAAAATATTTTGTGGGCATTATCTTTTACATTCTAGGATGGAATGACTGTTTTAATCTAAAACCCTTTCACCTCAAGTTGCATTTGATACTATTTATACCACAAATTATCTAAAGTATAAATGAGAACAGTAATTACAGTACCATAGGGTTGCTTTTTGAAACCCTATCCATTCTACAACCACTTTTACCACAATCTGTGATGGCAGTGGACTTTGTTAAAGCTTCTCCCCTCACTAAGTGTGTCAGGACTCTCTGTCATCGGCAGGGTAGTTACATGTAAATGAAGAATTATCTAATTCCATGGAATTGTTCAATATGTACACGAACTTTTATTTCAGGGTTCAACAATTTTTTTTGAGGAACTAGAGTGGAAATACTTGGGGTTTTCTGGATTAATGCTTCTCAAAATCTATTGTGCATAAAAACCACCTGGGGATATTGTTCAAAATGGAGATTCTCTTCTAGATTGTCTAATTTTTGTTTGTAAGTCTCTGAGGATATTTTGTATTTCTGTGGGATTGGTTGTAATGTCATTTTTATCATTTCTGATTGACCATATTTGGACCTCCTCTTTTTTTTCTTTGTTAATATTGTTAATAGTCTATCAATCTTGTTTATTCTTTGAAGAACAAACTTTTGGTTTTATTAAATTTTTTGCATTTTTTTACTTTCAATTTTATTCAGTTCTCTCATTTTAGTTATTTGTCTTCTTTTTCTGGATTAGAAGTTGATTTACTTATTTTTTTCTAGTTCCTGTAGGTCTGATGTTCGGTTATTAATTTGAGATCTTTTCAACTTCTTGAGGAAGGCATTTAGTGCCATAAACTTTTCTCTTAACACTGTTTTAGATGTATCCCAAAATATTTTGGTATGTCGTATCTCTATTTTCATTAATTACAAGGAATTTTTTGATCTCTGCCTTAACTTTTTGTTCACTCAAGAGCTGCTCAAGAGCAAGTTGTTTAATTTACATGTCCTTTCTAGTTTTGGGAGATCTTACTGGTATTTATTTTTATTTTTATTGTACTGTTACATGAAAGTATGCCTAGTATGATTTCAATTTTTTAATTTAATTGAGATTTGCTTTACAAATTGGCACATAGTCAATCTTACAGTATGTCCCATGTGCAGACAAGAATGTAAATTCTGTAGTTGCTGGATGAGTATTCTGTAGATGTCTCCTAGGTTCAATTGGTCAAGTGTAAAATTTACATCCAGGATTTTCTTTTAAAGTTTTTTATTTCAGAGGGGGGCGGAGCAAGATGGACGAATAGGAACAGCTCCAGTCTCCAGCTCCCAGTGCCAGCGACACAGAAGAGAGACTCTACTTCTGGGGACAGGGCACAGCTAATCAACAACAACAACAACAACAACAAAGCAGCAGAAACCTCTGCAGACACAAACAACTCTGTCTGACAGCTTTGAAGAGAGCAGTGGATCTCCCAACATGGAGGCTGAGATCTGAGAACGGACAGACTGCCTGCTCAAGTGGGTCCCTGA
>NW_012116032.1:4057647-4058021 GCF_000951035.1 Colobus angolensis palliatus | reverse complement strand
AGGCTGAGATCTGAGAACGGACAGACTGCCTGCTCAAGTGGGTCCCTGACCCCTGAGTAGCCTAACTGGGAGACATCCCCCACTAGGGGCAGACCTACACCACACACCTCACACGGTGGAGTACACCCCTGAGAGGAAGCTCCCAAAACAAGAATCAGACAGGTACCTCGCTGTTCAGCAATATTCTATCTTCTGCAGCCTCTGCTGCTGATACCCAAGCAGACAGGGTCTGGAGTGGACCTCAAGCAATCTCTAACAGACCTACAGCTGAGGGTCCTCACTGTTAGAAGGGAAACTAACAAACAGGAAGGACACTCACACCAAAACCCCATCAGTACGTCACCATCACCAAAGACCAGAGGCAGATAAAACCA
>NW_012116032.1:4055056-4055686 GCF_000951035.1 Colobus angolensis palliatus | reverse complement strand
ACAACATACCAGAATCTCTGGGACACATTTAAAGCAGTGTGTAGAAGGAAATGTATAGCACTAAATGCCCACAAGAGAAAGCTGGAAAGATCTAAAATGGACATTCTAACATCACAATTAAAAGAACTAGAGTGGCAAGAGCAAACACATTCAAAAGCCAGCAGAAGACAAGAAATAACTAAGATCAGAGCAGAACTGAAGGAGATAGAGGCACCAAAATCTCTCCAAAAAATCAATGAATTCGGGAGTTGGTTTTTTGAAAAGATCAACAAAATGGACAGACCACTAGCAAGACTAATAAAGAAGAAAAGAGAGAAGAATCAAATAGATGCAATAAAAAATGATAAAGGGGATATCACCACTGACCCCACAGAAATACAAACTACCATCAGAGGATACTATAAACACCTGTATGCAAATAAACTAGAAAATCTAGAAGAAATGGATAATTTCCTGGACACTTACACTCTCCCAAGACTAAACCAGGAAGAAGCTGAACCCCTGAAAAGACCAATAGCAGGCTCTGAATTTGAGACAACAATTAATAGCCTACCCACCAAAAAAGTCCAGGACCAGATGGATTCACAGCTGAATTCTACCAGAGGTACAAGGAGGAGCTGGTACCATTCC
>NW_012116032.1:3904605-4052981 GCF_000951035.1 Colobus angolensis palliatus | reverse complement strand
AAAAAAAAAAAAAAAAAGAATCCTAGATAAAAACCCAAGAAATACTTTCTCAACATAAGTTTTGGCAAAGAATTATGTCTAAGTCCCCATAAGCAACTGCAGCAGAAGCAAACATTGGAAAGCGGTACTTAATTAAACTAAAGAACTCATGCATAGCCAAAGAAATTGTCAACAGAGTCAACAGATAGCCTACAGAATGGGAAAATTTTTTTTTCATTCAAACTATGCATCCAACAGAGGCCTAATACCCAGAATCTACAAAGAATTTAAATAAATCAACAAGCAAAAAACAAATAATCTAGTTAAATCATGGACAACACTTCTCAAAAGTAGATTTACCAGAGGCAAAAAAAGTATGAAAAAATGCTCAGCATCACCAATGACTGGAGAAATGCAAATCAAAACTATAATTTGCCAAGATTTCTTTTACCAGTCAAAATTGCAATTATTAGAATCTTAAAAAAAAAAAATAGATGCTATTCAGGCTCCAGAGAAAAGGGACCACTTAATACACTGTTGGAGGGAATGAAAATTTGTTCAGCCACTGTATAAATCAGTTTGAAGCTTTGTCAAAGAATTGGAAATAGCTATTATTCAACCCAGCAATCCTATTACTGGGTATAGGCCCAAATGAAAATAAATAGATCTACCAGAATGACACATGCACTCATGTGTTTATTACAGCACTATTCACAAAAGCAAAGACATCAACATACATACTCATCAGTGGTGGACTAGATAAAGTAAAGATGGTACATATACACCATTGAATTCTATACAGCCATAAATCAGAAACAAAATCGTGTCCTTAGTAGCAACACAGATACATATGAAGGCCACTATCCTAAGTGAATTAACACAGGAACAGAAAATCAAATACCACATGTTCTCACTCAGCAGTGGGAGCTAAACACTGAATAAACATGAACAAAAAGATGGGAACAACAGACACTGGGGTCTACTGGGGGGTGAGGGATGGAAGGAGAAGGATATGGACTGAAAAACCACTTATTGGGTATATGTTCACTACATTTGTGATGAGACCATTGGTATTCCAAACCTCAGCATCATACAATATAACCATGTACAACCCTGCATATGTACCCTTTGAATAAAAAAAATGAAAATTCTTTCTTAAAAAAATTGTTCAAGATTTAATCCCAAGCCTTTAAATTTCTTAAGCTTTCCCTTGATGATGCCAATTCTGCTGGTAATCAGACCAACGATCTAGCATACTTTATTTTTTAATCATTTTTCAGGATCATAAACTGAATTGATACTTCAGGAATTGAATATTTTTCAATACAATTCCCACATGATACAACTGAATTTTAGTGAAACTGAATACATGTTGATCAATCATAATGCTGAGGACCTTTTTCTTGACTAGAACATATTAATAATCCAAGGCCTGAAAAATTTAATGAGTGAAAAGTGCAAGAAAAAATAACAACTGTGCAAAAATATATGCATGATAATTATTTTACTTTCTTCTTAAATGTAAGGAAACATCTTTTACTTTGGAATTACAGATTTCACTTAGACTTTTCTATTTCATTCCTGATTGAAGTTGATAAGAGTACACCAAGAGTATCTGTCTTTATATGCTTTTGTGTTGATGAATGAAACTTTTTTCTTCAGTTCTTGACTCTGTTACATATATTTTAAATAATTTTCAGTTAATTGATCAAATCTGTCTAGTTTAAACATGTTAATATTATTCCAAGTTGTATAGAATTAAAAGTTTTTCTGGGGTCATTATTTTTAGATAGCATAGTGATTATTATATAAATATCTCTCTACAATACTTTTGACTGAATGAAATATACTGAGTATGTAGGTGACTTAGTTTCCTAATTTATGTACAGAGGATTGCAAATTGGGTGACTTAAAACCGCAGAAAATTATTTCTTCACAGTTGTAGAAGTCTGAAATCAAGCTCCTAACAGAGCATCTCTGTAAAGGTTATATAGGAGAGTCTTTACTTGTTGATTTTAGCTACTGTTTATTGCCGGAAATCCCTAGTGTTCCTTGGCTTATAGATTCATCACTCTAGTGTGTGCATGTGTGTGTGTGTGTCTGTGTGTGTGTGTGTGTGTGTGTGTGTGTGTGACTTCTTATAGGGATATCATTCATATTGGATTTAAGGTTTACCCTAATTCAGTATGACTTCCTACGTAATGACATCTACAAAGACTCTCTTTTCATATTAGGTCTCATTTGTAAGCAATAGGGTTTAACACTTTGACATATCTTTTGTGGAGAAATCATTAAACCTACAATGGTAGGCATAATTCAAAATGAAATAGAGAATTTTTAAAAATGGAGAAAAAAGAAACGAACAATAGCAAAATGTCATAGATTTACTCGTGCCTGAAATGTTGAGAAATATATTTAGGCTGAAACAATAACTTTAAAATATTTATTACATGGAGAGTTCTTCATGTTTTAAAATTATATAGTTTGGTAAAAACACAAGAATTTGAGAAGGATGAATTAAATATATATCTTTTCCATATAACAAGATGTACTTATTCAGAAACTGTCACAGTTTCTTTGGACAGGATACATTACTCTTAAACTCTTTTTCCCCTCATAATGAAACTAGCACTAGGAATCCAAAAATTTTTTTGAAGCAATACATTCATGAATTAATTTAAGTAGATTTATACATACTGTATATTATTTATGTATTTTATTAATATAAAGATATAAAGGCTCTTTTGTAGCCTGGTTAAATTTATTTTATAATTTAGACTCCATTGATTCAGACTGAATTCCTATCAAAATAAATAAAATGTATTTTATTGCATTTTATTAAGGTTATCCTCAGTTAATTATTCTCAGAACTAGCTTACACTTATTGAAGAAACAAGGTTCTATACGATTTGTGATAAACATACGTCAAGAATAATCTGCTGGTAGAAATTCATTATATTTACATGATGGTTATAAATATGTAATAACAATCTTATGTCATAAAATCAAATGTTCAAATTAATTTATTATATAGAGTGTTATAAATTATAAACATTAACTTTTCTATTATAGCTTTTATGAGAATATTTATATCTTGGATTATCTAAGAATTATGACATATAACTCCCGAATCACACTATTTTAACGTTTTTATCACAAAATTTCAAGTTTGTGTTGTTTTTTGCAAAGACTGCAGATTAATCACCCAGGATGTATTTTTTAATGTGCATTGCTTTCGGTTGCACATAAATCTTGTAACAAAGCAAATCTCTATAATTCAAAGAACAAAAACTGCTTTTACTTCAGCATGCTGTTTTCCCCTACAGCCCTGTTGTTGTTGATGACTCTCTCAGTCTTAATTTGAAATAAAAAAATCAGCTTCCCAAGTTTAAAATCAACATGACTGTGGTGAACTCTTCTTATAAGAAAACATGATTTCAATAAACTTCTGGATGTTGCTGTTTATTGCAAGAAATGTATTCTTAAATATTAGAAATAGGGACACATGGAATATTTTTTATTACGTCAAAATATATTTAGAGTGTATATTCCCAGTGGATAGTTTAGGAGTAATAACAAATATCATTATTGTATGTTAAAATCATATTACTGAGAAATATGAGATCTAGATTCTAGTCTTATTTCCTTTGCATGACAGAGGAGTGAATGTGGGTAGCAAGACCAGTGAAGGGTCTGAGGTTTTACATTTCCTGCAGCTAACAACGTGGTTGCATATGTTAATGGATACTGGAAGAAAACATAGAATTCTTTGCTCTAACAATGACTTTTACTCACAAAACACCACGTAGTATGAGTTGTATGTTTGTATTGCTTTCCACTTGATCCCAAGTCACACAAGAGCAACGCGGAGTGGCCCAGGTGGAGGCTGTCCACGCGATAAATTTACATCCCAGCTCTGTATCCCCAGGTTTAGGAAACCCCAATTGTTATAGATGAGCTGGTGGTAAACCTGCCAATCTGTGCCCACCAGGGAGACATCTTTATTGATTTGATCAGAAAAGAAATCTAGCCTCTGTTTGGAGGAAGACACGGTCCAGTACACTACTAAAATATATGCTATACAGACATCTTTGAGAAGATAGTCCAGAAGAAAGTCTTTCTGCAGAAGAATAGAAGAAACATAAGGGACCCACTGAGGATTTTCTTCTAACATTAACAACTCTTTGTTTTTATGCCTACTTGGCTTCAGATGAATTTTTTCATCAGCACTTCACTCAACTCGTCTGATTAATCTGTTCAATAGAAGCTGAAACCTAATCTGATCATTTTTTTTCTTGTACAGCATTGAGTAAGGTTATCAACAGGACTCCAAGCAAAAGGATGAGGTCGATCTGCAGTATTGACTTCAGCCATGCCCTCCAGGTCCTGGCTGAGAAAATTGGCTAAACCATCAATATCTACCATATAAAGCCAAGTTACTTACTGACATTTCCATTTGTCCTGAGGCATTAATCTAGGTACAGCAAGATTGCACACATTCCACCTTGGCCTGCAAGGGGGAAGTTGAGGGCACTTCTGCTATCCATAACCACTCTAGCTAGTGAGTTAAAGTTGAACTGAATGCCTTCCAAGACTGAGGTGATATTTCTTTAAATACTTGAAGGTCATGTATGACCTGCCCAAGATTCAAGTCATTGTGTCAAGTTGAGAGGCAAATTCATGGCTAATTTACACACAGAAAGTAGAGTCCCAAAGGTGCACATAGTGCCCCTGGAAAGAAAGCAATGTTCACCACCTGTTTGGGCTTTCCAGGTAGGACCTGCATTAATAGGGAGGCAAAGGTGAAATACTTCCTATATGGTCACCCAACAGGCAGATAGGAGTTAGAATTCCCAGTTCATTTAGAAGAATTGAGTCTAGACCTTTTATTAAATAAATACCTGAGATGAGTCAGTGCCACCTGTCCTGTTTTTTCATGCCAGAAGCCAGGTTGCATTCATCCACCCATAGGAATGATGGAGAACAGAAAACAATTACAACTGCTTTAAACTGGGACCATTTCTGTAGTTTCTGATTGTCTTCCATGTAAGCTTAAGAGGAAAGACAATCAAATGATGGTCAGAATTATATGTTAGGGATGGTATACCTAGCAGCCAAGTAAGTACAGTTGACTTCTGAATGACACAAGGATTAGGAACACTGACCTTCCACATAGTCAAATATCCATGTATGACTTTTAATTCTCCCAAAACTTAACTATTAATAGTTTACCATCAACTGGAAGCCTCAGCAATAACAAAACAGCAGATTAACACATATTTTGTATGTTATATGTATGATATGCTGTTTTCTTTCAACAAAGTAAGCCAGGGAAAGAAAATATTAATAAGAAAATTATAAGGAAGAGAAAATATAGTAACTATTTATTAAGTGGAAGTGGATCATTTTAAAGAACTTCATCGTCATTGTCTTCCCATTTAGTAGGCTGTAGAGGAGGAGAGAAAGGAGGTCCTAGTCTTACTATCTCAGAGGTGGAACAGGTAAGTGAGGTTGAAATGGAGGCAGGAAATGCAGGGACACTTGATGTAAGCTAACAGTAATACATAATAATTTCTATCTGACATTGGCTTTTCTAAAAATATTTTTATGCAATACAAATCTTTCTTCTACCATTTGCTTTAGTTTCAGTGTTGGTATCATAGAAGGGTCTATGTCATAAAAGAAATCACATGCAGTCTTGAATAATCAGATCCCTCTGTCACTGTGTCAAATGTCAGTTAGTTTTCTGGTGCTGCTTCTTCTGTCTTTTTCCTCATCATCTAGCACTGGTTTGGAAGCACTCATCTCCATTAAGCAGTATTCCTTTAATTCCTCTGGTGTGGTATCTGTTAGTTCTTGAATTTCTCCAAGATCCATATCTTCAAACCTTTTACCCCTCACTTTTGTTGCCACATCCACAGTCTCCTTCATGGTTTTCTTGATTTGCTATGTCATATATCCTGTGAAATCGTGCACAACATCTGAATATAGTTCTCTCCAGCAGGGATTTATTGTTTCACCCTTGATGGCTTTCACAGCTTTTTCTGTTACAACAATGGCATCCTTAGTGGTGAAATATTTCCACTAACTTTCATGATGTTCTGTCTATCAGGATTTTCCCCTATAGTGTTGACAATCCTTTCTATAGAGTACCATGTGTCATGAACCTTAAAGGCCCTCATGACTCCCTGATCTAGAAGTTGATTTAGAGATAGTGCACTTAAGAGCATGTAGACATCTTTGACATCTTTAGTACTGAACTCATGGATTTCTGGTTGGCCAGAGGCATTGTCCAATATCAAAAGAACTGTAAAAGACAGTACCTTACTGGCAAGGTACATCCTGACTTCAGGTACATCAGTGGAACCAATCCATGAAAAGGCTTCTCATTATACATGTTTTCTTCTGGTGCAACACCAAAAGTGAAAGCTTGGTTTTATCTTTTCCCTTCAAGTCGTAGGCGGTAGCAGCTTTGTAAATTAGTGCTATTATAGCACTTACCATAAAGAAGACTGCATTTGGACAAAACAGTAGAGTTGGCTGATCTTTCTTTAAATTCTGGTACTTGTTTCTCTTTCTCACTCATAAATATTCTCTGTGCCTTTTTTTTTTCTTTTCCCCAGGATAAGGCCATTTCTTCTGCATTAAAAACCTGTTCAGGTAGATAGTCTTTTTTCTCAATAATTTTCTTAATAACATTTAGGAACTTGTGTGTTGCATCTTGCTTAGGAGAATATGCTTCTACTGTAACCTTGAGGTTTTTCTTAAGCCAAACCTCTTTCTAAAATTATTGAATTATCTTTGGCTTGCATTAAATTATCCAGCTGTAGAAGTTTTATCTTCCTTTTGCTTTAAGTTATCATACTATCACTTTTCATTTCCTCAAATGACATTAGAGTCTATAGTAATGACTTTCTTATAACAATCATCCACCCATAAAAACTGCATTTTTAATATGTGATAGAAAGATATTTCACAAAAAGTACCTGGTTTTTATGTCTGCTGGCATAGCTACAGTGATGGTTTCATGAATTCACTTTTCTTCTTTTCCTTCAGCGTACATGCAAGGCATTCAGATAACCAGGAACTAATGGTGTCATTATGCAGAAAAGCGTGGTTTAAGGGTGCAAGTGAGTGCCTCCTGATCTGCAGAGAAAAAAAAAAAATCAGTGTATGTACAAATCTGCAGAAGGATTTGCAGTTAAGTGGAAACTCTCTGGGATGGAATCACACCACATATAAGCCTTCAGGAGTGTATGGTGAAGGGTAGTTGTTCAGTAGTAACAGTGAGGGCCTGGTGGTGAGCCTCTGGGACTCCATCTGCTGAGAGAATGGTGGTGCTGGTGTATGAAGAGACTCCCAGGATACTGGATTCTATCTTTTGAAAGCCATAGGAAGGTCATTGCCAGGTCAAGTCAATACTGCAAGGCTGCCAAGGGACCATGTGTTCTGGACCTGTGGCTTGGGGAAAGTGTCACCATTTGTCCTCACATTCATTCCACTGAACAGGAACTATTGGTGTGGGTATGGAGAAGGTTGGAAACAGTTTCTCCCATACCTTTTATCCAGAAAACATGATATACTTTGTAAAGGAGAGATGGTTCGAGGAATTTGGTTTATTATTTCACAGTATTGAAGGATGAGTTTAAAGTTTAGAGACAATACATTGATAACTGACACATATAGCAAGGCTTTAGAAATCTTCCCTATTTTAATTAATTAGTATAAGTTGACCCATCCCAATATGAAAATACCAGGGCAGAGAATCATAGGGTCTCTATAGGTTAGGTGTCCCATTTCAATAAACTCTCAGTAGCAAGTTGCTTTTTAAAAAAGTAGTCATGTCAGTGAGGTTGCAAGTGCAGAACAACAGGTAATTGCTCTACAAGGGAGAGGCCACTGCTGCTGGAGGCTCCAGATGGAAAAACTAAAACACAGACTTGGACTGATTTCAATACCCAAACAGTACAATGAGAGTTGGGTCACCTTTCTGGCTCTTGACACTGAAGTGGTGGCAGTACTAATGCCACTGCTAAACAGGTAGAGTGTTGTGAATCAACCTGCATAAGCCTTGGTAACTACTTGGCATTCAGGGCCCTGAATTTTTTCAAAGTTATTTAAGCATCCCTTCTGAGAGAGCTGTGGTAACTCCACAATCAGGGACATTGCAACTGCGGCTTCTAACTTGTTAATCAAAAGAATGTCATTTACACGATAAAAACTTTGCAAATCATAGAGTAGAAGTGCTTGCACTAGATCCTGACTCACTTGCTGGTGGCAAATGGCAGGAAGTTTGTCTTACTAGCTCTTCTATACCTGCAGCTCTTCCCTGGTAGAGATAATTGTCTTTGGCACTTACAGGATAAGGAAGTACAAACATATTAAGCCACATAATTTCCACTACACACTCAGACTCAGAAGTAACAGCAAGAGAACACTGAAGAAGCAAAATAACATAAATAACCCTCGGAGATATGTTAGCTCTCTTTCTCACTGTAAACCCTTCCAAAACTCACTTTGTTGAAACCATTTA
Organism: Colobus angolensis palliatus; assembly: GCF_000951035.1. Lineage (NCBI taxonomy): Eukaryota > Metazoa > Chordata > Mammalia > Primates > Cercopithecidae > Colobus > Colobus angolensis. Next base: position 4,044,469 of record NW_012116032.1, on the reverse strand, counting down.
CCTTCATACCCAATGGTGCTAAGTAGGTTAATCAATTGAATGCCATTGACTGAGCAAAGATAGAAGTTGAAATCTAGGAACATAAGCCCTTCACTCCTACTTGGACACAAGGAGAACTTGGCCCCACTTTTAATCATCTTTCTTCTTAAAGTGACTGATGCTGGGACTGACAGAAGGGTAAATTTTAAAATGTATAGAGTGAGAGAGTGACCTTGTTGCAGCAAGCAATATTTTGCATTTGCTCTCCATTTTATGCATCATATCATCTGCCTGGACTTAACTAAACAAAGTTATGGTTTTGGCCCAGAAAAGGCTCTACCTCCTCATTGCTGCTTATTTCACTTTTAGGAACTCCTCAACGTTTTCTTATCCTGCTAAGAGGAAAGTGATTAACACCCAAAGAATCATTTGGACACCTTGTTTCAATACTCATTAACAGATAGGACAATGGAGGGATCCTATTTCAGTCCTCCTTGTCCATAACTTCAGAAAGAGCATTCACTACCATATCCCAGGGTGGGTTTTGTATCTTCTATCGCATAGATAGTCTTTATATTTTCAGTTTGAGAAAATCATTTCTCTTTTAGCATGTAAGCTTTGTCACCAAAATTGTCAAGAACTATGGAGTGTCTAAAACTTATGCTATCTGCTAGCTAAAATGCTACCTTGGCACCAAAGACACAACAATATTGGGTCAGAGAAGAAGAAAACTGAAATATTGTTCATTGCAATAGTTCTAGTACTTGAGTTTTAATGGAGCAATAGCGTTAAAGATTTTGGAGTTGCCTGGATTTTGCCTAGGGTCCTAGAAAATTTAAAGAAAGAGAATAACAGGTTCAGGTCAAACAATGATCAATTCGAGGCATACCAGGACAGCCAGAAAGCCTTTATGGAAATAAAGAGATACCCAAAATATCTGCAATTGTGGTCAGATTATGGTGAAAATCAAACCTATGCTTTGATTTTAAGAATCATAGAACCACAAAAGATGAAATGCCCAGTCTCAGCATGTTTTCAGTGTTAAAATAAAAGTTACCATTGCTCTATCTCTTTACCAACGCTTGGTACTGTCAGTCTTTACAATATGATTCATTCTAGTGAGAATGTACTAAAATCTTATCCCAGGCTATTTACTATACAAATATTCTTGAAAACATAGTCTGTAATCAAAATTTCATAGTCTGTAATCAAAATGCTCAAAGGATAGGCAGAAATGCAAGATATACACGGAGAATGGCTTTCCAACAGTGGGCAACTCATTTTTCCTTTCAATGAGCATTAGGTCCTCATTTATTAAAAACGATAAAATCCCAATGCTATTTATTTCACAGGGTTGCTCAGAGAAACAGAAATATCTAATAGATAACGAAAAAAATAATTTTCTATGCTTAAAATATTATTCAAAGGTTAAGAGTAATGATAGCAATACATATGTAATATGTTTTGAATATATGAATTATATTATTATAAACTTTGGCCTCAATTAGTGTTTTAGAAAATACCAATTTGTGTTGACAGATAAAGGGGAAAAATAAAAACTTCACATTACTTTTGAGATCACTCGAACCTAATGACTAGGGAAGACATTGAGACATTTTGGAATAAACTAGTTATATAGCAACTGAAGAACCAGCAAATTCTTTGGGTGCCGTAATTTCATGAGATCTAGCATATATAGCATTGAATGGTTCATCTATTTGTTATAAAAATTAAAATATATAAATATTATATTTGTATGAGAGGTTCATAAATAATCACACTGTTGGGAAAGTGTCTTTTTTAGGGGGGATGGAGAGGACGGAGTTTCACTCTTGTCCCCCAGGTACTCATTGTATCCCCTTGGAGTATAGTGGCGTGATCTTGGCTCACTGCAACCTCCACCTCCCTGGTTCAAGTGATTCTCCTTGCCTCAGCCTCCTGAGTAGCTGGGATTACAGGTGCCTGCCACCACACCTGGCTAATTTTTGTATTTTTAGTAGAGACAGGATTTCACCATATTGGCCAGGCTGGTCTCAAACTCCTGACTTCAGGTGATCCGCTCACCTCAGCCTCCCAAAGTGCTGGGATTAAAGGCGCGAGCCATCACGCCTGGCTGGAAAAGTGTCTTTTATGTATTTGTGTTAGTAAATACACAGATATCCTTCTTTCAAATATTATTCATTTTTAATATTCATTACCTGGCTTCTTTCTGTTTAGAAAGCATGAAAGTCGAAGTGAAAGAAATATAAAATATTTAAATGTAAGATACAAGTGACTGTATGATAGAAGCTTCTCTTTTCAGAACAATGTCAACTATAAACTTATTTTTGTCACAGTGTGATCAAGTAGTGAGATTTTTCTTGACCAGAGTGTTAAACTGACTTGTTGTGATGTCATCTGCCTAGATAATGAAAAATGCTCCCAAGTCATGATCTGTACCCATGTGTTCAAAACAGGCTTAATATGACTGTGCTGTGGCTGTAGGTTATATGGATTACAAGCAATGCTTTTTTTATAAGTTTTCATTTATCTTTTAAGGGAAATACAGGATAATCTTCTTTGCCTGTAGAAAGTTAAATGGAATGGCTTCATTTAATTCCAAATATCACAAATAGCAAAAGATTATAGAAACTATTTTCCTTCAGTATTTGTGTTTATATATCAGATTATTTGAAAAATTTTCATATTTGACTGTACTGCTGCCTTTATGTGGCACTTTCATTTGGAAAATACCTGCTACTCATATTTGTGTCTTGGACTATGTAGTAAGTAATAAGCTTTTGGCCATTTGACTTTCTTTTCTATAGGAAAAATAATTTTCTCTGTGCTGTTCAAGTTCAGCATGAAATAGCATTGCTTAAAACACTCTCCTGTTCTGTACTGGCTTATGGATTGTAGAAAAGAAGATGAGATCATGTTTCTTCTCTTCTAAATCTTTCTTACCCGTCTTAAAAAACAGCTTTTATAAAGATGAATCATTTAGGAACTATGCTATAGGAGGGCACATTGGTAACACAATTATGGTTTTTGTCTTCTAGAACTGTAAGGTGAAACATGATGTGATTGCTGCAGCTTTTCTTCCAAACATTTTAATGACTAATGCAATAATAGGTTTCTTCCAAAAGTGCTATTTTTACAATTAAAATACAAGAAAAAGTCAATAGAGAAAACTGATGAATTCTAGGAGAGAACAGTAATTGGAGGCAGATTACTACCTCATAGGAGAATCTTTTTCAATGTAAGTGTTTTCCTGCTAAAACTTACATATTTAAATAAAAAAATGAATTAAGTGTAAATTGTAATTGTAAATTTATACGCAATCTAAAATAGACAAAAACCATATTCAAGGGCATTTTCATGTAACATTTAAGTAAGGTAGATACTATGCCCCTAATTGAGTCCTTCTAGTAGCAAAATGCTGGACTTCTGGACAACACTAAGGAATTCAGTACCAAAGAGTTCGCTTTTTTTTTTCCTATTGAGGTATAGAATACTTGCATAACAAAATTATTTAAGGGTAAGTGAACTACCATCCCCCCAAAAAATATGTATATATAAAGAGTTGCCTGTTACTTTATTCAAATGATTTATTGCTCAATATTCTAAGCTTCAAAGAACAATATTTTTTAAAAACACCCACTTCCAATGCAAATTATTTTAATGGCATATTATAAAATGTTATGTTAGTTTTATGCAACATAATAGTTTTATGGGTTTCTCTGTTCTTTTGTTTCCTCATCTCTAAAGTAGGTAACTAAATGTAGCTGCTTCATTAATATGTTTTGAAGCTTAAAGGAATAAAATAATATTAAAATAGTTTATACATACAAAACACTTAAAATAGTGAAAGACACAAAATAAAGGCTTAGTAAAAGCTTATTATTTACAATGTGATTAGGAAGGAAAAGAATAAATTTTCAATAAATACTGTCCAGCTATAGTCATAATTATATTTGTTGTAGTGTTGGTAATAGCAGCAGCAGCAGTAGTTGATTCAAAATTTTGTTTTAAAAGCTAGGCATTTCTAAATAATTACATATAACAATTAATTATAGTCATAAGTGAAATTACAAATATTGAAACTACTACAATAGTTACAGATGCAACTCTAAAATGTCACTCAATTATGAAAAGTCATCCCTATGTTGCAGCAATCTAAATGACAAAAGAAAGGTCAGCTTTCTGCACCATAGATCCCTTCCAGAAGTAGAGAAGACTGAGAATCTTCTAGTCAAAATGTCATCTGTTTGCACATCTATCTCTCCTGCAAGAGGAAAGGGATTTTAGAGAGAAAGGATTATTGTGATTTACTTTTGTATTGCTTATTTTGTTTTGTTTTGTGTTAATCAAATTAAGGAACAGCAAGTGCTGACTGATGGAACTAATCACCTACTCTGCTTTCTTTAGAGAGGACTCAAAAGGATACTTTCAACCATTCCACACTAACCTAGGTGTAAAGATGACTTGCCATTGCAAACAATTTCCTCAATCATTTCTGTCAATCTGGGATCCAGTCTGAGCTCATGTTTTTGCAATCTTTTGCCAACTCCTACAACCCTGCTACCTTACCCCCAAGATCCTGTCCATACTTTATTTACATAAATTAAGCTTTCTTTTTAGTTATTTTTTAAAAATTTCACTTAAGATGTCTCTCACTTGAGATAAAAGATACAATATACATAATACATGCACAGCACAATAAATTATCCTAAACACCACCAGTTTTTTTTTTTTTTTTTTTTTTGAGACGGAGTCTCGCTCTGTCGCCCAGGCTGGAGTGCAGTGGCCAGATCTCAGCTTACTACAAGCTCCGCCTCCCGGGTTCACGCCATTCTCCTGCCTCAGCCTCCGGAGTAGCTGGGACTACAGGCGCCCACCACCTTGCCCGGCTAGTTTTTTGTATTTTTTAGTAGAGACGGGATTTCACCGTGTTCGCCAGGATGGTCTCGATCTCCTGACCTCGTGATCCACCCGCCTCGGCCTCCCAAAGTGCTGGGATTACAGGCTTGAGCCACTGCGCCCAGCCACACCACCAGTTTTAGAATTAAATTATCACTGAAAACGCAAAAGTTGCCATCCTGTACCCTCTCAGCTGCCAATTAACATTCTCTTCTTTCTCCCAAAAGTTATGGCTATCTTGATTTTAAGATTTTTTTACATATAATATACATACGTATTTATATATTTTAGAATATATATGCACAATACAGTTATATATTTATAATTTATATAAAACATTTAGAATAGTATTATATATAGTACACATACAGAATATATATACTTAATGAAAAGCACAGTACGTAATTGGACATATTTTATGTACCAGTATAAAAAATAAAAAAAATTATGGGTGAAATGTTTATGATTAAGCATTTTAACAAAGATAAAACCCTTTATTAATGCTATGGAATAAAATAAAATTTATAAATAATAAGATGTTGGTTATTTTTGGGGCAATTTGAAAAGTGCCTAGTGAAACCTTGACTAGCGCATGTTAAAAATAATGCTCCTCAAATTTGAATCAATGGTCAACTAAACTGGCTAATGCCTCCCATTTGAAAATGGAAATAAAGTATTGTATTAGTCAGAGTTCTTTAAAGGGACAGAAATAACAGGATATATGTATATATGAAAGGGAGCTTATAAAGGAGAATTAACTCACACAGTCACAGAGTAAAGTCCCACGATAGGCCATCTGCAAGTTGAGAACCAAGGAAGCCAGTAGTGGTTCAGTCTGAGTCCTAAAACTTCAAAAGTAAGGAAGCCAACAGTGCAGCCTTTAGTCTGTGGTCACAGGCCCAATAGCCCAGGGAAAACCACTAGTGTAAGTCCAAGAATGCAAAAACCAAAGAACTTGGAGTCTGATGCTTGAGGGCAGGAAGCATCCAGCACAGGAGAAAGATGAAAGCTGGAAGGCTCAGCAAGTCTGCTCATTTCACCTTCTGCCTGCATTTTCAAGCTGTGCCAGCAGCTCAGGAGATGGTACACACCCAGATTAAGGGTGGATCTGCCTTTCCCAGTTCACTGACTGAAATGTTAATCTTCTCTATGAACCCCTTCACAGACGCAACTCGAAACAGTGCTTTGCATCCTTCAGTCCAATCAAGTTGACACTTAATACTAACCATCAGAAGTATATTCTAAATTTTCTTTAAGTGGTTTACCTAATAATTCATAATTTGTATATATGTGATACATGTGTATGTACTTTTATAACTTTGCATAATTATACTCTACATATACATTTGTATATTACCCAATACATATGTGCTATATTAACATAGAATCCAACAGTAGGTTTTGATTTAAGGAAATGCTGAAGCAAAGCAGATGTTTTGATGGAAGTAAGTCTATATACAAATTGGGTCCAGTTGTAAGCTGAAGTAAGAGTAATAATTTGCTAACAGTGATCATAGTAGGAAGAAATAGTTTATGGCCCATAAAATTGTGTTTACAATTGTGAAAGGGAGAAATCAATGGATCATATCTCTTCAAGTCAGAGAAAAAGTCTTCAAAGCCAGAACCCTCAAGAGCACAGATAAAATTGAAGGTTCTACTGAGTATATTTAGCAACAGAATGACAGGCTTACCTTGCTCCTGTACACTATTCTTACTAAAATATATGCTAAATATATTACTAAATAGCCTTGAGCTTTCAATTCTCAGGTCAAATGATAAATCTGAATACTTTGCCCTGTCACGGATCTCATAAGTGGTAATGGTAGCGAAAACAATTTGTCTTCCTTATCAGCTTGTCTCTCTTTGATAAAATACTTTAGTCAGTGGCAAGATTGGAACCTATTTGGACATCTGCGCCAGGCTCTTTGTTATTTTTACTTATTCTTTAAACTTACTAAGTTCTTTCAAGAGCTTAAACATTCAGAAAGCAAAAACTAGACTGACTTGCTTCCTTTACTTTTTGCTCTGCCTTAGACATAACCTGAGGAAATGAAATATAAGGCTGGCTAACCTCTTAAATATGATCAGAGGAAACTGACGTTTTAGGAAGAAGAAAATACAGTATTAAAATCCCCAAACAGTGTTTATCCTGTCACAGACATACTTCCTCCTTCTTGGGAAGGTACACATTATATTACTTTCTGAACAATCTCATACTGTCACTCAGTGCTTCCTCATCACAAATTTAGTGGAGTTGCAGTAGTCAAATTTTTTGCAGAGTAAATTCCAGTGTCAATGACTCCATCAAACCTACTCCCATGTAGCATTGTGACATAATATATTTTTTACATAATAAAATATATATAATATTGCCTATATTAAATTCAATACTTTTCTCATCCCCAAGAACATCTAATCACACTTAATTCAGATGTGTAGTAGGTCCTATTCATTACTGCGGTTAAGTATGAAAGGCTGTGGATTTTATTTTTACATATTTCTAAATATGTATGGGTAATGCATTGGTGGGCAGTAGTCTTATTTTCATTGTCTCAATGAGTTTACTGTACATGGTTTGTTTTGCTATTTTGATTTTGAAAATTAGAAGCATAGCCTGTCCCACTTTCAATGCCATCCTGACATTTAGAATTCTTTTGACTCCAGTGGGATTATTTAGTTATTGTATATCATGTCCCTTCCAGGAGTAATAAAGGTCACTTACCAAAAATCCAATTAAAATTTAAACTTTATGTTAATAATCTGTTACAAAGACATGGCAACATTTTAAAAAGTTACTTTTTTCAAGTCAGGTAGCTCAGCATCCAGATAATTAACAAGTAGGAAATACAATTTCAATTAATGAGAATGTCTTTCCCTTTTGTCTCCCTGGCCTCTTCCCCACGACACCTCCCCTAATTGTGCCCCCTTTGTGAGCCAAAAGAGAATATGAATTAAAACTGAGAAAGAAGAGAAGACAATTTTTTTATTCTCTCAAAAGAATACAATTTTAGAATTTGAATGTATTCACGATGCTAGTTCTATTTCCTCCTGTGAAGGTGACTGCTAGAGAACGAATCAGATCCACTAATGAGTATTTGTAAAGTACCCATCTCATTTAAATGCCTAAATGAAAGAGGGAAAGAATATAAAGGTTGTTTTTAGGTAAAATTCTGAGAAATGCGTAACTTCTGTAGCTGGTACTTTAGTAAAAGGCATACGCATAATGCTTCTTGGAAGGAAGTTATGGAATAGTGTGTTACTTGGAGAAAGGCAACAAATACAGTGTTATACTTTATTGCCAGAAATAAAGTTTAAAAAGTAGAAATTATCTTCTGTTAATTTTTAAAGAATAAAAGGCTTTATCCAGTTTCTTGATTAAGGGTATGATATTTTAACACATTTTAAGTAAAAATTGATTCATATTTATTTCTTCATACATAAAGTTAGAGAAACAGATTTGCTATCTTCTGTGAAGTTTCTACATACCATTACTATACAACTGTTGGTTTTCGATCATTTGTGTTTCAGGTAGATTCTTTCAAACACTGTTCAAAGGATGAAAGTTCTTATTCATATTCAAGGCAATTGTAAAGAAGACAAAACATTTGGAGATTTTTCAATGAGGCTGTTTACTTCTTTAGGATAAGTCTAGGAGTACAGATGGTCAAACTTGGAAAGCTTTAGCAATACCACAATAGTGATGTTGCTCTGGAAGGTGGTGCCTATTTAATTCTCAACAAAACACTGTCCAAAGTGTATCATTATTAAATCATGTTTTTTTCCAAAGATAATTACAGTGAATAGGCAGGAATTTCAGAGTGTTGTTACCTCCTCTGCGGTTTTTTAAAAGATTTCTCAACTTTCCTCAGTAATCTGTTCTGAAGCATTAAAAAATCCCACGATCTTACCCACTTTAATCATCCATGCAAAATTAGAATCTATTGCTACACTTAGTAACCTTACTTTTCTCATTCAGAATAAAATATAGTATTGAGGATCCTGTTTGCAAATATAAATTTATTTTGTTTTTAATGTGTAATTTAAGGACCTCCATAAATATCATAGATAATTTACCAAAGACACACACACACACACACACACACACACACACACCACAAGCACTAGAACTCTGACAACAAATAAAATAATAAGACTCAACTAATGAATGAGAGAGAGTGTTTATTTGTGCCAAAAATTAGGATACATATAACTATTGAATTTTAATAAAACCTTATTTATGCACTTGCTTTAAACAAATTAAAAGTGAAAATACAGTGAATAATTGGCTTTCACAGTCTAAGAAGTGCAAGTCCGTTTTTAGCAGAATAAGTAAAATGCTTAACCCTAAGAATCATTTGGTTGTAGTTACTATATAAGTGATATTTAACAATTTTGAATAGAATTCTTAAATTAGTTTTACAAAATCTATAGAAAGCTTCTTCAAATGAGCATTTTTAATATATACAATTGATAGAAGTGGAGTTCTAATATCAAAATGTAAAATGTGAAGCCACATCTTGAGTTTAAAATATCCCTAACTCCTACAAGAAGGGCATGAAATGCAAGTCCATGTCAAAAATTGAGACTGAAGCTAAACTGACCAAAATGAAATAATGGATTCAAATTCAGACTGATGAAATTATAGTTTTGGCAAATCAGTTGTAATGAAGCCACATTTTTCTCTATATGATAAATATTGTGTATCTTCACCTAGAAACTACTCCATTAAAGAAAAAGTAAAGTATGAAATAAAATTACAGTTGCGAAGCAAATTGTCATAACTTGCATTTTCTTTTTTTTTTTTTTTGTATGGATATGTATGTAATTTGGCACAATTCTAGTAATTATTATAGTTTCTATTTTCATAAAAATATATTTCAAAGAAGCTTACAGTGCTTTCTTAATGGTGATGCAGGATTTTACTCCTTAGTTCAGCTAAAGCTGGGTTCTGGTTTCACAACCAGGAAATATTTGGCACATTGAATGGTGAGGAGGACTAAGTGAAAGGAAAGCTCTCTGCAAAGAGGGGGGTTCTCCAAGCGGGTTTCCTCCTCACAATGGAGTGCCAGGACTTCCACACATAAGCTGAAAAGGTCAGGCTCCTCTCTTGTATAAGGTGTGAATTCCTGGTAGCTCCACTCTGTCCTTCCAGTGTGCATACAGGCCCTTAGTCTGAGCCAGGCCACATTGATTTAGTTCCCTTACTGCACACGTGCTAAGGGATGGAATTTTTCACCATGGGCATATTTACGCAAGCCCCTTGTGCACAATGACCTAGGTGGGTTGGAGGATAAGGACAATGACCAATATTAACTGCTTCCTTCTGACAGGGGGTGCTGTTTTGGGAAAATGGCACTTAAATCTCCCTCAGGGGCCAATCTAAGGGTCCCCAGTTAAAGGGGTATTGTCTGAGGCTCTGGTTGCATGATCATTTGGAGTTTCATGGCCTAAAAGTGAGAAGAGACAAACTGCTTATACAAACTGGGTTATTAGAAGACAGGTATGAAAATGAAACATAGGGTAAGGTAAGGACAGCTCAAAAGTCCCAAGGCTGCTGCCACACCCAGGTAACTGACTATAGTTATGCCTACTAAGATTTGGGTGCATGGAGCTTAGCTTTGCTTAGCTACTGTGGTCTTATTTTCCCAAAGGAAATATCTGGGTTATGGGCACCCTATTTATTCTTATCACTAGGCAGGATTTGCAGGATAATTGCCCAGAACTAGAATATTGATCCAGTTTTTATAATCCTGATTCCTTTTTGTGTCTTCTGAGTTGTAGCCAGAGATAACTGGTTGGTTCACAAGATAAGCAGGGTTAGTCCAAAATGTAGACAAAGAACTTAAAAACAACTAATGAGATTAGAATTTAGTGACAAATGCATGATAACTTTTGAAACATAATTGTTCTCTCTCCAGTCCTCATTTTCATTATAAACAAATCATGATAGGACCATATTGTTTGCAAAACAAACTTCAGCCTTATACTTGGCTTGATTATTTGCGTAAAGTACAGTAAGAATAATTATCTTTACATAGGCCTTTTAAACTGGTTTTGATGGGACTCTCTTCCACAAGGAACCTCAGATAAAACCTTTTAAACCTGAGCCAAGCTGTGGATTTGTGTCATCAAATGCCTATGAGTTGCGTAAACTCCTCTCTTCATGAGTTCCCAAGTACATGGGTTTCCTAGCCCTGTTAGAAAGTGACATGACATTCTTTACTCACCGCAGGTTAGGAAACCTGTACAGGGACTAAGTAGACAAGGTATGAGGCCAGTTTTCCTTAAAGGCTTTTATTGGCTTTGCAATTATACTTGATTCCTTAAAGGGAAGTACACTCTTTCAGTAAAAGCCTTGGTAAAATGACCAGTTTCTGAAACTGTGTTCCTTTGCAAAAGAAAATGGATTCTTATTACACTAATGCAAATAGTTATATTGCCATAAGTTAAGAATACTCACACTAGTTTCTAAATTCTGAAGAAACCAGGTAGAAATAAAGAAATATACTCCAAATTATGTTCACAAGAGTATACCTTATTCAATTTTTAAAAGCTGTAAATAGCTCAAAATAAGTTTCCTTGACTCTGAAAAACAAAACAAGGATCAACAATGTTTTAAGCAAAAGGTAAAAAAAGATTACTCATATTTTCTATTAGTTCAGTCCATTCTGTTAGTTCTTGTTCTGCTTAATATTCATGATCATTTCAGGTCTTCATGAGTCCTGTACATTTTTCCTCTATTCCAATGTCACAATCTCCAAAGTTATCAGAAACCTGCTTTTGAGAGCACATGTCAAAGTCCTATAGCTTATCATAAACTACCTTTTGAAGAGGATCAAAACAAGACAACTGTCTGTGAATAACAAAATGTCCAGTGTTTTTACAGTTAAAAACATGATTGATAAAGAAATTTGCTTATCTCTGTGGTTTACAGTAACTTAACATAATAACATTAATTAGGATTGATAGCATATACTCAGACATTAGAACTTTAGAAATCCCATACAATTTTGGAATGTATATTAATGTTATTCACTGAAATATAATGTGAAGACGATTAAGCATCATTTTGGCAATCCCCCATACCCCAAAATTTCAAATAATCCTGTTTACCTCTCTTTTCGATGCTCCAGGGTCCCTTTGTAGCATCCAAAAACTAGGTGTCAGAAAAGATAACCTTGAAACTGCAATTTGATTTTGGGAAGCCTGTTAAATACGTTAGAAGTTTAAAACACTTGATATAATGAACTACAATTCCAGGTTACTATAAGCTATTTATTTAGCCAAAATAATGACTCAGAAAATTTTTTAAACAAAGCAAAAACTTTTACTCAGTAAGAGGGAAGACTTAGCTTTCCAGTTTGTCTCTTGTCTTCACTTTCTTTTCTTTGGCAATCTATTTGCAAGGCAAACGAAAATCTTTCATTATCCTTTACTACTACATGAAAATTTGTACAAGGGAGAGAAAGTCAAATTTTACCCTTACTTTAGTTTACCACTAATATCAACCTGAATTTTCTTTTTCCTTGTTTTGTTTTTTGAGACAGAATTCCATTTTGTTGCCCAGACTGGAGTGCAGTGGTGCAATCTCAGCTCGCTGTACCTCTGCCCCCTGAGTTCAAGTGATTCTCCTGCCTCAGCCTCCAGAGTAATTGGGATTAAAGGCACCCACCACCATATCCAGCTAATTTTTGTGTTCTCAGTAGAGATAAGGATTCACCATGTTGGTCAGGCTGGTCTCTAACTCCTGATCTCAAGTGATCTGTCTGCCTTGGCCTCCAAAAATGCTGGGATTGTAGGAGTGAACCATCATCTCCAACCAAACCTCAATTTCCTAATGAAACCTAATAGACAGTTGTATCCATTCTTAACCAGTTTTCCCATGAGGTTAGATTCTTATAAGCTTTGTATAACCCTTTAAAAATTTTACTAAAGAGCATATTAGTGCCTTAAGAGAACCTTGTAGTGCTTTTATTTCAATGCACAATTTATGGAAAAATCATATAATACCCTTTTGAATTTAGTTGGTATGTTTATGCACAGAATTTCTTTTGTGAGGTTCATTTTTAGAAATCTTCACACTTGTTTAAACTTTTAGTTTTATTTTACCTAATTTAAAACAGTTCTTTAACCCTAGGCAAAAATGTACATTTCCATGCCTTCTTAAATTATTTTAATAAAAACACATTATACTGTTGTTACATATCTTGTAGGTAAATCTGTTTTCAGTGGTCTCAATTACATGTTATAATGGTAACACTTAGCAATTTTAACTTTAATAAAAAATCTGTTAAGTTGTTTCAAGTATGCACTAGATGCTGATATAATTTGACTCCTTCCAGCATAGTTAAGGTTAATTCTGTATGTCCTGAGACCTTACCAAGATGTAAAGCAGGCAAGTCAAACAGGTCTCAAAGACCAAAGAAGCAGTTTATAACCTTAAAACATTTAGTAAACCTGGTATATGACTTGCACAATTTAGACCACCTATTTACATTTTAACAACATTTGCATTTTACCATTTATCTTTAAGACTGTTTTTATTTCTCAAAGATTAAAGTCACGTGAACTAAAAGGTATTATAACTTTTGCCTTTTCTTAAAAGTATATTTGATCTAAATGCCTATTTTTAAGCCAATTAATTAAAGCTCTTTTTATAGGCAAAACACACAACACACATGTAACTACACGTAGAAGAAGAGCCAGTAGTTATAAGATATTTCATTTGCCAATCTCCTAATTGACTTATTGGCCTCTGGGTGGAGCCCTTTAAGAGTAAGTCTAGGAAAGCATGCAGTTTCCAGGGTCTAATAAACAGAAATAGTCAGAAGACAAAAACAGATTTTGAGAGAACTCTATCTGCCTCTAATTCCTGAAGTCCTATGAGGAAAACACAGGTTTCTACTAAAATGGAATCCATGGCACATTTTCCATTTTTTCCAAAGAGTCACAGACCATCAGGAATTATATTAGGGCCACTCACACATACATTATTTGTAGCAAGACAAAGTGGAGAAAAGTAATTCAGTCGACTGAGAAGAAAAAAGCCTTTTCCACTAAGACAAGATCAAAGAAAATAAAAGCATAAAGGCTTTTTAAATATACCTATAGCTTGGATGTCCACTTTTAATTAAGCTGAGAGCTTTTTAAGAAAATTCTTTTAAATCCCTTGTTACCTGATCTTAGCCATATCAATTGACCAATATTTCTGGCTTTTGTGCTTTACCAGAAGTAACCTCACAGGTAAAACCAACAAGCCTTAATTAAGGTTCTGACTTAATCGTGAGCATGCAAAATATTTTCAAAGGGAGGTAAACAGTTTTTACAACATCTAGAATCTTTAAGGGTAACTCAGAAAAAGAAAGATTTAAGAAAGGAAGCTAGAAGTTGTTCATAGAGGGGAAGAGAATTAACAAGTGACAAAACTCACACAGCTATTAACCTGAAAGTACTCATCCCCCAAGCCAGGATTGAACCTGCGTCACTAATGTAAAATGGCAGAGGCCTAAAGAAAGTACTGCCACGTGGTTACAGGTCATGTTCCCAAGGATGTAAAACAAGATGGAGGCCTGCTGCGAAGTTTGTTACTGACCAGTTTGCTGGACTGACTTGAACATCAGGTTTATGGGGGTCCTAGGTCTGCATCTTATCTTAAGGTATCCTTCTTTCTAATAGAACCATACAGAAAGACATGACAAGCATGTCAGATTGGCTACAGCTTAAAACTAATGTCATAAATCCTTCTTCATTAATCAAAACTTTAAGATAATATAAACAGTGTGATCCTTACCATTCCTTTTACCAGTCTGCACAGGGAGAGAGAGGCCAAAAGTCTGAGTGGTTAAAAACAAAAAAAAGACTTTTACCTTTTTGCTAGCATGTTGGGCTTCTGGGTTCCCTTTCCCCAAGCTCAATTCTAAGCCAACCAGTTTAAGGTTTGGGAAATTTAACTTTTCCTGGTTTGGAATATGCATCCAAGGGAAGTGTCCTGTAGTATGGGGACACAATCACCCATCTATGAAGAGAGGACAGAGGAGAAAAAAAGAAAAGGAAGGCTTTTTGTTTGTTTGTTTTTTGTTTCAAAGTCCCAGGGGCTCAGGAGGGATTCGAGGGAATTATAGACTGAAAATGAAGATGAATGGTTACTAATCAGGGAAGAGGGGATAAGGCGCTCCTCATTCCTTTCTCTTCCCAGTGAATACCCAGAGTATGTGAGGGAGAGAAAGGAGGCATCCATTCTCTTTTTTCCATCCTTATGTCTCCAAGTCCTGGTGACCTCAACAGGGTGCCACCATGGGTGTCAATGCAGTTTTCACTCATGTTAACAGGGGATCTAGGGGATGG
The DNA here is from genome assembly GCF_000951035.1 of Colobus angolensis palliatus. Taxonomy (NCBI): domain Eukaryota; kingdom Metazoa; phylum Chordata; class Mammalia; order Primates; family Cercopithecidae; genus Colobus; species Colobus angolensis. The sequence continues at coordinate 4,029,247 of NW_012116032.1, read as the reverse complement.
GATTATCTACTCTTACCCACATACTCCCCCACCCCAGCCCCCCGCCCCCCAGCTGTCATAACCTTTAAGTTCCCTGGACCTCATTTATTCCATGGATATTGGCATGACCTCCATGCATGAAATGGGAGGCTTGCCTTAATCAGCAGGAATTAGTCATGCTTACCTGCACTATGCCTTTTAACCTCTGTCATCATCCGCTTCTTGGATCCCTCCAATCCAGTTTTATTTCCTAGGGCTTCAACCCAAAGCTTGGAACTGAGTTTGGGACAAAAGAACTGCCTCAAGGGGTTTCATGGACTCATTAAGTGTCAGGTGTCCCTCACCAGACTGCAGCCATCAGTCAGCAGTGTTGCTCCTTTGCTGCCTTCTCAAACAAGGGAGAGGAAAGTATCTTGTGAATTGATGTCCTAACCTAGTAAAACACCTTTCAAGAAAAAAAAAAATCCTCTGGCATAGAGAAGCCCCCTGTACTCACGGGGCTATGTTATTAGGTTGGTACAAATGCAATTGCCATACCTACCATTCTGATGGCAAAAAAAAAGAAAAGAAAAACTACCTTCATACCAACCTATCAACTCCTGGTAGAGAAAAATTAAATAAATAAATAAATAAATAAATAATCAGCGTAAGTGTAGGGATGTGTTAACTGCTGACAGGGTGGAGAAAAGGAAAAAGAACAGTCTGAATGCTGGGCGGGCGGGGAAGATGCCTGGGGGAAGAACCTCCTATTCTAATGCAAATGGATTTCTCCAGCAAGGAGAGAAACTTTTGCTGTCTCCTTCTTCCTGACTCATCCAGAGGAGAAAACATTCCATGGGCATCTGGCAAGAGGGGATGGCCAGCGGAAATGCTGGCCAGCTGGACACAGAGGGTCCTTGGGGATGAGGGGCGGGGGGCGGGAGCCACCACTTGCCTGTCCGTAATGCATGTGAGCCCGTGGCCATTGGGGTAGGGGGTGGAACACCCCCAGTATTGTAAAAGAAAAGATCAATGTCATTACAGTTCTGAAAAAAAAAAAAGGAAAATGCCAAAGAAACGTCTGGGTTGGACCAAGGCCAACATTCCCAAGCCCTGAGAACAACGGTAGGAGTGGACAGTGTCCCTACCCTCAGAAAAAGTCTGAGGATGAGAAAGCTCAGAAACAAAAGTAAAAGTGATTTTTGTGTCTGCATTTTACTCACCCTTCTGATGTGTCCCCATACAGACCACCAAAATGATTCTGGATTTTTGTTCCTTAGTTCAGCTAAATGCAGGTTCTTTTCTCAGGACAGGGAAAAATTAGGCATATGAACACACTGAAGGGTGAAGAGGTTGGAATTATTAAGTGAAAGGAAAGCTGTCCGCAAAGAAAGAAAGGGGTTCTCCAAGCAGATTTCTCCCTCACAACAGAGTACCAGGACTTCCACACAGGAGCTGAAGAGGCCAGGCTCCTTCCATGCATAAGACATGAATTCCTGGTGGCTCCATCCCATCCATCCAGTGCACATGCAGGCCCTTTGTCTGAGTCACTCCACATTGATTTATTTCCCTTACTGTGCATGTGTTAAGGGGTGGAATTTTTCCCTGTGGGTGTGTTTAGGCAAGCCCCTTGTGCACAATGACCTGGGTGGTTTGGAGGTTCTTGGGGGACCCTCCCCTATCTGCCTAGCCACTTGGCTTTCTCCTGCCTCTATCAGTGGTATTTTACTTTTAACAAATCTGGATACTGTCAATTGCAATGATTTAAGTAGTTTTCATTCAGAATCAAAATGCCGGAAAAGTGGTAACATTTCCAAAGAGATAATTTGCAATGTCATAAGAAAACACAGAACTAATTCATTTACCCATCTTTTTATAAATGTCTTAGACATGAATTATTAATAACAAATTAGAAAATTACAATTTTTCCTATTCACTATTGAGTTCTGACAATAGAGCCATATTTCAAAATGCTTTTTAAAAATATGTTGATAATGTTACAATTATATAAACATATCATTTGTATTCTCATATTTTGATACTTCAGCTGGCACTGAAAAGGAAAGGTGGCAGGGAACTGAACAACTAACATTGGCACAGTTTTTGCATTCATAAATAATCATTCTCATGATAAAGAAAAAGTGGCTTAAGGAAATTAATGAAAACTGAGTCAAAATCACATTTAAAGACAATGATAAGTGTTCCAAAGCAAGTGTATCCCATCGTAAGGCCTGTGTTCTTTCAACAACATTAGGAATAAGAATTGATTTTGTTAAATGCTTAGACTAGTAATGTGAAATACTCAGTTGGTCCTCAATCCCTCCGTTGCTTCACTGGTATTAGACATTCCTTTATACAGCCAGTATGCATGAACATGACATCATAGTTTTTCCAAGTATTAAGTATAAATTCATCACAATAAATCTGATTTGAAACAATTCTTTGTCAACTAATTGTATAGATATTTGAAACATTAAAATAGAGATTCAAAGGCCACCAGAGGTCTTGGAGACAGGTAGAATTTTTAAGGAGTCTAGAGAAGGAACATCTATGTGACACATTTGGTATGTATTTAGATTTTTTAAATATTTCAAACCAATAGTGATGGTGGGCATAGGGAGAGACAGGGATACGGGTCTATAATGTGAGTTCTTCATCTAGATAGAGGCATCACATATTCTGGAATTGCAGAGCATGAGATGTTAGCTCTGAAGAACCTATTACCAAAAACAATTATAGCACTTCACAGATGCTTGTATACTCCACAGATGTGTTTACCACACTAACACAAACGACTGCAATATGTGAGGAAATGCTTTTTTAAAAAATACTAATTAAGTGTTCTAGTTCTTCTCATTAATGAAGCTTATCATTTCCCTCTCCGTTTTATTTTTTTGGACACTTGAACTAACTTGAAACAGAGATAAGAATATTTTAGGGGAAATAATCCATTTATATTCTCCTTCATCTCCCCCTTACATGTTGAAATAAGATACAGAAATCTGGTAGTAGGTTTACATATTGGTTTTCTTTTTATTTTTTCTATTTTTATTAGTCATTAAGGCACTCCTATTTTGTCTCACTCAAAATCTGCAGATCTTAATGCATGGTTTTCTTTATTAACTATTATTAAATTCTGTCATGCAATATGTCTAATTAAGGTTCAGTCATTAGAATTAATTTTAGGAAAAATATCCGTCCCAGACATAGTGTCCTAAAATACTTTATAGAGATGTTCTTAATTTACACAATATTTGGAGTACTTGGTTTCACTGCTTGTTGAGATATTTAACCCTGTTTTTTTGCACTATGATTCTCAATATAATGCAATGTTTAAGGCAAGTAAAATTTTTCTTATGTTGTATAACATATTTAGAAGATTATGCAACATAATAAGACTGCAAAAAAAAAAAAGATCATACTCCATTTACAGTTTTATTTTTCTTATCATCTCCATGGGGTTCCACCTTAACTATGGGGGGGGGGACTTATCTCCACATCAAAACCATTTTTAGTTCCCTGTTACAAGCAATAAATTCCACCTGCCTCCAGGTGTCAAGTTATTGAGCCATTGTATGATGGCACAATATCACAATATTACACATACACACACACACACACAGATGACACACTAAGATGTGATGTAGCACAGACTAGGAGTAGATCACTCTGCCAGGGGACTCATACTGCTTCCTCAACATCTCCTGGGTCTTAGGGGTAGAACAGACTTGCAGAGAAAGGCAAAGCTCCTATGGGGTGAGAATTGCAATTTTCCCCACCCCCTGTGTAAACCTGTGGATTGGAGAATTAGGCTTATAATGTGCAAAATTAAAAGAACAGTATGAAGGAAACGGCATGTTTTAAAAAGATTTTAAACTTGAAATGTAGGCTTATTTGATAACACATATAAGACTAAAGTTTAATAGTATTAAAAGAAACAACAAAATGCCTTTGACTCAACATTATTCAAGTTGTAGGAAAGAACAAAGAAGACACTTTCAATTTTGTATGTACTGTATTTTTAAGTAGATGTGTTTCAATGTAAAACTGACATTTATGACTAGTAGATTTTGCATTTAAGAATCAGAGAAAGAAGGGATTCAAACTGTGATTTCCAATTTTGCTCTAAAAGTGTGGCACAAAGAAATAACTATTCTTACTTAAACTATAATTTCCCAAGCTGTAGGCATAAACAATTTTAGAAGAAACCAGATGAAATAAATGATAAACACTGAAACACCTTTTAGAACTAAAAAACCCTGCCCCAACCTGTGTGTGTGTGTGTGTGTGTGGTGTTTGTGCGTGAACATTTAAAAGTGCTGAGTGAAAAACAGTAATGACCTTTCCTCATTCTGTTTCAATGAATAGAGTAATTTAGCTGTCAGTATTATTATTAGAATGTAAAAGTAAACACATAATATTTTAAAATATTGCCTTTTTTGTCAGAAATTCCTTCTATTCTTTAACTGTTAAGATAAATCCCCTCTAAAATTGCACTTTTGTTTTCCTTTATATGTATGTATATTTGCTTACATGAGTGTGTAAGTATAAGGGTATATTTATTACATATTGTATATACACATATGTATATAAATTAAATACAATAATTTTTTTCCTCCATTAATTTCTCTTCAGAAAATTATTCATATAGATGTTTTATGCCATAGAAAACATTGCCCAGGAAAAAGTCTTAGAACATAAGATTTTTAACATCTTAGAACTTTTTAAAAATGATTGATTTTTGAAACGTGCTTTTAATTTTTTATATGTGGTAATTGAACACCATTATTGCATAATGAAATGCCTTGAAGTTTTGTGGATGAATTGTATATATATTTTTTGGATTTAGTTACATTACATAATGCAATTAGTTACATTTTTTTTTATTTGAAACATACATTGTTCCAAAACATGACACAAGAGCACATACACTCAAATTGAAAGCACAGTAAATCAAACAATTTCACCCTCTCTTAAAAGTAATCTAGCACGTTGCCTGTGTAAGTGTTAAAAAAGTAAATTATACAATTATATCTCAAAAATTCCTCATGAAAAGGACTTTTAAAAGTCTAGGCCCCAACATACTAGACTAAAAATCAAAATGGAGTCACCCATGGTAAACTTCAACATCACCAAATCCAAATAAACTCAGCTATTACCTGACCTTCCAAAAAATCAGGAGAAATAACAGCCAATTACCCAAACAGGCCAATTACCCAATGAAATGCCCAATTGCAGAATCCTGAATAAAGCCAATTGAAATGTTGAAACTAAAAAAAAAAAAAAATCTTACTCATTTCAGATATTTTTAAAGTGCTGATTAATAAAACAGATTATTGAAATAATCTATGAGAGCCATTTTTTCTTTCCCTAGTCAACAGTATATGAATTTCATTCACATACTTGCTATATATAATTAAATCTTCCTTTCTCCTTTTCGTAGATACATTTGGAAAAGACTAGCTCAGAATAAGTAGGAACACTCTCCTCTAGCGGACTAATATGTTTTGGAGTCAAAGATTTGTCAAAACTACTTTAATTTGATAAAACACAGGTCCTTCAAAGAAATGTGGTGGTAGCTCCATTGAAAGCAAGTTGCTTAAATGTAACAACCAGTCATAACAAGGAGGTAGAATAGCATACTAGCCACTATGTGCCAGAAAGAGTACAGCTTTGTGATATTCTTACAAATAAGCTATGGCAAGCAAGGATTTGTATTGAGGGTTACAGAATAACTGAGAATTCCTTCTATTGTCTTTATACGCTTTAATGGCATGCCAGAGAACCTTTATCTGATGGAAGTAATCACTAGCTAATTAGTCAAACAAGCAGGGTGATAGCTGATTATCTAAACATGTATACTTTGACCATTTTTAACTGTTATGGAGCATGAAATGATTGAAATAATGTCAGAAAAAAATTTAAGTTTGAAGAATCTAGTTTACCATCTCATGACAGTTCATGAAATCAACTCTTCCAAACTTGAGTTCTGAGAAAGCTAAAATGCTACTAAAGTTGAAGCAGTACTAATGATGATATTATATCCAGCACTCACAACTTCAGTTCAGACTTAAGAAAAGTTGACAGAGAATCAATACCCAACATATATAAACTGTGCTGACTATCCAGGTGGGCTCTTGTAATCCTGTTAAACCTACTTAGATCACACATTTTTCTAGGATGTAACTCCATTTACAATTACCTACTCCAAAATCCTTTTGAAATGACACTAGGGATGCATTCATAAGGCCTTGTTAATGTCAAATCATGCCTTCAATTGACAGACAAGATGAAACTATGAACTCCTCGTCTCAATAGTGAAAAGTAGAACCAAGAGGCCATGGTTGGGTGAGGGAGCAGTCATGCTCCCTGTGTCCTTGTAGAGTATTGCAAAACCTGTTCGTCTGCAACCTAGTCAGAGAGCAATTCCTGAAAACAGTATCAAAAACAACTCTAGCTAGAAATTCCCCAACTGACCACCAACAGACAAGCTGGTGCCATCCCACCAACTACCTGGAGTTAGTCAATTAAGAGAGAATGATGATATGGGGCTAAAAGATCATTCTGTCAAGACTCTATACTTCACTCTCTTCTCTCCTCTCTTGACCTGAGATTTTTAATTTTATAATCTCTAACTCTCCAATGCCCCCCCATCAGAGTGCACTTTTCTTCTGCACTGAAGTTGTTGAAGTAGTGTGCCCCTAGTCTGCAGACTGCTTTCAGAAAATTAAGTTTTCCTTTTTCCTCTGGAGAAACCAATGGTCTTTTGTTAACTCTAATCATTGCATATGTGCATCCAACTGACAAGTCAAAGCCCACACATATGATGTATGATGTGGAAAATTTTACAGTGTAATGTGTCAGTTTGTGTGAAAATAATTTGTAAAAAATATTCTGTGAAATATTTTGCATGTGAAACGAATGTCAAGAATTATTATTTTTGTTATTTACTTTTTTCTGACTAATATAATACTATTTTCAGGTTTGAATTAAGACTGTAATTACCACGCCTTTTTTGTTGTTGTTGCTTTGAGACAAGGTTTCACTCTGTCACCCAGGCTGGAGTTCAGTGGCACAATAATGGCTAACTGCAGCCTCAATCTCCCCAGGCTCAGGTGATATTCCCATCTTAGCCTCCTGAGTAGATGGGACCACAGGCATGTGCCACCACTCCTGGCTTATTATTATTATTTTTTTTATGGAGATGTGGTTTCTCCAGTTGCCCAGGCTGCTCTTGAACTTCTGGGCTCCAGACATCTACCCTCCTCACCCACCCAACGTCCTGGGATTACAGTCTTCAGCAACAGCACCCAGTCTATCAATTTTTTTTTTTTTTTTTTGCTTTTTGTTTGTTTGTTTATGATTACCTTCTACATACTTATTACTTGTTATAGTCTTTCTATACTTTCCAGTGAGAATTGGATCTCTTGCTTCTTGCATTGTCTTCTTATAGTTTTATTTTGGTCCTAGGTAATGTATCTTTTATTACTTGATTAAAATTTAATTAAGTCAACAATAGTACACCTTTTGTTAAAACATTATTTAGTCTGGGTGTGATGGCTCATGCCTGTAATCCTAGCACTTCAGGAGGCTGAGGCATGTGAATGGCTTCACTCCAGGAGTTTGAGACCAGCCTGGGCAGCATGAAAAAACCCTGTCTGTACATACACACACACACACGAAATAGTTGGGCATGCATGGTGGAGCATGCTGAGTTGGGAGAATCACCTGAGCCCAGCAGGCCCAGGCTACAGCCAGCCGTGATTGCACCACTGCCCTCCAGTCTGGATGACAGAGTAAAAGCTTGCCTAACAATCAAACAACACGAAAACGTTATTTATTAGGATTCAAATCTCCTCTTTTCTCCTTTTAGTCATATTTCATACTTTAGCATTTTTTTAAATTTTTTTTCCCCTTTGGTGTCCATATCAAAGCAATCTTTTGGTTCTTTTACATCTAAGAAGACTTCTTATCAGCCTCCTTTACATATTTATTTGAAAAACATTTATATTTCTCAATTCATTCTAACATTATGACCTCTTTTGTATCTTTCAATCAGTTCCCATGTGTGGACCACTTTTTGTTGTTACTGTTTTAATTGTAGATTATTCTGTAATTTTCCTAATTGAACAGTCTTAATATAGAAGAGACATACAATGTCTACAAATTCAATGCAAACATCTCATTTAAACTAGGATCCTATGTTACCACTCGAAAGCATACAAGAAAAAAAATCTCAAATTGAACATGTGTATGAATAATCACATTTTCTTCTCTCTACACTTGAATTGCCTTTGAAAACAAATAGCATTTCTTTCCTAATAAGCAATTTCTTTTAGAGGGAACACCATTTACCTTCTTCACACTTCTTAACATTGGTTATTTCACTTCTATTCAACATAAGCACACAGACTCCAAATCTTTTTCTTATTTCGTGTTTTTAGCCTCCATCATTACCATCATAAATATTATTATTTAACAAATTATTATTAAAAATCAGGATAATATTAGTCTCAAACAGCAGATGAGATTTTAAATTTAAAAGAAAATAAACTAGAAACTAGAAAGCATGTTACGGTCTTAGGAAATGATTTGCAGATGAAAAATATTCAAATTTTAAATTAAGCTAATTGTTACTCCCTTAATACAAATAAAACAAATAAATACAGAATTCACAGTAATCTTTACCTCATTCTAGCTTAATCTACTTTGTAATTCCTTTTCTTAAAATGCAAGTAAGGCTTGTCAAAACTATGTTTAAGTCAATTGATTTTTTTCTGAAGGTTTCAAATAGGCAACTACATATATAACTATATTATATAATGAAAATGTATCCATAAATGAATAGGATATATACATATAACTGCCTATTAGCTTTGTTTCTCTATATATCTCAGCTTAAAAATTATGAAAAAGGGCACATATATACATACATACAATATGGCTTATATATATGTATGTTCATATGTATGTATATATGTGCCCTAAGCCATATGACATATGTATGTACATATCTTTTCCGTAATTTTTATCCTTAAATATTGTGTCTGTTTTAGACCTAATTCTACCTCTCTCTCTATCTTTATTTATTTATTTATTTATTTTGAGAAAGAGTCCTTCTGTTACCCAAGCTGGACTGCAATGGTACAATCATGGCTCACTACAACCTCAGCTTCCTGGGCTCAAACCTTCCTCCCACCTCAGCCTCCTGAGTAGCTGGGACCACAGGCATGCACCACCATGCCCAGCTAATTTTTTATTTTTTTGTAGAGATAGGTATTGCTGTGTTGCCCAGGCTGGTCTTAAACTCCTGAAGTCAGGCAATACTCCTGCCTTGGCTTCCCAAAAGTGCTGAGATTACAGACTCTGTGCCCAGCTGATTTTTAGAATATATATTTAAAATCAGACTAAATGAGCTGGACATTTGGCTAAAATCCTGAATTCATTACAGCCAGTTACTCTGTTACTTGGTGCCTTTGTAATATTTCTTCAAATGGTTTAATGGGTATAAGCCATGGTCTTGACTTATTAGTCTCATTTTTAGAATTAGGTCCACAATAGACACAATATTTCAGATCAAAAATTATGGAAAAGGGTACATGTATACACACATATGTATGTATGAATTATTTATGTATATATACACATGCCCTTTTCTATAATTTACAACCTGAAATATATGTATTTGTGTGTGTATATATGTGTGTATACATACATACACATTTACTAAATAATTAGGGTTATAGGAGCAACAAAAAACATCCATAATCAAATAGGATATATACATGTCATCTATTAGTTTTGTTCCTCTGGGGAATCCTAACATAGTACTAAAAACATAGATTTTATTAAAAAACTTATGTGTTAATCTCTTTACTATAAATTATAATAATGAAAATATGCACATTAAAATATTTTTAATAGAATGCACTAGTGAAAATATATATGTAGAATACTACCTAAGATTAAGTAACATCTGAGCTGTTGTAATAGATATTCTGGCATTACTTTTTATACATATTCATGTATTTAAAATAGTTCTGTGATGAACTTATAGCACTTGTATAATTAGAAAAATATCATTTTGCCAGGCACAGTGACTCACATCTGTAATCCCAGCACTTTTGGAGGCTGAGGCAGGAGCATTACTTGAGCCCAGGAGCTTGAGACTAGTCCTGGAACCATAGCAAGATCCGTATCTACAAAACATTAAAAAATTAGCCTGCCATGGTGGTGTCTGCCTGTAGTCTCAGCAACTTAAGAGGCTGAGGTGGGACGATCGCTTAAGCCAAGGAGGTCAAGGCTGCAGTGAGCTATGATCACATGACTAAACTCCAGCCTGGGTGATGAAGGGAACCCACCCTATCTCACAACAAAATAAATAAAAGATGAAAACACTTCATTTTGAAACTAAGTACAAATATTAGTAACTAAGAAATTACTTTACAAAAAAAAAAGAAAGCTATATACAAAAAAAAGAAGCTCCTTAGAAAGCTACTTACAAAAAAAAAAGTCCATTTTTTAGATTCTATTTATATGAATTAACTTTAAGGCGAGTTAACCTGAGATAAAATTAGTAAACTACTCCATATCCTTCTAGCTAAATCAACTACAATTTTAAATAATATAAAAGGAGGGAGGAATATTTAACATCAAAACTAAGAGAAATCTGTAATAAAATATACCTAACATGTACCAAATATAGCTGACATATACCAAAAAATAAGAGTGGCTGCTGAGAGTTGAAAAACCACTCTCTGCATCCTGCGTCAGAAGTTTTCTCTGGAAAGAGTTGTCACAATAATAAAGCATCTATTCAATAATACCTTGACTAATTTGAGAATAAGGCCATAGATGGGAGCAAGACAATCAGAGAATGCTGCTAAAAGGTCCTCCGAATATATTCCTTCTATAAAAAGATAAAAAAGAATATATAAAACCTAACAGCTTGCTGTGAAAAAAAGCAGCAAGGAAGATAGAGGTCACAGAACATAAAACACAATTGTTTAGGGAAAAATCAATACTTGTGTGAGAAAATAAAGTCTAGGAAATCTACCAACATCTGTCTAATAGTGGCTTCTGAAAGAAAAAAAAGAATGATAGTGGGATGAAGCAAATAATCAAAATAATAACAGAATAACTTTTCACAGAGCTAAAGAAAGACTTTAGACTACCAAATGTTAGACTAAATGATCCTCATATACATAGATTGATTCTTCTGAAATTTTGAAATTCAAAGAATAAAGATAATTCCACAAATTCTTCTAAAGTAGGAAAACAGATACAAGATGACAGACTATGTAGAAATAAACAAGAAAGTATATGCAGTCAGAGCTCCAACTCCTCACTCAAAGTCCAACTGCCAGCACCTGAGTTTCTTTGTCTAAGATTCTCAGCTCATCAGAACCCATGCCAGGGAATCCAATGCCCCGTTCAATGCATGATAAAAACTGGGGAGTAAATATCCGTAATTTCTCACTCTTCAGGGGGAGTTACATTGAGGCACAACAGTTACACTGATTCTCAAGGATCCTCTGTGGGATAAGGTTTCAGATACCCACTGTGATAATTCACTTGATAACAAACCTTTTATTGGTTGCCTTCCCTTTTCTCTGAGATTTCCCATCTACACTGCAAATATTTTTAGATTCGTCTCCAAAATCAACTATTTGAAATAAAATTCTTGCTTAAAAGGCTCCTTTGGGAAAACCCAAACTAAGCGGGAAAAAATGCTGGGGGAGGAAGTGGTCATTAGTGAATTTAGAAACAACAATGTCTGCACAGTTCTTGGGAAAAATTATTTTCCACATAAAATGCCACGTATTATCAATTAGTAAAAGGATAAAATGAGAATAATTGATAACATGCAAGCATCTAATATGTTTCTGGAGTGCTGCAATATGAATGAAAAAAAAAAAGAGTCAAGAAAGTGTAAGATATTAGAATTAAAGAGTAGCCAAATTTGCAACTTAAAAAAATCCCAGGACAAGAGCCATATAATGCACCTAAAAAGAAGGAAGTATATTAGTTATTTGTTTGATTAAATAAACATGTTAGTGGTTTATTAAGTAAAATTTTTTGTATAATAACAAAATAATAGAAAAATAATAGAAATTCAAGTGTAAGAGGGATTGGAGGAAGAAGATGAACAAGAAACTGAAAATTCAAAAATGAGATAAAACATTACAGTCAGTTGAAAAAGAAGATATATTCCATCTGATCTTGAAATTTGAACCAAGTAGCATAAGCTCACTAACATACACATATTTCTTTCTCTATGATTCAATCATAGTATTTCATTTAGAGAAAATAAAGTATATATACTATGGAATTATATCTGAATCTGGGAAAGCTTAATCAAATCTACTGAACATAACATGTCAGATGAACCAAAAACAGAAAATGACAAATGTGAGCAAGAATTTGAAGAATGACAGGGAAGGAAATTTTACTTTCAATAATATATCCATCTATAAGGTTTAAAATTTTACTCCCAGGTACATGTATCACTTTTATAATAAAAAAAGAAGCTATTCATTTCAAGCCCTAAAGATTAATGGTAATTATAGCAATAGAGATAAAGATAATATAAACACTTCCACCACATCTTAAGATTAAGCAGCAGTCATGGTTTGTTTTGCAATAAGATTCAGCAATCTTGTTAAACTTAATCTAGTACTATAATCCATAGCATTCCCACAACCCCAAAGATAATTCACATTTTGTTTTACATTTTGAAAAATGGCTTTGAAACAGAATATCAGGATAGAAACACCAGCCTTTTCTATTTGGAAATTTGATGGAACAGTGTATTAGATAAGTGCAATTTATCTGAGAGATGTATATTAGTTACCTATTTTTTTTTTAATTGCAAGATGCAATTTTTATCACTTATTCCATTCAGAAGCACATGTCATAAGGTGACTTGTGTTTTCAAATGATCTTAGCACAACTAGCTTTTCTCATTAAGGCTTCACTGACCTAAACAAACAGTCTACTTTAATGCATTCCCCATATTTCTCTCCTATTATCCAAATTTTATTTATTATTTTATATATTTTTTTACACTGCATGTATCACTATCTGAAGTTCCGTTATTGGTTTTAGTTAAGTGTTATCTACTGCCTGCCCCTAAAATGTAAATGCAACAAGAAGAAATAATTATTATATCTTATTTCCTTCATATTCTCAGATTCTCAGAGCGACACTCAACATGTACAAGATACACTATCGAACACAACAAACAGCTGCGAAATAGATGAGTCATGCAGAAAAAGAAACATTCTTAAGATACTACTAATTAATTTTTTATTTAATATTCCTATCTTCATTTCTATTTTAAACATTGATAAAAGAGACAATTTAAGAAAATATAAGAAAATGTCTTAATATCTAATGAGATGTGGGTTGTTAACATTATTTAAATAATAATTTTAAGTGAAGCAAATCTTTTATTGTATAAATATAAATTTTTTAATTTATTAATTTTAGTTTGATTCTTTTTAAGTTTGTAAACTTATTTAAAAAAAAACCCAAAAAACGTGGGAACAAGGCAAATATATGAGTTGCACATCGTGACAATATCATGTGAGCTAAAGACACATTTCAGTTTTTTACAGGATATTAATTAGGGATGTATCTGATCCCATAATCTTGTAATGACATTTCTTTATCAAGTTGCCTTTGATCACACAGTTTTCAACTGCTTTTTGAATCGGTCTAAATGTTTTTCTGAATCTCTCCTTTATTAATATCTACTATAATAATTAAATTAAAATATTTGATGTATTTTTATTTTATATGAGCATTAGTTACGATTTTAGCTTTTTTGAAAAATTATACTTTCATAAGTATAATTAGGTACACATTAAATAATATGTATAATATTTATGCTGGTTTTGAAAAAAATAATGAACACTTAATAGAGTTACCCACTTTAAGAATAAGAACATTACCAATAGCATTAAAATGTCACCCAGTGCTTCTAAATCATGCCTGCTCTCCATCTTAGAGGCATACACAGAATACTCTAAATTTTGATTGATGTCTCCTCTTCAATATCTATCTTTCAGTTTTTGGATGCCATAAAGTTTATTCAAATGAACTCCAAAGAATTGAACATGTGATAATTTAGATTATTGAATTAAATATATTTTTGAAAAATACACGCACATTTATCATAAGTAAGGCCTTGCTTGTACTGTTGCCTTTAGCTTTCCCCAGTCCTTTAAAAAATGCGAAATACTAAAGCAGTCTAGATTTGGAATAGAATTCAATGCTTTAAAAAAGACTTTCTAGTCACATAGTCAAAAATGAGTTAATTAAGAGAAGATAAAATATGACATTCTTGTTCGAAGAACATATATGACCTTAGACTACATTTAATAATATATCATCAACAGTGAAAGAAACATGATATATTTATTTTCTGCTAGGTAAATTTAATTTAGCTCATAAATTTTCACTGGCTTAAGAAAAGTGGAACCCATCTGGAAACACTGATAATTTCTATATCAATTAGAAAGATATAACTTGAGAAATTTGTAAGGGAAGATGATCTCTATAAAAGAAATATCTAGAGAATTACAATTTTAGAAAGCAGGTAGATTTCTATAGTAAGAATGTAAAAAATAGAACTTGGAGAAATGGAAAATATATTTAGGACTGACTTGTAGCAGAAACAACTAATAGGGAAGACCTGTCAAAAATGGAATGATTTGCCATAAGATTTCAAGAGTTTCCTATCTTTATACATTTTCTAGCTAAAGATAAGAATAGCATTGTTGGGAAGGTTTTCACATATTTTATGAAATGAAGCTAGATACATTTGTAAGAATATTTTAATCTTGGAGATTTCACATACTTTTGTATATTTTGAATTTCATGTCATTAAAAAAATGTATCATTAGAAAGATGAGATGAATATGGTTCATAATAAATCCATAATAAATGCTATAACATGGTAAAAAATTGATACTAACCCCACTATTAACAAATAGCATGAATGTCTTATTCCGAAAGTTATTCCTTAAGAGCATTGTTACACAATTTGCCACATGCAAACAATACAGAGACCAAAATAATACAACTTTTTAAGTGTATCCTTTATAGTAAGCAAATATAATTTTTAAAACTTGACTAAAATGGCAGATAGGGTCTATAAGAAAGCTAAAGCATATTGTTTCTACTACGATACTACACAGGCAAAAGGACATTTAGATATTTTTCTAATACATATGAAATATGTTGATAATGAATAATTTCAAAAAATGAACTAATTTGTAGTTATAAAATAGATCAGTATGAATAAATGATGCATACTAATAAAATTAGTAATAAAAATTAGTTACTAAAATTAGTTCAAACATTTATCGTATACTTTTCTATCAACTGGTAAGACACTACCATACACATGACAGAAGTTGGTTCTATTTGAACATATCATTCACAGTGGGTAACTGATTAAAACAACTGAGAGTGGTTCTTTGTTAAAATTAAAAAGAACATCAGATATGTGTGTAGGGTGATTATCAGTAATAATCAAGATTTTAGAGAAAATTACAATGTTATCCAGCAAAATCCCAAATATATGTCCTCTACTATGTGCAATAAGCATGTTTCAGAAAATCTATGAGGAATAAAATATTTGATAATCTGAAAATTAGTTTTTATGAGCCTATTCAAAAAGATGAAGTGCAAAACTAAAGGAAGTAGTTACAAAATTAATTCAATAAGGAAATCCACTAAGGTACACTTTTTCTGATAATAATTAGACTTTACGATAGCCTCTTCTTGCCAAAAGTCATGGATTTTATACATCTCTTGTCACTCATAGCCTCAGAGCTAACAGAATGCCCTTCATAGGCTGTTTCTATTGCAAATTAGCTGGGATAACCCTGGGTTTCGGTTCATCATAACAAAACAAGGATACAAATAGCTAAGGTTTTAAAATAGCTAAAGAATACTAAGGAATATAACACAAGAAGCACATATGTTGTTATGTAAAAATACCTAATTTCCATTGCTTTTACTTTTAAATACTAAAAAAAAGAATTAAATTAAATATATATGAATTAAATTTTCATATACTTAATAAATTTATATAAAATGTTATATAATTGTGTGTAGTATATGCATTGTATGTTTTCCTTTAATTTATTTTCAGCTGGATTTAGTATATTGGTTCTATTAAGAAATACTCATTATGACAGAATATTTGTATTAAATACAAAAATATCCATAACTGTAAATAAAATGTATTCTATAAAAGGCTGGTTTTCCTTTTGTAAAACAGGATTGAAATTTATGTTTACTCTTTCCATTGTACCCAAACTCGAGTATATCATTCTTCCAACAGAAGTAGCAAGACCTAAAAATCAAGTGTAAAAACTGTGGTAAACATAAAAGGACTGAAAAATGCAGTAATGTAGTTTGAGGAGGAAACAGCCCATAGTAGAGTATGGCCAGACCCCACATATATTTAGATCAATTAAAGTAGAACTTTCAACTTGTGCTCTTTCCTTACCACATCTGGATGTCACCAGACCCTAGTTAGGTTGAGAGGTTGTAGTAGTAGATTTTTATTGAAATCATACCTTTTTCCTAGTATTTTCTCTGTATCATTTTGCAAACTCTCACAGACATGAACACATTCAAGATGAGGGAAACTCTTGAGGAAAAGTAGTGTTTGATTCAAGAGACAAGTTTGCTTGGTTTTGCAAATAGGTTATAAAGTCAAGACTGTAGGAATAGGAGCTTTCCAAACTATGACATACCCATTTTTCATTAAACTCACTAGAAGAAACAGAAGTCAAGGCCTAGAATTTTTATCTCACTAATTATAGACTTCCATCAAAAACAGCTTAAACTCTAGAAGAATAGGAGTCACGTGGAATATAATGATATTTCAGAAAAGATAAAAAAGCATAAAATAAATTTTAAAAACTTGAAAATCTTATTTTAAAAGAACCTGAATTAAAGATCACATGGAAATGAGATTTCACATGAGCCTAATAAATATCTTCAGGAATATAAGGAAAGACTTTGAAAACCTGCACATGAGAAAGCAGATATAAAAAAATACCAACTGAAAAGGAATAGGTGTGAAAAGTTCAATCATTGAAATATAGACTTTAATAATTGCTTGGGAAACAGGATAAATATACTAGTAGATAACAAGGAATCATAGGTAGATGAACTCTCCAATGAAGCATCAGAAGTTGATAAGGAGATAGAAAGTACTGAAAAACAAAAACACTGTTGGATAATCTAAAGGACATGAATCACTTGAAGATTCACACAGAGATAAAATAAATAGAACTGAGAAAGTTTGAGGGTAATATGCAAACTAATTTATAAAATTAAAGATGCAATCTTCAGATTAAAAGAGCAAATGGATAATCCAGCTATTTCACACTAAATTTAAGATTCTGAAATAATAAATATTAAGGTAAAATGGAAAGCTGGACCTCATGAAAAAAAGCAAACAATGAAAATATTCCATGAAATAGGAGTTGAAATTAGAAAAATTAGGAAAACAAAACACAAGCTCTTCAAACCTCTGGTAAGACTCATCAAGAGAAAGAAAGGAAGTTAGGGAAGAGTGAAAATAAACTCAGGATGTAAATTTGGAGGCTACTATAAAACAATAATATGATTAAAAATTTTGTAAATAAAGTTGATAAGCTAATAAACTAATAAAACTCCTGAGAAAGTATACAATTTAGCTATTATCACAAAAAATTGAAAAGAACATTTGATTAGATGAATATATATATATATATTTTTTTTTTTGCTAAAAGGCTGAAGGTGCAATCACTGTAAGAATTTCTTTAATATTTTCTTTTTTAGTTTTTTAGACACGTTCTTGCTCTGTCACTAGTCTGGAGTGTGGTAGCACAATCATAGCTCACTGCAACCTCAATTTCTTGAGCTCAAGGGATCCTTCTGTCTCAGCCTCCTGAGGGGCGGAGACTACAGGTGTGCACCACCATGCTCAGCTATTTTTTTTTTTTTTAATAGTAACAAAGTCTTGTTTTGTTGCCCAGGTTGATCTTGAACTCCTGAGCTCAAGTGATCCTCCTGCCGTGGCTTCCCACAGTGTGTTAGGCTTACAGGTGTAAGACACCAAGTCTGGCCAAACACTATTATAACTTCTAACAGACTAAGAGACCAGTCTTTCTAGAAAAGAAAAAAAGAAGAAAGAGCTGTTTCCATAATTCTGTGATGCTTATGTATTCTAGGTCCCCAAATCAGATATCAAAATAAAAGAACATAAGAATATAAACTCATTTTATTCTAAAATATCTGTTGCAAATAATTAATTTTTATTAAATAGCCAATCTTCTTCAATAGTAAACACACAATGAACAAAAAAGTCCATGAAAATATTAAATATCTGTTTCATATAGATACGACCATGTGATTATATTCTGGCTAAAAAGATGTAACTAGAAGTGGTTTGCACAGCTTATAGGAAATGTTCTTATAAATGGAAAGTTGGAGGCCTTCTCACACTTTCTGCTTAATGGCTTACTGGTCGTAACTCTAGTAGACATGCTGGACCATGAGTAGTGGTTTGGAATGAAGGCCATTTATGAGGAAGAGATAATGTAAGAGAGAACTGGGAATTTGACTTCATGGAGAATAGACCATACCAACTTGGAGCCTACCAGTTTTCGAATTTCAAAACATGAGAAACAAATAAAAATAATTTTTTTATTTATCCACCATTATTTAGGTTCATCTGTTAAGTGTAGTGAAACCTAACCTAAACTAATATAAAACTCTTTTTTAAAAAATTACTTAGTACTAGAATACAATTAAGGTTAAAGTTTGAGTATACTGTAGAATTTATCCCAACAATAAATGAAAAACATAAAATTAGAATATCTATCAATATATACGCCGATATTAAGATGGTAAACAAGTGTCTCAGGTTGCCTGGGCCCAAGGAGTTACCTAAGATGCTGGACTTACAGCGTTAAAATGGGGACAGTCCTGTGCAAATAGGAATGATTCGTTTTATCCATTTAGTCTACCAAATGGACTAAAGGAAAAATATGTGAATTTAATATACTTAGAAACAGTGTCAAATAGTATAAATCAATTATTTTTAATTAAAAGCAAAACTAAATGTTCAGTTCTTTTTCTTTATGTGGCAGAGAAGTTTATTTCAGAACTACATGGTCACTGAAAATATCTAGATGGAAAAAATAATAGAAAACATACAACCTTTCTGAAGGTCTTAGAGAATTACCAAAGTATTGATAACTTTCAAGAAAGGAAAAATAAAATCCCAGAAAAGTGGGCCTAATGGGGCCTATTTGCCTGCTGGAGGCATTAACAAAGAGTCCAGAAAATGACCCACACTTTTATAGTCACTTGATTTATATCACCTGGCCAAGATAGGTCTCCAGAGAAATGGAAAGGAAGACCTGGATCAATTAGGTAGTCTTATGAGAACAAAACAGAAAAACTTGACCACACACAAAAATCAGTCCTTACCAGATTCAGATATAAATGTAAAGGTATAAGCAAAAAAGTTTCTGAAAGATAACATTGTAGACTTTGAATTAGATTCCTTAATCATAACACAAAAACACAAACTATAAAGAAAAAAATACTGTGTTCTACTAAACAATGCCATTAATAGAGTAAAAATGCGAACTATGACACAGAGAAAACATTTTCAGCATATGAAACTGAAATATATATAATTTATACACTAGTTTCAATATTTTATGTATTATATATCTACATCACCCCAAATATATATTCTCCCCATAAAACAATATAAAAATGAAAATGATACAGCAAAAATTAAAAAGTCAGATAATTTGTATATTCTAATGCAGTCAACATTTGAAAAGATGCTCAAAATCATTTATTGTCAGATAAATTAAAATTAAAGCCAAAATGAGTTACCACTATCCAAAACCATAATTTCTAAAATTAAAATGTGATTACACCAAGCATTAACAAAGATATTGAGCAAAAGGAGGGTAGTTTGGTAAAATCACTTTGAGGAATTCCTTGTATTTTATGGCATAACTAGGATACAACAATTATCCTTTGTAGGTGTATCTCCAACAAACATTTGTTAATATGTGTGTCAAAGGATGAAGATAAGCATATTCATGGCAGCCCTTTTTCAAATAACCCCAAATTGAAAATACTAGCTACATTATAATAAAAAATTTTAGCTTATTTCTATTATGGAATACGACTTTTTAATGAAGACACTACATCTACATTCAGCATGAATAAATTTCACAAACATAATTTTGAGTGAAAAAAGCAGGATTAAAAATTCATTTTGCATAATTTTATTTGCATAAAGTTTAAAACAAACAAATTAATATATAGCGAGCACAGTTAGGTAATGACTGTGTAGGAAATCAAAGAAGACCTCGAATGTCCTTCAGAGGGTAATGTATCATTTCTTTCACCTCAACGGTGGTTAGACATGTGTGTTCATTTTGTAATTATTCTCTACCTTTAGGACTGTACACTTTTCTATCTGCTAAACTTCTTTAAATTAAGTTTAAATGTAAATATAAATAAAAGTTTCTGAGTCACTAAAAACAACTGCAAATTAATTAAATTAATTTGTGTTGAAGCAAACAGATCAGTGAAACAGAATAACAACACAAGAAACACCTTTATTACTATCAAAATTTCCCATATAATAAAGATAGCAGTATAAATAATTGATAGATTTTTGGTATTGAATATACCAAATATATATTATACATATATTTGTGGAAAAAGATATCTTCAGTCTAAGTATCATAAGGCATGAAATAAATGAATTTGTCAACAAAATTACGATTTCTCTTCATCGAAGAATCATTTAGTCAAAGAAATAAACAAATGTGGGAAAAGCAAAGTAAAATAAGTTAGAGATTCTTCTGTAGAATATGAAAGAAGCATCTGTTAATTTACCAGAAAAAAATAGTAAATTTGTAAAATAGGCACAAGATGTGAATAATCAATTTTCATAAGGAGAAATGTAAAGTTTCACCTAATAGACAAAACAGGTTTCATAGGTCATTCATATTACCACTGTACACCAACTGAAATGACAAACTATCTGGAGATGTGAAATGCTACCGAAAGATTAGTTTGGTAGAACCATTCTAAATATAAATTTAGTATTTCTGACTGACAAATTAAAAAGTCACAGGTCTTATGTGAAGCAGCCTGTCTATGTGCATGGGTTAACAACTCACTCTCTGCCCTCCACAAGTTACATGAAGTGCATCTGCTACTAACAGAGAGGTGACAAGAGACAACAGAAACCTAGGATTCATGATCAGTGGACCTCCAAGGCTCAGAAAATCTGTGTGGGGCATATACAGACAGTCTCAATTGCACATGCCCCATTTGCACCCCAGCTGAGAGAACCCAGAAAGCAGCTCGCTCTGAGTTATGTACCCCAAGGGTAACTGGGCAACTTAACGTCAAAATGCACTTTAAACTTTTTTTTTTCCTTTCCCTTCAGTTTCAAGAAATAACCTTGAAGCAAACTGCAGAAGACTTTTTTTCTCCACTTTAAAATAGACTCCATGTCCCGCCTTTTCTCACCATATATATATATATATATATATATATATATTATATATATATATATATATATACTCTATTCACATGTATCTAACTGTAGGCTATTTTCTAAACTTGTGCCTTCTTAGAAGTTCCAGGAGCTAATGCTGATACACAAAAATCAAGACTGGAGATCCAGTGGCAAAATTCCAGAGTTTACTTCAAGAAAGTAGTTAACAACTCTGACATTTCTGAGATGACAGCAGTCCGAGATCCAGGTGGACTGTTGCCACGATAGCCACAGTGCAAGACACACAGACGCTGTACTCAAAACAATCCCTGCATGCATTCCTTATCAAGTTTTCTCTTTTCAGATCCCTGCTTTCTTCCCCAAAATTGAAGTGGTTGCTTTGGATGGGAATTGGACATTTCCCCATTATTACTTTTGGGTAGTAAAGTCACTTTCTTTCTTCCAGAACTTGCTCCTAATTGGACTCTGAGTGGAGAGCATCCAGACCTGCATTCAGTTACACAGGATGTTGGGAAGTGCTGGCTGGGCTAATGCAATGAAAGACATCGGTTTCTGGGGAGCGGGGTTGAGGACCTAGAGGACTAGAGCAGAGCCTTAACTCTTCCAGCTAGTTCCCGCTTAATGGAGGATATTACATTCCCAGCACATTCCACAGTTATTATTGAGAATTATAAGTGAGAAAGAAGGAAAACTAGGTTAGTTCAAGGCCACCTGGAGAAATCTCCTGCACTTTACAACACCGCAAATTCATCATGAACTTACATCCCTGACAAATTCATGCAAATTACTTACATCTGTAAGTAGTAGAAAGATTGCTCTATTTTTGACAATATAGATTTGGGGGCAACCTAGATGACTACTTTTTGAAGAATGATTATGTAAAATATTTTAGATTTTATACCACTGATGTTATGCAACATTTAAAAAGAACAGGCTAGATGCACATATTAAAAAATTGTTAAGTGAAAACATTATGAGGGAAGTAAAATTTGAAGCATATCTTATTTACGTAACTTTAAAACCTAGAAACATGAAGCAAAAACATATAACTTAAAAATTTATGTACAGATTTAAAGGCATATCAAACAAAATATAAGAGGTATGATTGTAGGTTAGGAGTAGAAAGCTAGAAACAAAGTAAAAATGTATTTTTTTTTTAAGTTTTAGCACATAATATAGAATAGCATAAAATTAGGATTATTGCAAACATCTGCACCTGAGTTCCTATACATGCAAACAGATGTAAGTAGGTGTTTCTGTGAGGATCTTGAGATACTATCTTACATAAGAAGAAAAAAAATTGAATACATAAATTAACAGTCCATTTGGTAACAGGTAATGTCACACACATTCTTCTACAAGTAGACTAATAGTTGGCCTAATTAAGACGTTTATAAATTACATTAAGCTGATAATATAATGAAATTACTTAAAATATATTAAAAAACACATATTTTAAGTGCTTTTTTTAGGTAATTTACATAATCAAACTTTATGATAAAATTATAAACATAAGATTATAGCATTCGTATTTATGTATTCATTTTAAATATTAGTATTTTATGTGCTTATTGCTTTCTTCTTTTTTTTTTTTTTGATATGGACTCTTGCTCTGTCACCCAGGCTAGAGTCAGTGGCTTGATCCGCATCTGACTGTGCTTATTATTTTCTATGTAATTAGTCAGCACTAAGATAAAACTAAATATAATTTTAAAAATGAAGTAAAAAGAAATAAAATTAATGTTTTCTGATTTTTAAAAAAGATAGCACTAATTCTTGTCTATTAAACCCATTAAGCATATTATTATTATTTATGATTTACTTTTTTCTTTTTTTTGGAGATGAAGTCTCACTCTGTCACCCAGGCTGGAGTGCAGTGGCATCATCTCAGCTCACTGCAAACCCCGCCTCCCACGGTCAAGTGATTCTCCTGCCTCAGCCTCCCGAGTACCTGGGACTATAGGTATGTGCCACCACGACAGGCTCATTTTTTAATTTTTAGTAGAGATGGGGTTTCACCATGCTGACCAGGCTGGTCTTGAACTCCAGACCTCGTGATCCGCTCGCCTCAGCCTCCCAAAGGGCTGGGATTACAGGCATGAGTCACTGCGCCCAGCCTTGATTTACTATTTTTATTTTTTCATGTTTCTTTAGAATTTTAATCTATATGTCTCATCAAAATATTTAAAAGCATGAAATAAAATACATCTGTCGTAATGTTAACAGTAACTTCCCAATACAATCAAATTAAAAAACATTTATTTTAGACAAAAATATACGTCTATGTTTAGAAAAAGAGAACTTGCCTTTTTGAGATCAATAAATACCCATTTGAAGTAAAATTTGGCAATATATAAATTAATAGTGTGTTATTATGATACACAATATTACCAAATTATAATTTCTTTCATTAGAAATTGTTTATAAAATTGCTCATACTCAAGATGGCAACATGTAACATTTCTTGACTTTGTATTTTTCTGTGTTACTAATTTAGTTGAAATTGTTTGGAGTTAATATAAAAAGATATGTTTGCAAAAAAAAAATCACACACTTTTCTTTCACTAGATAATCATTTTTACTCATATCTGCAAATGTATACTGTGTGATTCTACTTTGCTTATCTTGGAAAGGAGTATCTATATTAGTAACATTTAACAAAGCCCTGAAAATCTCCTGTGATTGAATTAATATTCACTTAAATCTGCCAAAATCTTCATATTTTGGTATCTCCTGGAAAACAAAAGTTTATCATAAACTATTGTTACTACTAATTGAGAAATCTGTGGATTATTATTAACTCCGGCAATGTTTTTCAAAAGTTGTGCAAGTCTCTCTGGGACAGTATTTAAATCAATCAATCAAAACAGCAAAAAATAAATTAAACTATGACTTTTGCAGTCATATGTCTTTATTGAAAATAGATAAATATTTTAATGTTTGCTAAGAAAATGCAGAGATAATTAAAATTGGTAAGGTATTGACATCAATACCTTGCCATCTATTCTAATACCATTTTTCAGAGCACTTTGTACTCCTACTATTCTTCAAATTCTTTATTCCATAAATACTTTTATTTTTAAAGTAAAAGTTTATTACATTTGGGGGATTTCTATTTAACTGACTTTCGGGTATCTTAACTAGATTATTTTAGACAATCCAGACTTTTGCATTAAGATATTTGGCAAAAGAGTCAACACATAAATGTCAATTTTATTTTACTTTTAAATTAAACCACTTACAGTGAGTTTACCTTTAAAAGAGACTGAGTAGGACCTCTCATCATTTCAGCTCCAACATAAAAGGAACTGAGAAGTCTTCACTCCCATTTACATGCCAATAAAAAATTACACAAACAAAATCAGTGACTTTTCCTGGAACCATTAGAAAATTTGAGTCGTATAGAACAACTCATCATTCCAACAGCTGGAGAGATAGGTGCAGCCAGAGAGATGTACCAACTAAGATCTGTTTACTTGCAGCAGAAGGGGCTAGAACAGTAAACTGATAGCAATATTAAATTGTTATTTTCATTAATTGGTAGAGGCTGAGTGATAAACCCCTGGAGGCCACCACATTTTCATGGGTTTTCACACCAGGAAACCACCCCTACCCTGCGTTGGGTTTTTATGGGGAGGATACTAGAAAGATTCCCTCAAGGCTCTAGCAGTAACTGTGTAATATACTGCCAAATTCTTCTCAGTAACAGAGTCCTATTCTCCAAGGAAAATAACTTTGTCAGAGTGCAATTCAAAACTTTATTTCATGTGAGGAAAGGGAATTGCTTTGCACTCAAGCTGTCCCCAGCCTTCCTGTTTTTCCAGAAGGTTTTTAAAATAATGGATTGAGAACACTACAGTCAGGGAAAATAGTAGGGTTCGGTGGGGGGTGAGAGGGGTAGGAGGAAAGCTACAATTGGGGGAAGTAAAAGGAAACAAACTAGTGAAGCTCACAAACCTGATACACAAATCATCAAAAAGACTGATAACAGATGTGGAACACTGTGCCTACCCCACACCATATTATCAAAGTTACTGAGTTCCATTAAACTAACAGTGGATTACAGCTGAAGAGATGAAAGAGACAGTCACTGAAGGAGAGTCTTTTGGAAAGCTTAAAGTCAAGAGGACACAAAGGGAAGTTACAGCTCTTGGACCCTACGGTTAAAACAAACATCAAACATAGCCCAATTAGTATCCAGAATAACATAGATTTGCACAATAATGATCTATGTACCTCATTGTCTACTAATCAACACAAAACAAAAAATCACAAGGCATATCAAAATGCAAAAATATGAATGTCTAATGAAATGAAGCAAGCAGTAGAATCAAATTTGTTGTGATATAGATATAATTATTTGGCAAGGTATTTAGGGCACTTAAAATAACTATGTATCATAAGTTAATGGCCCAAATATAAAAGCACATAACATTCAAGTTTGGATGGGTAATGTAGGCAAAGAGAATGAAACTCATATAAATAATCAAAAGGAAGTAATATAAATAAAAAATGGGGGTGGCCAAGATGGCTGACTAGAAGCAGCTAGTATGTGACTCTCATGGAGAAGAACAGAAGGGGTGAGTAAATACAGCACCTTCAACTGAAACATCAAGGTACATACATTGGGACTAATCAAGTAAATAACTCAACTCGAAGAGAATGAAGAAAAGCAAGGTAAGACAATAGCCCACCTCGGAGTGCCACAGAGCCAGGGGAACCTAAACCACCCAGAGGAGTGGTGAGCAAACAAGTAACCCTGGGGACCTGTGCTTCTCCCATGAATCTTTGCAGCCTTCAGGTAGGGAGATTTCCTCATGAGCCCACTTCATCAGGGCTTTCAGCCTGACACACAGTTACATGGAGTCTCAGTAGAGCAGCCACTCAGGCACACATGGGGAGCCTTAGATGCCTAGACTTTCCAGGCTTCCCAGCAAAAGCAGCTGCAAGTTTAGCAAAGAAGGAGGTTAGACCCCTATGTGTACCCCCTAGGAAAGGGGCTGAATCCAGAGAGCTTAGCGGTGGCAGTCTGCAGGTCCCACTTCCATGGCACTTCACAGGACAAGACCCATTGACTTGGAATTCCAGCCAGCCACCAGCAGCAGCATTATATCTCTCTGAGATGGCACTCACTGGGAAGGTCCTCCAGGCCTGGGCCTCCATCCACCCCTGCTAAGGTTATTGAGCAAGTAGCAGCTCTGCAACTCCCTAGACAGAGCCCCCAGGGGCAGCTGAAAGCTTCTCTGCCACTTCCTCTGCAGTGGAACTGCCCTTGTTACCCTCAGACTAACAAAAAACTAAAGGCCCTAAGTGCCTTATCCACACCTTTAACAAGCTGCAGTCAACCCAAAGAGAAAAGACCAGTCCAACTCCTATGGGTTCCATCCACCCACAGCACTCATTACCAGAAAGGGAAACCCTGACTTGGGCCAAAAGCACAGACCCTCCATCCTGGACTAATTTCACTGAAAGATTACTGACCTGCATCTCACTGGGGTGGAGCACCCAGGGGACAAGCAAAAGACCCTCAGCCACAACCACTAAGGTCCCTGCCTCTGTTGCCTCCAAGTTGGGAAAGAAACATAAACATGGAGATTGTCCCAGAGCTGCAGTGAGCAGTTCAGGGGTGCCAAGTCACAGTCTATAGCTAGAACTCAAGGGGGAAAGGAGCCCACGTGTTCAGATCATTGACAGGAAACAGCTGCAACTGTGAGGAAACTTAGGAGAGCCACACAACCCAGCATGAGTCTACCAACTGACCAATATGCTTAAATGCCACCTACTGAATCACACCCCAAAGCTTCAACACCAAAAATACCTCACTAATATATCCTCTGTGAAACCAAAGACAAGATGTCAGCTCCAAATAAAGACCTGGCACAAAGGTTTGGGTACTGTGAAAACATCCAATAAAGAAGTTTATGAGTGTAGTCCATCTACACAGCAGTTAAAAAAATACTCAAACACAGAGATGAGAAAGAACCAACTCAAGAACTTTAGTAACACAAATAACCAGACTTTTGTATGTCCTCCAAATGATCACAAGGGTTCTCAAACAAGAGTTCTTAACTAGGCTGAGCTATCTGAAATGACAGAGATAGAATTGAAAATATAGTTAGTAATGAAGATAATTGAGATTCAGGAGAATGGCAAAACTCAATCCAAAAAATTGAGAATCATAATAAAATGACACAGGAGCCAAAAGATAAAATAGCTGGTATAAAAAATAACCTAACAGTTCTGACAGAGCTGAGAAACATAATACAACAATTTCACACTACAATCACAAGTTTTAACTGCAGAATAAACCAAGCTGAGAATAGAATCACAGAACTTGAAGTCTGTCGAAAATAAGACAGTAAGACAAAAATTAAGAAAAAAGAATAAAAATAAATAAACAACATTTCCAAGAAATATGGGATTATGTACAGAGGCCAAATCTGTGAATCACTGGCATCCCTGAGGAGGAGGGGAGAAGACAAGCAACTTGGAAAACATATTTCAGATATCATCCATAAAAAATTCCCAAACTTTGCTAGAAAGGCCAACAGTCAAATCCAGGAAATACAAAGAAACCCTGCAAGATACCACACAAGTAGATTATCCCCAAGACACATAATCTTCAGATTCTCTAAGGTTGAAATGAAAGAAAAAATGTTAAAGGCAGCCAGAGAGAAAGGGCAGGTCACCTGCAAAGGAAATCCCTTCAGGTTAACAGCAGACCTCTCAGCTGAAACACACAAACCAGAAAACATTTGGGGGGCTATATCAACATTCTTAAAGAAAAAAAATTCAACAAAGAATTTTATATTCAGCCAAACTAAGTAAAGGAGAAATAAGATCCTTGTAAGAAAAGCAAATATTGAGGGATTCATTACCATCAGACCTTCCTTACAGCAGCTCCTAAAGGAAGCATTAAATACACAAAAGAGACTGCTACCAGCTAATAAAAAAAATACTTGAATACACAGATCAGTGACACTATAAAGCAAGCACACAAACAAGCCAGCATAATAACCAGCTAACAATATAGTTACAGGATTAAATCCACACATATCAATACTAACCTTGAATGTAAATAGGCTAAATGCCCCACTTAAAAGGCACAGAGTGGCAAGCTGGATGAGAAATAAAGACCTAATAGTACGCTGTCTTCTGGAGACCCATCTGACACATAATGTTGCATATAGACTTAAAATAAGGGGATGAGAGAAAATCTACCAAGACAATGGAAAATAGTAAAAGCAGGAGTTGCAATCCTAACTTCAGACAAAACAGACTTAAACCAATAAAGATCAAAAAAGAAAAAGAGGAGCATGAAATAATGGTAATGGGTTCAATTCAAAAGTAACTATCATAAATCTATGTGCACTCAACATAGGAACACCTAGATTCATAAAGCAAATCCTTAGAGACCTACAGACATAGATTCCTACACAAAAATAGTGGCAGACTTCAACACTACACTGACAACATTAGATAGATTGTCAAGGCTGAAAATTAACAAAGGTATTCAGGATCTGAACTCAATATTGAACCAAATGGATCTGTTGACACTCTGCAGAAATCTCAACCCAAACCCAACAGAATATACATTCTCTTCAATACCACATGACACATACTCCATGCTCTAACACTAACCACATAATTGCACATAAAACAAACCTCAACAAATGGAAAATAACTGAAATCATACTAAACACATTCTTGGACCACACTGTGATAAAAATGGAAGTTAATATCAAAAAATTGCTCAAAACAGGGCAATTCCATGGAAATTAAAAAAAAAATACTCATGAATGACTTTTGGATAGATCATAAAATTAAGGCAGAAATCAAGAAGTTCTTTGGAATTAATGAGAACAAAGATAAAACATGCCAGAATCTGGGAAACAGGTAAGGCAGTCATAAGAGGGAAATTCATAGCATTTAATGCCTACATCCAAAAGTTAGAAAGATCTCAAATTAACAAGCTACTATCACAACTCAGAGAATTAGAGAAGCAACATCAACCCCAATGATAACAGAAGACAAGAAATAACCAAAATCAAAGCTGAACTGAAGGCAATTGAGACACAAAAATCTATTCAAAAGATCAAGAAGTCCAGAAGTTTTTTTGTTTGTTTTTGTTTTTTTTAAATTATAGTTTAAGTTCTGGAATTCATGTGGTGAATGTGCAGGTTTATTACATAGGTATACATATGCCATGCTGGTTTGCTGCACCCATCAACCCGTCATCTAAATTAGATATTTATCCTAATGCTATCCCTCCCCTGGCCCCCCATCCCCTGACAGGCCCCGGTGTGAGATGTTCTCCTGTCTGTGTCCATGTGTTCTCATTGTTCATCTCTCTCTTATGAGTAAGAACATGCAGTGTTTGGTTTTCTATTCCTGTGTTAGTTTACTGAGAATGATGGTTTCCAGCTTCATCCATTTTCCTGCAAAGGACATGAATTCATTTTTTTTATGTCTGCATAGTATTCCACGGTATTTATGTGCCACATTTTCTTTATCCAGTGTATCATTGATGGGCATTTGGGTTGGTTCCAAGTCTTTGCTATTATGAATAGCGGTGCAATATACATATGTGTGCATGTGTCTTTATAGGAGAATGATTTATAAGCCTTTGGGTATATACCCAGTAATGAGATTGCTGGGAAAATTGGTATTTCTGGTTCTAGATCCTTGAAGAATTGCCACATTCTTCCACAATGGTTGAACTAATTTACACTCTCACCAACAGTGTAAAAATGTTCCTATTTCTGCACATCCTGTCTAGCATCTGTTGTTTCCCGACTTTTTAATGATCGCCTTTCTAACTGGTGTGATATGGTATCATATTGTGGTTCTGACTTGCATTTCTCTAATGACCAATGATAATGAGATTTTTTTCATATATTTATTGGCCACATAAATGTCTTCTTCTGAGAAGTGTCTGTTAATATCCTTCACCCACTTTTTGATGGGGTTGTCTGTTTATTTCTTGTAAATTTGTTTATGTTCCTTGTAGATTCTGCATATTAGCCCTTTGTCAGATGGATAGATTGCAAAAATGTTTTCCCATTCTGTACGTTGCCTGTTCACTCTGATGATAGTTTCTTTTGCTTTGCAGAAACTCTTTAATTTAATTAGATCACATTTGTCAATTTTGGCTTTTGTTGCAATTGCTTTTGGTGTGTTTTTCATAAAGTCTTTGCACATGCCTATGTCCTGAATGGTATTGCCTAGGTTCTCTTCTAGAGTTTTTATGGTTTGAGGTCTTACATTTAATTCTTTAATCTATCTCAAATTAATTTTTGTAAAAGAGGTAAGGAATGGTTCCAGTTTCAGTTTTCTGCATATGGGTAGCTAGTTTTTCCCAACACCATTTATTAAATAGGGAATCCTTTCCCCATTGCTTTCTTTTGTCAGTTTTGTCAAAGATCTGATGGTTGTAGATGTTGGTGTTATGTCTGAGGCCTCTGTTCTGTTTCATTGGTCTATATATCTATTTTGGTACCAGTACCATGCTGTTTCAGTTACAGTAGCCTTGTGGTATTGTTTGAAGTCAGGTAGCATAATGCCTCCAGATTTGTTCTTTTTGCATAGAATTGTCTTGGATATATGAGCTTTCTTGGTTTCATATGAAATTTAAAGTAGATTTTTCTAATTCCATGAAGAAAGTCAATGAGCATGGAATGATTTTCCATTTGTTTGTGTCCTCTCTTATTTCCTTGAGCAGTGGTTTGAGGTTCTCCTTAAAGAGTTCCTTCACATCCCTTGTAAGTTGTATTCATAGGTATTTTATTCTCTTTGTAGCAATTGTGAATGTGAGTTCACTCGTGATTTGGCTCTCTGTTTGTCTATTATTGTTATATAGGAATGCATGTGATTCTTTGCACATTGGTTTTGTATCCTGAGACTTTGCTGAAGTTGCTTATCAGCATAAGGAGTTTTTAGTCTGAAACGATGGGGTTTTGTAAATATACAATCATGTCA
Source organism: Colobus angolensis palliatus (assembly GCF_000951035.1). NCBI lineage: Eukaryota > Metazoa > Chordata > Mammalia > Primates > Cercopithecidae > Colobus > Colobus angolensis. The sequence continues at coordinate 3,997,734 of NW_012116032.1, read as the reverse complement.
TCTGCAAACAGAGACAATTTGTCTTCCTCTTTTCCTATTTGAATACCCTTTATTTCCTTCTCTTGCCTGATTATCCTGGCCAGAACTTTCAATACTATATTGAATAGGAATGGTGAGATAAGGCATACTTGTCTTGTGCATATTTTCAAAGGAATGCATCTAGCTTTTGCCCATTCAGTATGATATTGGCTGTGAGTTTATCAGAAATACTTCTTACTATTTTGAGATACGTACCATCAATATCTAGCTTATTGAGTATTTTTAGCCTGAATGGGGGTTGAGTTTTATCAAAGGCCATTACTGTATCTATTGAGATAATCACATGGTTTTTGTCATTGGTTCTGTTTATGTAGTGGATTATGTGTATTGATTTGCATATGTTGAACCAGCCATGCATCCCAGGGATCAAGCCCACTTGATCATGGTGGATAAGTTTTTAGATGTGCTGCTGGATTTGGTTTGCCAGTATTTTATTGAGGATTTTTGCATCAATATTCATCAGAGATGTTGGCCTGAAATTTTTTTTTTTTATTGTGTCCTTGCCAGGTTTTGGTATCAAGATGATGCTGGCCTCACAAAGTGAGTTAGGGAAAAGTCCCTCTTTTTCCATTGTTTGAAATAGTTTCATAAGGAACAGTATCAGCTCCTCATTGTTCCTCTGGTAGAATTTGACTGTGAATCTGTCTGGTCCTGGGCTTTTTTTGGTTTGTAGGCTATCAATTACTGCATCAATTTCCGAACTTGTTATTAGTCTTCTCAGGAATTTGATTTCTTTCTGGTTTAGTCTTGGGAGGGTGTAAGTGTCCAGGAATTTATCCATTTCTTCTAGATTTTCTAGTTTATTTGCATAGAGGTGTTTATAGTATTATCTGATGATAATTTGTATTTCTGTGGGAACAGTGGTGATATCCCCTCTATTATTTTGTATTGTGTTCATTTGATTTTTCTCTCTTTTCTTCTTTATTAGTCTGGCTAGTGGTCTATTTTATTAATTATTTTTTTCAAAAAACCAGTTCCTAGATTCATTCATTTTTTGAAGGGTTTTTCATGTCTCTATCTCCTTCAGTTCTGTTTTGATCTTTGTTATTTCTTGTCTTTTGCTAGCTTTGGATTTGTTTGCTCTTGCTTCTCTAGTTCTTTTCATTATGATGTTAGGGTATCAATTATAGATCTTTCCCACTTTCTCATGTTGGCATTTAGTGCTATAAATTTCTCTCTAAACACTTACTTAAGCTGTCTGCCAGGGATTCTGGTACATTGTGTTTTTGTTCTCATTGGCTTCAAATAACTTATTTTTGCCTTAATTTCGTTATTTAACCAGTAGTCATTCAGGAGCAGGTTGTGCAGTTTCAATGTAGTTGTGCAGTTTTGGGTGAGTTTCTTAAGCCTGAGTTCTAATTTGATTGCACTGTGGTCTGAGAGACTGTTATGATTTTTGTTCTTTTGCATTTGCTGAGGAGTATTTTACTTCCAATTATGTGGTCAATTTTAGAACAAGTGCTATGTGGTGCTGAGAAGAATGTCTATCTTGTTGATTTGGGGTGGAGACTTCTGTAGATGTCTATTAGGTCTGCTTGGTCCAGAGCTGAGTTCAAGTCCTGAATATTCTTGCTCATTTTTCTGTCTTGTCAATCTGTCTAATATTGACAGTAGAGTGTTAAAGTCTCCCACTATTATTGTGTGGGAGTCTAAGTCTTTTCTTTAAGTCTCTTAAGAACTTGCTTTATGAATCTGAGTGCTCCTGTATTGGGTGCATATATATTTAAGATAGTTATCTCTTCTTGTTGAATTGATCCAATTACCATTATGTAACGCCCTTCTTTGTCTTTTTTTATCTTTATTGGTTTAAAGCCTGAGTTATCAGAGGCTAGGATTGCAACCCCTACTTTTTTTTTCTTTCCATTTGCTTGGTAAATATTCTTCATTCTTTTATTTTGAGCCTATGTGTGTCTTTGGAGGTGAAATGGGTCTCCTGAATACAGCACACTGATGGGTCTTGACTCCTTATCCAATTTGCCAGTCTGTGTCTTTTAACTGGGACATTTAGCCTATTTACATTAAAGGTTAATATTGTTATGTGTGAATTTGACCCTGTCATTATGATGCTAGCTGGTTATTTTGCACATTAGTTTATGTAGTTTCTTCATAGTGTTGACGGTCTTTACATTTGGATATGTTTTTGCAGTGGCTGGTACCTGTTTTTCCTTTCCATATTTAGTGCTTCCTTCATGAGCTCTTGTAAGGCAGGCATGGCGGTAACAAAATCCCTCAGCATTTGCTTGTATGTAGATTTTATTTCTCTTTCACTTATGAAGCTTAGTTTGGCTGGATATGAAATTCTGGGTTGAAAATTCTTTTCTTTAAAAATGTTGTATATTGTCCCCCACTCAATTCTGGCTTGTAGAGAGAGTTTCTGCAGAGAGATCCACTGTTACTCTGATGGGATTCCCTTTGTAGGTATCCTGACCTTTCCCTCTGGCTGCCCTTAACATTTTTTCCTTCATTTCGGCCTTGGTGAGTCTGACGATTATGTGTCTTAGGATTGCTCTTCTTGAGGAGTATCTTTGTGGTATTTTCTGTATTTCCTGAATTTTAATATTGGCCTGTTTTGCTAGGTTGGGGAAGTTCTCCTGGATAATATCCTGAAGTGTGTTTTCCAACTTGGTCCCACTCTCCCTGTTGCTTCCACGTATACCAATCAAATGTAGGTTTGGCCTTTTCATATAGTCCCACATTTCTTGTAGGATTTGTTTATTCATTTTCATTCTGTTTTCTCTAATCTTGTCTTCAAGCTTTATTCCATTAAATTGATCTTCTATCTCTGATATCCTTTCTTCTGCTTGATCAATTCAACTATTGATGCTTGTGTATGCTTCACAAAGTTTTCATGTTATGTTTTTCAGCTCCATCAGGTCATTTATGTTCTTCTCTAAACTGGTTATTTTAGTTAACAGTTCATGCAACCTTTTATAAAGGTTCTTAGCTTCCTTGCATTGGGTTAGAACATGTTTTTTTTAGCTCCGTGGAGATGTTATTAACTACTTTCTAAAGCCTACTTCTGTCAATTCATCAAACTCATTCTCCATCCAGTTTAGTTTCTTTGCTGCAAGGAGTTGTGATCCTTTAGAGGAGAAGAGGCATTCTGATTTTTGGAATTTTCAGCATTTTTGCACTGTTTTTTTCTCTTCTTCATGGACTTATCTACCCTTGATCGTTGATGGTGGTGACCTTCAAATTGGGTTTTTGTTTGGGTGGTCCTTTTTGTTGATGTTGATGTTATTGCTTTCTCTTTATTAATTTTCCTTCTCATAGTCAGGCCTCTCTTCTGCCAGTCTCCTGGAGCTTGCTGGAGGTCAATTCCAGACCTCATTTTCCTGCGTATCACCAGTGGGGGCTACAGGACAGCAAAGATTGCTCCCTGCCCCTCCCTTTGGAAGCTTCAACCCAGAGGGGCACCCACCAGATGCCAGCCAGAGCTCTTTTGTATAAGGTGTCTGGCAACTCCTGCTGGGAGGTATCTTCCAGTCAGGAGGCATGGGGGTCAGGGACCCACTTGCAGAGACAGTCAGTCTCTTAGCAGAGCTCAAGCGTTGTGTGGGAGATCAGATGTTCTCTTCAGAGCCAGCAAGCAGGTCTATTTAAGTCTATGTAGCTGCAACCACAGCCACCCCTGCCCCCAGGCGCTCTGTCCCAGGGAGATGGGAATTTTGTCTGTGAGCCCCTGACTGGGGCTGCTGCCTTTCTTTCTGAGATGCCTGGTCCAGAGAGAAGGAATCTAGAGAGACAGTCTGGCTACAAAGACTTTGCCAAGCTGTGGTGGGCTCTGACCAGTTTGAACTTCTAGGCAGCTTTGTTTACACTGTGAGGGGAAAAGCGCCTACTCAAGCCTCATTAATAGTGGATGCCCCTACTCCCACCAAACTCTAGTGTCCCAGGTCAACTTCAGACTGCTGTGTTGGCAGCGAGAATTTCAAGGCAGTGGATCTTAGCTTGCTGGGCTCTGTAGGGGTGGGATCTGTTGAACAAGACCACTTGGCTCCCTGGCTTCAGCCCCATTTCCAGGGGAGTGAACGGTTCTGTCTCTCTGGCATTCTAGGCATCACACGGGTATGAAAAATAACTCCTGCAGCTAGCTAGGTGTCTGTCCAAATGACCACCCAGTTTTGTGCTTGAAATCCAGGGCCCTGGTGGTGTAGGCACACGAGGGAATATTCTGGTATGCAGGTTGCAAAAACCATGGGAACAGCATTGTATCTAGGCTGGATAGCACCATCCCTCATGGTACAGTCCTTCATGGCTTCCCTTGGCTAAAGGAAAGATTTCCCTCACCATTTGTGCTTCCCAGGTGAGGTGATGCCCCACCCTTCTTCTGCTCCCCCTCCATGGGCTGCACCTACTGTCTAATCAGTCCCAATGAGAAGAACTGGGTACTTCAGTTGGAAATGGAGAAATCACCCACCTTCTGCTTTGGTCTTGCTGGGAGGTGCAGACTAAAGCTATTCCTATTCAGCCATCTTGCCAGCCGTCTCCAGAAGCTGGTTTTATGAAGAAATTCGTAAGACAGATAAGCAGTTAGCTAAACTAATAAGGAATAAGAGGCAATCCAAAAAAAAAATTAGAAATGATGAAGGAGGTTACCATTGATCCCACAGAAATAAAAATAACCATCAGAAACTATTATGAATACCTTTGTGTGCAGAAATTAGAAAACCTAGAAGATATGGAATAAATTCCTGGACACATACAACCTTCAAAGACTAAACCAGGAAGAAATTCATTCTCTGAATAGAGCAATAATAACCCCCAAAATTGAATCAGTAAGTAGCCTAGTAACAAGAAAAAGTCCAGGATCAGATGAATTCACAGCTGAATTCTACTAGATGTAAAAAGAAGCACTGGTACCATTCCTACTGAAACTTTTCCAAAAATGTGAGACGGAGGGACTCCTTCTCATCTCATTTTATGAGGCCAGCATCATTCTGATACCACAACCTGGCAGAGACACAACAAAAAAAGAAAACATCAGACCAGTATCATTGATGAACATTGATGCAAAAATCCTCAATAAAATACATGCAAAAAATCCAGCAGCACATAAAAATCTAATCCACCACCATCAAGTAGGTTTCATCCTGGAATGGGAGGTTGGTTCAACATACACAAATAAACAGAGGTAATTCATTGCACAAACAGAACTAAAGACAAAAAACACATTATTATCTCAATATATGCAGAAAAGCTTTTGATAAAATTTAATATCCCTTAATATTAAAAAGTCTCAATATACTGGGATTTGAATAAACATATCTCAAAATAATTAGAGCCATCTACGTCAAACCCACAACCAACATCATACTGAATGGGCAAAACCTTGAGGCAATCCCTTTGAAAGCCAGTACAAGACAAGGATGCCCATTCTCACCACTTCTATTCAACGTAGTATTGGAAGTCTTGGCCGGGACAACAAGCAACAAAAGAAATAAAGCACATCTAAATAGAAAGAGAGGAAGTCAAACTATCTCTGTTTCCTGATGACATGATTCTTTACCAATAAAACCCCATAGTCCTGGCCCAAAAGTTTCTTCAGCTGATAAACAATGTCAGCAAAGTTTCAGAACACAAAATTAGTGTACAAAAATTATAGATTCCTATACACCAAAAACAGCCAAGCCAAGAGCCAAATCAGAAAGGCATTTTCTTTCACAATTGCCAGAAAAACAATAAAACACCTAGGATTAAATCTAACTAGGGAGGTGAAAGACTTCTACAAGGAGAACTACAAAATACTGCATGAAGAAATCATAAAAGATATAAACAAATGAAAAAACATCCCATGCTCATGGATAGGAAGAATCAGTATCATTAAAATGGTCATACTGACCAAAGCAATGTACAGATTCAATACTATTTCTATCAAACTACCAACAACATTTCTCAAAGTACTATGAAACACTATTTTAAATATCATATGGAATCAAAAAACAGCCCAAATGGCCAAGGTAATCATAAGCAAAAAAGAAACAAAACAACAACAACAATAACAAAAGACAAAGTTGGAGGCATCACGTTTTCTGACTTCAACATATACTACAGGACTATAGTAACCAAAATAGCATGGCACTAGTACAAAAATACACACATAGACTAATGAAACAAAATGGAAAGCCCAGAAATAAGGCTGCACACTTATGATCATCTGATCTTCAGCAAAGCTGACGAAAACAATGTAGAAAGACTCCCCGTTTAATAAATAATGCAAGGATACCTGGTTAGCCATATGTGGAAGTTTAAAATTGGACCCCTTCCTTACACCATATCCAAAATTCAACTCAAGATGGACTAAAGACTTAAATCTAAAACTCAAAACTAAAAACTCTGGAAGACAACTTAGGCAATACCATGTTGGACACAGAAACAGGCAAAAATTTCATGACAAAGACATCAAAAGCAATAGCAACAAAAGCAAAAGTTGGCAAATGGGATCTAATTAAACTTAAGATCTTCTGCAAAGTAAAAGAAACTTTCAACAGAGTAAACAGACAACCTGCAGAATGAGAGAAAATACTTGCAAACTATGCATCCAACAAAGGTCTAATATTCAGTATCTATAAGGAAATTCAATATTAAGAAGAAAAAACAACTGCATCAAAATGTGGGCAAATGACATAAACAGACTTTTTTCAAAAGAGGACATACATGTGTCCAACAATCATATGAAAAAAGCTCAACATCACTGGTCATTAGATAAATGCAAATCAAAACCACAATGAGATACCATCTCATAACAGAATAGCCATTACTAAAGAGTCAAAAAAAAACAGAGGCTGGTTAGGTTGCAGAAAAAAGGAAACACATACATTGCTGATGGGAGTGTAAATTAGTTCAATGGCAGTGGAAAGCAGTATGATGGTTCTTCATAGTGCTAAATACAGAACTACTATTTGATCCAGCAACCTTATTATTGGTATATACTGAAAGAAATATAATTCACTCTATCATAAAGACACATGTGGCACTATTCACAATAGCAAAGACATGGAATCAACTTAAATGCTCATAATGTTAGACTGGATAAATAAAGTATGGTATATATACACCATGGAGTACTATGCAGACATAGAAAATAATGAGATCAGGTCTTTTGTGGGAACATGGTTGGAGCTAGAGTTTATAATCCTTTGCAAACTAACAGAGGAACAGAAAACTAAATACCTCATGTTCTCACTGATAACTGGAACTTAAATGATGAGAACTCATGAACACAAAGTGGAGAACAACACACACCCAGGTCTAGTTGATGGTGAAGGGTGGGAGGAGCAGATAAAACAACTGTTGGGTACTAGCCTAACAAAGAAAAAAAGATACAAGACACCAATTGCCAAGATCAGAAAGGAAAAAGTTGTTATTGCAACTTATTCCATGCATACTAAAAGGATGCTACCTAAAAAAAAATGCAGTATCTACAGACTTATAACTTAAATGAAACAAACCAGTACCTTGAAAGATGCAAACTATCAAACTCATACAAAAATAAAATAATTGTAATAGGCATATATGTATTAGAGAAATTGGTCAAATAATTTAAAAAACCTTCAAAAAGAAAGCACCAGTGCAGATGAAACCATGCTTTCAAACAACTAAAGGAATAAATCAAAGGATTATTTGAAAGGATGACCTTTCAAACACTTAAAGGAATAAATAACACAAATTCTCCACAGTCTCTTGAGGTAGAAAATAGAAACACAGGGAATACTACCTATATTATTCTATAAAGCCAGCACCACTCTAATACTAAAATTCAAAGAGAGACTACAAGAATGAAAACTACAGACAAATAACTATCGTGAGTATAGACACAAAGATCCTTAAAAGTATTAATAAATTGCTTCCAGCGATGTTAGAAAGAATTACACACCAAGACAAATAGGATATTTTCCAGGTATGTAAGAATGCTTTATCACTTAAATGTTAATCATTTAAATTAATAGTGTCAACTGGCTAAAGAAGTAAAATTATATGAGTGTATTATTGAGGAATGTCTTTTGATCCAATTCATTACTTATTTACTATGTAAACACTCAACACACAATAAATAGGCAAAATTTCCTGAAATGATAAATAACATTTACAAAATATAAATAACATTTACAAAAAACCTACAGGTAATATCATCATTATAGATAAAAGAGAGCAATTTTAATTCTTTTATTCTAAGATCAGGAATAAAGCAAGATGCAAAGATTTTCATTCCTATTCGACATCGTGCTAGATGTCCTGGCCAGTACATTGAGACAGGCTGACAGAAAGGAAGAACAGATAAAAAGAAGAAAGGAAGAAAGGGAGGGAGAAATGAAGAGAGAGAGGGAGACAGAAAGAAAAACTATATAGATTGGAAAAGAAAAAACTAAAACTTGCCTCCTGAAGTTTCTAATAGCATTAAATGAGCTTATAAAGGAGTCCCCAACCCCGGGCCACAGACTGACACCATACCGAGACCATTATTCTTAGCAACCGAATTTAAATATAAATATGAATGTGAAAATCTATGTATCATAAAATCATATGTGCATATATGATTTTGTGTGAATAAATTATGTTACTGAAATATTTCTAAGCTTGTAAATACTTTTGTTTTTCTTGAGCTAATTTAACATTATTTGAACTTTTTTACTAAGATTACGTTTGCCAGTTTCATGTTCCATTTTCTGTGATTGTAATTTATTTCAAAGTTAATTTCATATATCAATATAGTCTCATAATTTGTTACCTTAATAGATTAACCCGTTCTCAACATAAAATACTTATTTGACCTTTCTAAGATTTTGCCTTGGCTTCTATTTTGTCTAATATTTATATTTACACACCTGTTATCTATTTGTTAATACTTGCCTGGTGTATATTTTATGGTTCTATATTTTTATCATTTCTGGTCATTTTGTTTATTTGATATTCCTTATATATAGCATACACTGTATATTGATGTGATTTCTTTAGTCATTTTTGTTTTATTTTAAATTTTTTAAGTCTTAGAATATAATATGAATACAATCATTTCACGCATAATATTTCTAAAAATATTTTTAACATCTTATTTTTCTTTTTCATATTATCCTTTAACTTCTTACCATGTTTATCTTGGAATTGTTTAAGATGTCTACCTTTTTCTCTCCCTCTTAAAATATGTTTATATCTATTTCTATTCTTTGAGCTATTATACATTTAAAATATATTTAAGCTCATATTTTCTATAAATATTTTGAATTAATAGCAACACACTATAGCATCCTTTCACGCTATTTCTTCCAGTTCACCACCACTTTCATTGTCATAAATAGTAAGACCTTATTGTTTTTAGTATTTGACATATGATGGAACTGGTATTCTTAACTATCTATCTATTTTTTTATGATATTTGCTTTCTATTACATTTATAAAACACGTTTTCATCTTTTGTTTCAAATGCATATTCCTTTAAACATGTTAAGTTGATTTGGCTTCAAAACAAGAATTCTAAATGCATTATGATCTAGCACTCAAGAATAACAGAAAGTAAATATAAATATGTAATTACTTCAATATGTCTGAATCAATTAATAATTATTTGTAGATTTTCTTCGGTAATGTTTATTAAATTTGTATTTTATCTTTTCTGTTCTGCAGTGATTTATGTTTTACTTTTTCAATATTGTTTTTGCTATTGCTGCTGAAATTTTGAGTTTAGAACCAAGTATTAATGGTATTGACTTTCCCCAAATATTGATGTCAGTAATAATCCAATGTGAAAACAAAAACCATATGACTTATTGTCATTTTAATTTGTCTTGCTTTTGTGATATAACATATAGTAAGTGTATAAAGTATATTAATTGCATAAAATGTATCAATTATAAACACAGAGCTTTATAGATTTCATATATGCAGATATCTGTACAACAATCTCTCAGATTGATACATAGAGTATATTTTCAGAAATCCAGAAGTTTTTCATATGCTCTTTGCTTGACATTCCCTGCAGAGGAAAACATCATTTTGACTTTTGTCAGCATAAATCAGTGTTATTTGTGAACTTATATACGGATTCAATCATTAAATATATATTGTTTTGCATCTGGTTTCTTTTACTTACTCCATAACATTTCTGTAAGGTTTATCCATGTAGCGGTGTTCTTTTTTTTTTTTGGTTGCTGAGCAGTGTTCTGCTGTACATATTTACTACAATTTTTAATCCATTCTCCTAAGGTAGAGTTGGAAGAAGATCTCCATGTTGGTGGGTCTCAGATTACTGAGAAAATTTTGCCTAGGTGGCTTGGTATTTCTGAAATAATATTATGATGCTGAAAGAATGAAGGAAATTTTGGGGTGATAAATACAGAAATTTTAAAAGAAATTGCAGGTCACGTGTCTCTCTAGCATCACGATGTCTTTCCAGAACCTCACACTGGCAAATCCCATGGGAAAGCTGGCTGAAAAAGAAACAATGCCATTTGCAGAGTCCCAGTCCCCAAAATCCCAAAGCACAGTATTAATGGTTGGATTTAAGGTTCAGACCGAAAAGTTTAATAACCACAACTGATGGCAGTAGCCTGCTTCCTGTCATTGTGGGGAAAAGTTAAGAAGTAGGTTCAATAAGCTTGCTTCACTGACAGTCACAGTCCTCAGAAGCTACTTGAATGTCTGCCCTAATGTCTTGTTTGTCATACAGCCTCTTCACAGAACTAGAGTGCCATACTTCTACCTCCACTTGTTCTTCCTGTATGGATGGGGGTGAAGAAAACTACGTCAAACTGTGCTCTTCAATTGTATTGAGCTACCAAAGTTATATTATAACACTTCCTAGTTAGTTTGAAAATCTGGTTTGGTTTTTACTCTGGGGGCAAATGTCCTTGCTGCATCTTCTCAGGATTGATAGAGGAAAAAGAAAGATTTGGCTGACATACTGTTTACATTTCAGAATTTCCTCTTGCTCTTTTTATTTGATGACTCCTGGATTTAAAACTTTCAGGTGTCATTTCAAAGAAAATCTTTTGGGTTTCATACTGGGCTTTAAGTCGCACCAGTTTCTATTCTTTATGTCTTATATATTGGCATGCTCAGTCTCCCTGTAAATATTCTTGTCTTTTTAAAACTTTTAAAACACATATGCATGTGCACACATGAACACAAACTTATTATATGTATATAATTATATAATGGTTTATGCATATAAATGGTATTTGTTATATAATGTTACATGGAAGGACATAGATAAAATATTACTATATAACTTAAAATGTAATTTTATAGATGTATAAAACATATATTCAATAAATGGGGTTTTAGGAAGGAAAGTAGACAGTTGATTTAGATTACCTAGATTCATTTTCACTTTTCCTCCTATTGAAACCATAAATTCTCTTGCAATTACAATTTTTTCCAAAATAGAAACTATACCAATGGACTTTACAATAAAAAGCCTAGGAATAAGATAAAACAAAACTTTTAAAATTATGAAATATTGTCGCTTATATTGAGTAAATTGAGTATTTGATAGAAGTGAAAGCATAAAATAGTGGATTTTTAAATTACACCTGTTTTCAGGTATATTTTAATTGTCTTGGGCTTCTAATGCTTTAGACTCATGTTTATGCAATAACTTTTCAAAGCTACATCTCATAAAAGAGACTGCTTTCTGTTATACACGGCTTTGGAGGATAGAAAAAGCAACTAAAGAGAGATCAGTGATTGTCTTCATTGAAGGAAAGCCTTGCTAATTTAGGCATAGTTGCACTAAATCAATAGTTCCCAAATTTTGTACATCAGAGTAACCTGGAGGACTTATTAAGGCACACGTTATTGGGCCCCTATCCTTTTGTTTCCTATTTTATTCTGAGTTTCAGGTGGGGCTGGAAAATTTGCCTTTCTAAAACGTTCCCTAATGATATTGATGCTCCTGTTTTGGGGACTCTACTTTGAGAACCACTGCTAAAAAAAATTGTAAATTATATAATATATCAAATAGAAAGATAAGCCTTATTCAGTATAGAATATATAGTTAAGATTATTTAAAAAATAGTTTATATACTTTCAGATGTTTTACATATTATGTAATCATACTTAATATTAAACCTCATCTAAATGTACACCTTTAGGCCTATTTTCTAACTTTAGAAATGTATCCTTTCAGGAACATTCCCTGATATTTTTAAAAACTAATTCTATAGAAGGTTTCTGATGGAAATCTAATGATACGGTGTATAGACTGGTGAAAACAACAAAATCCATATATTCTGAGTTAGAAAAATATAATGATAAATAAAGAACACAAAGGGATTGTTTCATGTATAAAGCTACATCATTTTCTATTAGTTTTTCTCTGACTACAACTATTATTATATATACAGTCCATATAAATGCCACTTCCAAAAGTCTGTGAAAGGAGAAGACTCAGGAAGTACATGTAGAATTCAAGCCATCATCTTGAATAGGGTAGCCTTTAATTCAAGATGGTATGAAAAGAAGTAGACTATTAACAGATTTACAAAAGTTAATAAAGTTTTTTTTCATAATGGAGACTTTTTATTTTAAAATCAATGTGGATATTATTTGCTATAACAAAAATGTTCATGATAAATGCTTAGAAATAGTTTAAGATGTACTTGTGCAAATGTACATGCAAATCAAACTAATGCATGACTGTCTTCAAGGACTGCTTTTAAGGCCATACATAACTATGAGAAAGTTTTTGATCATGCCAGTTGGGGTTTCAATGCTTGAATACCCAATGACTGAGAACGGGAGAATCTTCAGATACAGAAAGAAAAGACTTATATCAGGTGGAGGAAGGTGCAAAGCAAGGAACTGAGAGAAGAGGAGCTGGAGAACATGATCAGGTGGCCTTAGATTGGGAATATTGTTATCTAGGAATGAGTGCTGCTTGAGAATTGAATAACTCCTTCCAGTCTTCTATTAAAAAAGGAATCAAAAGAAATTAATTGACAGTGTCATTATTTAACAAAGAATGTCACCATGGCAATTCAAGAAGCTCATTTGTGTTCATGTAATCTCAAAAAAAGCACAGAAAGGAGTGAAGCACCTTTCAGTAAAATAAATACATTTTTCTTTGGGTAAGTAAAGAGTATCATCAATAGGCAGTATCTGTTTTCCTTAATTTATCAAATTTTTATCTAGGGGGCCGGGCGCGGTGGCTTAAGCCTGTAATCCCAGCACTTTGGGAGGCCGAGACGGGCGGATCACAAGGTCAGGAGATCGAGACCATCCTGGCTAACACTGTGAAACCCCGTCTCTACTAAAAAATACAAAAAAATAGCCGGGCGAGGTGGCGGGCGCCTGTAGTCCCAGCTACTCGGGAGGCTGAGGCAGGAGAATGGCGTAAACCCAGGAGGCGGAGCTTGCAGTGAGCTGAGATCCGGCCACTGCACTCCAGCCTGGGCGACAGAGCGAGACTCCGTCTCAAAAAAAAAAAAAAAAAAAAAAAATTTTATCTAGGAAAAAGTGAATGTGGCTTTAATAATTCAACCTGGAGGACTGGCGGAAAGTGGGAAATAGCAAAGTGAGGGACACATGAATCATAGCCCACGGCACTGAGGCATAAAACGTCTTCTCCTCATCCTCTGCCTCTCCTCATTCCAACACCTAACCTCTCTAACAAGAAGTGAAAAAAGGTCACAGTAATTAGTTTTAATGGAGGCCACATGAAAAAGAATAAAACTTTATTAAGGAAAAAGGAGAAACAAGACTGCTTAAAGAATATGGTGTCCTCCTATAGAAGAGACTGAATATTTTCAAGGAATGGTAGTAGGACTGGTGGTCTAAGAGAATTGAAGAAAATGCCATCAATTGGGCATAAAAGTCAAGTCAGGAATAGAAGCAAGAAATGTCCACAGAGTATTCTTTATTGTGAAACTCTAAGTATTTAAAAGGGGGTTACTCCTCAGAGATATCTAGGTGAAATTCTCAGATACTTAGATATTACTATCATTCCTACAGAGAAATAATTTATTTCCTTTAGATAAAGCCTTGCACAGTTAGTCCTGTGGGCTGAGGGAAAAGGTGGACCAGAGGAGGGGGAGCAAATGCATTCCATTCGCCCAGCTCCAAGGAAGCAAGTTTGATACCTGTGCATCTATTACTACCACAGTCTGTGATTGCTAATAGCAGCACAACTGAGAAAGGGCCATTGATAATGATCTATTGCCAAGAAGAAATGTTTTTGAGGGAAAATATTCTCAGAAGATAGTAAGAGAAAGTCTCTCGATTGTCACAAAAAGGTAGCCAAGGGTTCCCTTAGAGTAGGGCTTCAGGAAACTCCTGGAAGAAATAAATGAAGTTTTGCAAGATGTGAGTGCATGAGTGTCCATATATATACAGTCCCACATTCTCTCCTGGATCCGGGGCACACATTTTCAAGGATGTGGGCCTAACTAGATATGCACAGAAGTTAGAGCTCTGCAATGTAGAAAAATGAGAGTTAACTTTAACAAGATTTTTAAAAAGTTAAAAAAATACATTCTATTTCCAATGTTTAAAACATTGCTGGGTTTGCAATAAACATAAACAAATCAAAGGCAAAGATCTGAATTATGAGCAATAAGGAAACACAAAACCAGTGTTGAAGCTACAGATACTTGCTTTGGGATTAAGAGACTAAGCCTGTGGCCAGCAACAATGTGTAGCAGCCAGTACTCAGATGCCTACATTAAACTAGGGCCCCCACAGCATGCCACATGGTTGCATCAGTGCCCATTGACTCCTTGACAAAAGCAAACCTAAATTCTTGGGAGAAAGAATCTCTAATTTAGTCTCTTAGTATTATCACAAATTGGGTACAATCTAATATGTTGGACCAGTAAAAAGAGAATAATCAACCATGAAAGAATATGTCTTATTTATGTATTTGTTTTTTTGTTTATTTTACTTTAAGTTGTAGGGTACATGTGCACAATGTGTAGGTTTATTACATATGTATGTATACATGTTCCATGTTATTGCAGCACTATTCACAATAGCAAAGACTTGGAACCAACCCAAATGTCCATCAATGATAGAAAGAATATGTCTTACAAGGAGCTTCAGCAGAAACTGTAGCTTTAGATTATATAAATAATACATAAAGAATTATATTGCAAGAATATAAAACATCTAAGGCTGACACATTTAAAAATGAAGATGAAGGCCAAGTGCATTGGCTCATGCCTATGATGTATGTAGTTTGGGAGGTCAAGGTGGGCAGATCACCTGAAGTCAGGAGTTTGAGACCAGCCTGACCAACATGATGAAACCCTGTCTTTACTGAAAATACAAAAATTAGCCGCGCGTAGTGGCAGGAGCCTGTAATCCCAGCTACTCAGGAGGCTGAGGCAGAAGAATCACTTGAGCCCAGGAGATGGAGGTGGCAGTGAGTCGAGATCACGCCACTGTTTTCCAGCCTGGGCAACAGAGTAAGACTCCATCTAAAAAAAAAGAAGACGATGATGATGAAGTTAAAATCTGCAAGCAAAAACAGAACCATTAATTGGAAGGTAGACGTAAATAAATACATTGGAATAGAGGACTGAGAGACAGGGTAATGAAAACATGAATGTGAGCTTAGTCATATGAAGGATAGCCAGCAAAATGGGATATAGGATCGCGGAGGAGCATATGCTGCACTTCAAGATTGTTAGCGATGTTTTAATTCTTACATTGATTGAGGGTTCACAAAGGTTCAATTAAGTAGTCTTATAAGGTATTATTCAACCTTTAATAACACAGTATTCTCCCTCTCTCTTCCTCCGCCGCCGTCCTCTTCATCATTATATTGAAGCAAGGAGGTACAGATATGCTTGTTAAAGAATCTTAAGATTTTTTCATTGGTAAATGTGTTCTCAGAATATATTTTAATGACAAAAGAGAACAAGAAACGATCACAAAAAGTTAAGCCAAAAATTGAATCCTGCAGAAGGTGGCTTTGGCCTCTTGATTTTTTACTGATTTATTTCAAAACTATTTGATAACCCACAATAGCCCGTGTTCTAATTACTAGATATATAGGCATAAATGAGACAAATCCTTAGAAGATTAACTTCTAGATGTGCTGATATCACATATAATGTGCTGTTAGAGAGTGAATTATAAGTGTTATGGAGATAACTTTATTAATAAAATGTGCCAGGTAATGTGAGACTGTATTAGTCTGCTTGGGCTGCCATAACAAAATATCACAGGCTGAGTGCCTTAAACAACAGAAATGTATTTTTCACAGCTCTAGGGGCTTGGAAGGTGCTAGTGAAGAGGGTTTTATTCTGAGGCATCTTCTCTTAGCTTGTAGATGGTCTTCTCATGCATGTTCTTATGATCTCACTGTATGCTCCCTCTGTATGCACTTATGTTTGCAGAGGGAGAGAGACCAAGCCCTCCTGTGTCTCCTCTTTTAAGAATGCTAACCTAATCATGAGGAGCCCATCCTCATGACCTCATCTAACCCTAATTACCCTCCAAAGACCTATTCTCCAGATACCTTCACATTGAGTGTTACAGCGACACATTCAGTCCATACCAGAGGGACATATCAATTATTTTGTTTTAGGAAAAATGAATCATATAGTTCTTTCAAGATTCAATAAGATGTCAAATAATATAATTTCTCACCTTGACTCTACCATTGAAAAATTATTATTTTTCTCTAACTAACTTGTAAGATGTAAGATTTCTTCTTTCATTATGTGCAGAATCCTTAGTAGGGCAGAGAATACTGTACTCCTTCTTTGTCTCTGGGGAATATGTTCCAAGACACCCCGGGGATGCCTGAAACCATGAATAGTACTGAACTCTATATATATTGTGTTTGTTCCTATGCATACATACCTAGCCTATGATAAAGTTTAATTTATAAATTAGGCACACCAAGTGATTAATAATAATAACATAGAACAATTATAACAATATATCAACATCAATATTGTTACACTTTGGAGTCACTATTAAGTAAAATAAGTGTTAATTGAACACCAGCACTATAAGAACACAACAATAGATGTGATAAGCTAGAGAGCTACTAAGTGACTAATAAGAGGGTGGCGTGTATAGTATGGATACAATGGACAAAGGGAGGATTCATGTCTTGGGTGGGATGGAATGAAACAGCATGAGATTTCATCACGCTACTCATAATGGGGCAATTTAAAACTTATGAATTGTTTAATTTTGGAATTTTCTATTTAGCAGTTTCAGATTGCAATTGATGCTGGGTAACTGAAATTTTGGAAAGTGAAACCATGGATAAGGGGAGAATACTGTAGTATATTCCATGAATGATATATATATACACACAGATATATGTGTATATATACACACACACAGATATATGTGTATATATATACACACACACACATAATATATATGACATACACATACATATGTGTATATATGTATTTTTTTCTAATTTTATTTTTTGTTTTTATTTTAAAGTAAGGAGAAAGTTAAAATTTAACTTGAGTATATATCATTTACCTCATCACACCCATGAGAAGTTGTGGTGACATTTAAGATTTTCACTTTTGAGAAAAAAAAAGATTTGCACCCCACTTCCTAGAAATTATTGTCATCAAGAGCTACACAGAGATCAGCGTAAAATAGGCTGAAATCAAATCATAGTATACATTCCCTGCTTTAGAAATTTTATAATATTTAACATACAAATTTTCTTTCATCACAGAAATATGTTTTTAGAGTATGACATTGAAATTAGACAAATATTTGGTTAAGGTAAATTTATTTGAGCAGACAGATTAGACTTTAGAATTTTCTTGAATTTAAAATTTCATACTTGGTGCTCAAATACCTTGGGTCCAGGCAAGAAAGGACCAATTAGGGTATCTTGCTTCAGAACATGGATCGAACCAATAAAAAAGAGTAGGTACAGGTACAGTCCCACAATCTTACATCAATAGAAGTAACACAGAGAACAAGATACAAAAAAAAAAAAGGTAGGTGGAAAGCAACTTGTCAGCCTGTAATCAGATAAGGGGCCGATTCACTCTCCCCTGTCTAGCTAGCTATCAACAGCAGGATTAGTTCTGCCTATCTATCTATCTATCTATCTATCTATCTATCTATCTATCTATCTATCTATCTATCTATGTAATCTATCTATCTATCTTTCTCTCTATCTATCCTCTATCTATCTCTGCCTGGCAAGAATATTCCTCATTAATTTAGGGAATATTTTGCTTGCAACAGAAAAACCACAGATGATGAAGAGTGTGTTAGTGCAGTTTTTCCTAATTTTTGAAATGCATATGTGGTTGTAACATAATCAACCCTAAGACAGAATTTACTTTTATGGTATTAAAATTCAATCAATTAAGAAAATTATTCATAATAATAAAACTAGCTACTGTTTATTGGGCATTTAGTATATATTAGACATGGCATCATATTTTTAAATGCATTTTAATTTAATTTTCATAAAAACAATGTGTAAATTTTACTTTTTTTATTTTGAAAGCTATGAACTAAAAACACAAGACGAGGATTAAATTATAATGCAATAGATCACATAGTTAATAGGTAGTGCAACTGTGATTCAAATATACATTTTTGTGTAGATATTACTTTTTGTGGCAGTTTTAAGTTAACACAAAAACTGAGCAGATAGTTCCAAGGGTTCCTACATACCTCATTATACCTTCCTGCCCTATGTTTCCTCTATTAACTTCCCACATTAGTGCAGTACATTTGTTATAATTGATGAGATAATACTGATACATTACTAATTAAAATCTGTAGTTTAAGTTTGACTCTTTGTGTCGTACATTCTACAGATTTTGAAAAATGCACAGCATGCAATGACACATATCCACCATTGCCATATCACACAGGCAGTTTCACTGCCCTAAAAATCCTCTGGGCTCAACCTATCAATTCCTCCTTCCCCTGGCAGAACCCATGGCAACCCACTTATCTATTCTGTTTCATGGTTTTCCCTTTTCCAGATGTCAAATAGTTGGAATTACACAGTATGTACTCCTTTCAGATAGGCTTCTTTCACTTAACAATAAGTATTTAAGGTTTTTTCCATTTGTTTTCATGGTTTGATAACTCATTCTTTTCTTTTTATCACTGAATGATATTCTATTGTACAGATACATCAATTTGTTTATCTATTAACCTGTTGACCAATATCTTGGTTTTCTCCCTATGTTTAACAATTACAAATAAGACTGCTATAAACATGTGTGGTCAGATTTTTATGTGGACAAAGGTTTTCAACTCATTTAGGTAAATACCGAAGAGAACAATTGCTGGATCAAAGGATAAGAGTATCTATAGTTTCATAAGAAACCACCAAACTGCCTTTTCAAAAGGCTATACCATTTTGCATTCCCTCTAGCAACAAATGTGACTTGCTGTTCCTCCACATTCTCACCAGAATTTGGTGTTGTCTGTTTTAAATTTTTATCATTTTAATAAGTGTGTAGTGGTATCTAATTGTGGTTTTAATTTGTAATATCCTAATGGCATATGATATTGAGCATTTTTGCCATCTGTATTTCTTCTTTGGTAAACTGTTCAGATATTTCACCCATGTTTTTGAAAATATATTGCTTGGTTTCTTACCGTTGAGTTTTGAGAGTTCTTTGTATAGTTTGGATACCAGTCCTTTATCGGATGTTTTGCAAATTCTATTTCCCAATTTATGACTTGTATTATTATTATTAACACATTTTTTGCAGTGCAGAAGTTTTCAATTTCAATGAATTTCAATCTATTAATTTTTTTCTTTCATGAATTATGTTTTGGTATTGTATCAAGAAGTCATTGCCAAACCCAAGGTCACCTAGATTTTCCAAATATGCTTTTATCAATACATCTATAGATTAAAAGCATAAAATATTTCTTTCAAACTTGAGCTATTTAAATTTAGTTTTTATGTATTATTTATTTTGGTGCTTTTATTATACATCTGTAGACTTAACTGAGAATGTCATGAGGGTATAAAAGTACTGTAGTTGATGTAAGATACTTTTATTAAAATTTTAGGAACATTTCTACTACATATCAGACAGATGTGGTTTATATTGAAGAGACTGAGCAAACACTCAAAAGAATGGAGGAAGATCCAAAAGCAGTATGTTAAGACATCATGCATTTCTTTCTCTAGAGCTATGCTTACCCACCTGTATGAATGAGTTTTTTTTCTCGTGTATTTTAACCTGGAATCTATACTGGGAAGAATATTACCTTCTGAAACTTTCCTGGTTTTGTGTAACCTAAGTTAACTGTAAGTACACTTCTGATAAGCACTTCAGTAGTTGATCTCAGCACATAAACTGGAGTTTTTAGATATTTAAAACTGCCTGTGATAGTTCTGTGATAAAAGGAAAAATAATTAAAACATCAGTCCATACTATATCTTGTACATGGTATAGATATTTTGTCTCCTTCCTCAAAAACAAACAACTAAATTCCAGTCAAAACCATGTTCAGAGAATTGGAAATAAGGCACAGAAATAGAGGTGATTACCCATAAGGAAAAACTGAGATTTTTCTCATAATGAGTTTGTATTATTCAATTATCAATCTGTTCTGAAGAAAACACAGAACAGCTGTAGGATAATTACATATTTGAGATTTTGCAATAAAGTTTGAAATGTCCTCTAGGTTTTCATTTTTTTTATCTGTAAAAAGAAACAGACATATCTAGTGTTTAAGTCCAAAGCACTGCTCAAATATTATATGCTGTACCATTTAGAATTTATGTAACATTTAGAGAATCTTACTGAGCTGGAAAATAGAGATATGCCCTTTTTTGCCAATTTGTTCTTCACTCATTTTCCAGTCTAGTAGCAAAATAACTGTTCAGAGAATGAAAGTCAGTAAAAATGCTGTAGGCTGTTCATGGTTTCCATTGGGAAGAACTAGTAGAAAGAGTTGATAAAATTTATAAAGGTCTGAAGTGAGGGCACTTAGTGTCAGAAATGAAGCATTTTTAAAACCGCTTTTGCAAAGTGACTGTAAATATGCTCTCTCCAGATTGAAAACATGTCAAATGCGTTACTTAAATTGATTGAAAAAGCACAATATTATGTAAATTTTTCTAAATTAAGTTCATGGTTCAGTGATCTAAGTACCCTACCAAAAATGAAAGTATGTTCTCAGGAATATGGAATCTAATTCTGTTTTAAGGAATAACTGGTAGATAAGGCCTTGGACAAATCAAATGATCTTTCTAAGACCTAAATTTCTTTACAACTGAATTTCTTTTAAGTTACAACAGTGCTATGACTTAATAAAACAAAATTTAATAAACATTTTACCAGGCAATTCTAAGGAGTAGGAGAGTATAGCTTTCAAACAAAAATATCCTATGGCCCTTTGTTCTCTCCCCAGGACCCACCCTCCCCCTCTACAATCACCTACTGCAGAGGATTGGGGAGTTCTCTTCTCCAGATTCAGAAAATACTTCACTCTTAGTATCAGAACAATGGACTTCAAAACTACATTCTGTGTTGCATGCCACTGAGATATTTTTGCATTGCATAACTTATTTATTTGAAAGAAACTATTGTATTTTGTAAAGCTCGGTTAAATAGCATTTTATTGATGAAAAGAGTTAAAAAGCTAGAAAAAAATGCTTGATTTACACTCATGAGGCAACTTGTATTAAACGAAGACCAATATTTTTAGATGTCATGTATTTAAAACATAGTCTCTAGTCTTCATATTTCTACACAGTTTTTTTTTTTTTTTTTTTTTACTACACACAGTAGATTTTTTAAGTTCAAAGAGTTTGGAGAGTATTAATGTTTCTGGTTGTTTTGACTTGTTTACATTTGTTAAGATCTGAAATTTTCTTTGAGCTTATTTCTTGTAACATAAGCACAGAGGTTTATATAAAACAGTGATTTCAATTTTAGGACTATTTAGTCATTGATATATACATATATATACATCAAATTTATATATCTGTATAATTCCTGAAAAGAAAAACAAAACAAAAAAAAATCTTATTGACCTGAAAAAAAAACTGGAATACACTGGAATTCATTTTAAATTATCACCAACCAATTAAAATTACTGTTTTCCACCACCTACTATAAGACTCAGGAGGGGTCACACATTGATTTTGGACCTATGTACAGTTTTACTAATAGTATTTAAATGTCATTCTTTGAATTAGCCAAGACTCATTAACAAGCACGTTTACTTCTATGTAGAGCAATTATATATGATACTATTAGCAGTATCAATTAAGATAGATAAAGTAATAACCTAATTGAATGCATGAGAAGTCTAATGGCTTTGCCTTCCCCGATAATGGATTGCACTCTATTCTCATGTACAATAAGCCAGACACAGGATCAATAGAATTTTATGCTTAGAAAAACTACCAGCCTGAAGGGTACCAATATCTAATTTAGAACTCATTACTCACATTTAAGTTAATCAATGGGAAATATGTCATATAATCAAAAAGTTATTTCTGAAAACAGGTGCTCATGTCATTTCATTCAAAAATACTGGGACTTTTAAAGTTTTCATATCTATATATGAGCCATCTAGCTTATAGCTGCAATATAAAATTCAAAAAATTTATCTTGTTTTGTTTTGTCTTTTGCTGTTTAAGACATTTTTAAGTTACAGAGGTGGGTTAGTGCAACAACATTCCAATAGTTGCATAACTCAGTTGCTCCTAATAAAATCTGAGGAAAAATGTGAAGTTATTGAAACTTGCCTGAGCCCTCCCTTGGTGAAAGTTACGCTGATTTTGATGGAGAAACTAATCTTTATTTTGCAGAGTTTCTGCGAGTGATAGTGTCTCATATCAATCACTACCTTGCATTCAAGTATAAAGCAGCCTTGGGAAAGCTTCTAGCTTCTAGATATTTTCCAGTATTCTTGATAGAAGCAATTCTGTGAAAACCAACGGGGTGGATGGCAAGTAGAATTCAAGTGAACCTTACGCAGGTAACACACTCAAATGAAGTCAGAGTATTTTTAAGCAAATGCAAAGTGAATGAGCTTTGTAGCAATACAGATTTTAACCAAAGCTTTGTCAGACTCATAAGCCTTACTTCTTATCTTACCCTCACAAATAACAGGAGATATCAGAGTAATAGCTTATTGCACAGGAAAGAAAAAGAGAATTTCTTGTGAGAATATATTTTATTGTGGTAGATACGATTCACAAGCACACAGATTAGATGTATGAGCCCTTTGGTCTCCAAGCACCGTACTACTGCTTTCATTCAGTAAACTAAAATTTAAATTAAAATATTTATGTTATACTTAAATATGGGGAAATTAGTATGGTAAAATACAATTAGTTGTGAGTATAACTTGTTACAAACTTTCTGGAAAGCAGTTTGGTATTATCTACTAAAATGTAAAATTTTAACACATGTTTAACGGTTGACATAGCAACTCTGTTGTGAAGACATTACCTTTCATGAATGTAATCATAAAAGTTAACCAAGATGTATTACAATTTAGCTCAACTTGAATTAACAAAAATCTGTTTATATCTAAAATGTTAACAAATAAACTGAGTAATTGATAATCTAAAGGAGTATACCTAATGAGTTATATCTGCATGTGCTGATATGGAACATTCTTAAGATTTATGGTTACAATTAAAAACTAAAATATAGAAAAAATATATCTATTTTATAATACAAGAAAAAGTAAATAGGAGAAAATTAGAAACAAACAAACAGATAATAGGAAGATGTGGTTTATCTTTCCAGAGGTAGATGCAGGAGCCATTTAAAAGAGGATAACTTTATGCTAAGGATTATGTTATTTTGTTTTGATTAACTTTTTAATCACATGTATATGCAACTTTTATTTTTTAATAATATTCAAACAATATTTCCATGGGATGATAGGTGGGTATGTCTAAGAGAAATAGAAAAGCAATAACTAGTATAAATATACATATTCATAAAACACATTAAGATCTATGTTCATTCTCACATGAAGTTATACAATATATTTTCCTCTATTTAGTATGTTTTGTGTAGCAATGCTATGGTTAATTAGGTAAGCGTAGTTATCAACATCATTTTTTCCTGGATTAGATAATGTTTGTCCTGAGATATTTGATCATTGTGACTTTGAAATCAGAATATAAATTATTGTTTATCAAAACTCCTATAACATCTATCATGATTATTTTGTAAGCAATTTTTAAAAAGATGAAAATATGTTAAATATTAATTAATTTATATTTTGGACCACTACGAACTTATAAAATATATAGTATAATGGAATGGATTTAAATAAATATATATTAAATACATATATATGTTGAAATTATTTGAAAATTAATAATAGTTTTGAATGTTAAGTCCATAGAAATACACTAAATAAAATGATGATATTACAATTAAGAAAAAGTATTGTTAGGCTTTTATTGAACTGTTGATCAGACACTGAGCTAAGCACTTTAAACACAGTGTTATGTAGAATTAAATCATGAAGCATCATCAAAGCAACCTGAAAGAAAGAACAGCTTGAACTTTAAGGATAAGATACATCAAAATTAAAACACTCATGAAACTTTATGGAATCAGTGTTCTTTTCAGTAATGGCATGTTCTGCCTGTTAGGACTAGAGTATGTTCTCTGGGGTTCTTACGGTACATGAGAAAGTAGCATAGAGATACTGGCTTTGAAGAATGACTGTCCAGAATCCTGAATCAACTCTACAAGGCACAGTACACTTCAGGCTGTTTTACACACAGTAAAATCTTTAAATAGATATTGAAAGTCATCTTACTATCCTAAGGTGGAAGACATTGCAATGTTTTCATAATTTACTGTTTTAACTTTTTTTGCCACCCCATCTTTTATCACATCCTAACAAATAAAACTTTACTTGTGTCATGGGATCCTCGGGGTGTCACTTCACCAGCAGGAAATCTCTGTGCCCAGTGGCACATTTGCCCAAGTTTTACTTGGGCCCGCTGGGCTCATTCCACCCACTTGGCCTGGCAAACTGTGCTCAGCTTCCTCTATCAGCCAGGATCTGACACCTGCCATGGGTGTGCAGGCATGCAGCAGCATCGGGTGCATGAGCAAGTGAACCTAGGGTCCAGCCACTACACACAGCCCAGCATGCCAGCTGTGGAGGGGTAGGCAGCTCCAGCTGCCAGCAAAGGCATTGTTCCACTGAGGGCTCTGGGGGATGCAGTGGCACATGGAAGCTTGGAGATACCAGGAACTGTAGTGCCCCAAAGAGTGTGTCACAGCTCTGGCTCAGGAAGTTCCCAGGTCTGGGATCTTCGAAGGGTCACAGCTCTTCTCTCCTTCTCTTCACCAGGAACATGGCTAGTGGGGGCGTGTATTTCAGCCCTGTTTGTGTTACAGTTCTTTCACTTCCACCATTTGGCAGGTCTTGTCCCACGTCCAGGAAGAGTGAGGTACCTGGACAACTGGAGGGTGAGCAAGGAGAAGACGTGCTTTATTGAGCAATAGTACAGCTCTCAGGAGACCCCAAAATAGGTAGCTCCTTTCTGCAGGCAGGTTTTCCTGATGAGTGCAGCTCTCAGCAAAGAGGAGACCTGGAGTGTGTAGTTCCTACTCACAGGCAGGCCATCCTGTCATCTGAAGAAGTCTGGCTGAGCCTGGGGTTTTTATGAGCTTCAGAGGGGAGGGAGTGCATCCTGATTGGTCCATGGTAGACCATTGGTGGACCAGGATAAGCACCATAAGTTCTTACTCCATTCAGGGAACTGGCAACTTGGCTCCCACTTCAGGTCATCCCTGACTTGAAGGTGGGACTTCACGAGGCACCCACCTCTTTCTGCCCAGAAGCCTGTCTGCCTGCTACTGCCATCAACCTGCCACCCATGGCTCCCACGGCCCCCAAGCTGTTCATGCCAAGGGGCAACTGCAGGCCCACACCAATCTGCCCTCAGCCCATTGTTGGCCTCCTTCCCATGCTCATTAGTGCCCAAAGTCTGGAGGCGGACAAGGCAGCAGGAAGCTGATCTGTCAGTGCTGCCCTGAGCACAGGTACACCCTGCTGATCACTTCAAAATCAGAGCAGGGTCCTGGAGCAAGGAGAGGCCAGGTGGCAGGAGCAGGCTCTTCCATGCCTGTAGAGGAAGTGGGGCTTCCTGGGCCCCCAAGAGTGCAGGGATTCCAGGGTCCACAGCAGTGGCTGGGCAGCTGCCACTGTGCCTGGGAGGGTGGGACTCTAGGCTCTCCAACCCAGAAACACATGGTTTTCCCACCTGTTCCCAGTTCCCACTGGCTCTGTGGAGTGAGCAGCCCCAGCCACATCTCCCCTCCTGCAGCCAGTAACTTGGCAGTGACCACTCCAGATGGCCTGCCACTGTCATCAGTTGGTGATTGAGCTTTGTCTTTTCTCATATTTTCAAATACTTAGTCATTTTCTGGACTAAGATACATGTTTATAAAATTCTGTTAACTCTGTTGATCTACTTGTTTTGTCAAATTGATGATGTAAGGTTTAAATGGGTATTTTAATTCGATAGAAATATTGATAGAATATTTAATGGAAATTATATTTTGGAGAAAATGCTTTATGGCAGAAATCCCAGCCACAGGGCAATGTACAGAATAATGATACAGGAGCAATTTGCTTCCCAAGTTTGTTTTCTATCTACATTTCTTTATTTGTTTGAAAACTTCATTTTTAATTTAATGATGAACATTTAGTTAAACCATATTTAATGCTAAAATTTAACAAAAATATAGTTGGTTTAATTCTACATATATTTTATTATATATAATTCTGATATATATTAGACTTTTATTGTATAAAATTCCTACATATATATAATTCTATATTTATTATAGAATTAAACCCTCTACTTGCTATTGTCTGCTGGTTCAACTGTCTTTTATATGAAGTAACCAAGGGTATTGGGGGACTTAATTCCAGGAATTTTAGAATCTTCTCAAAAGTCAGGAGAATTATCTTGCAAGAGAAACCCATGTCAATAGCTAATATCAGATTTTATGTTGTAAATTATGTACTTAGGAAAATTTGATATTTGTAAAATATAATCTCATACTCACAAATATTTTGAACTTTCATATTAAATAGGCATTAATCTAAACATGTAATGATCACTTCAACCTAAGTAGAAGGCAAATGAATATGTCCAGGTAAAGTTCTAGTTAAAGTTTATTATAAAAAGATAATAGAAAATAAATGTGCACTCGTAATGATTTCATTTTTGTATAATTATTTTATCTCCAATGGGTCTATTATCTAATATGGATTAGACAGCACATTTACTTGGTTTGTAGAACACACACAAAAAAAGATATGCATTTTGCCCTAGCCATGTATCAAACAGATATTACAAGTGCTAGAAAGAAGCAAAGAAATGCCAGACTATTTTTAACAATTCAGAAAACATTTGGATGAAATTTGGAAGTTACTTATTTGGGACCCAAATTTCCTCATCATTTTGGTAGGGGTATTAGACAAAATAATTTTCACGATCATTTTCTACTGTAAGATTCATAATTCAAATCCTTAAAGCTAAATACATAAAGTGATCATTGGCCAACCTTTCCATTATGATTAGTCATATATTTGTTTGAAATAATTTTGCCCATTTGGAAAGGTAATTTTAATATTAAGAAAAATATTTGATCACTACATAATCTATATATATAACAAAACATGCTTCTGTCCCATAAATTTATATAAATAAAAAAGAAATATAATATCAAGAAACACATACAATTTTTCAGCTCAGTATACAGTAGGGATTAAAAGGGGATCTATTGGGCTAGATTTCTGGGATTCACACTCTTGCTCTATCAATTATTAATTATGTGGTTTACTAAAATATATTACTTAACATCTCTTAAAAATTGAGTTATCAGAAAATAAGATATACTAAGGATGTAAAACCTCAATAATGTATTTGGGATTACTAAATACATGTACTGAGTCACAAGTGGTCCATATTCATTCAACCAAGAATGTCCCTAGAATTATTGGTCTTGCTAATTAAGTATTTTGAGATATTTGCTAAACATTTTTAATAACTTATTAATTCCAATGTTTAAGAAAATTATTGTGAGTTAAATTCACATTAATGTGAATTAGAATTTCTGAAAAGCATAGGCACAATTATATTCACATTAACATTATGACTTAGAACAAAAATATTGAAAAAAACCCTTTATTTTAACCTTCATATTTCAACGAAAGGTATATATTCAATGTGTTACATTTCAAAATTTGCCAATAAAAAAGAATCTTATTAATACATTGGCTTGGGTTCCTTGGGCCTTAAGAAACACCACTCTGTGTGCCTGCACTGAATACAAATGTATACATGGGTTCGAAGTATACAAGTAATATGCAGTTACCATATAGAGGCTTTCAACACTGTATAATTCAACACTGTACACTTTCACTAGGAATTTTTCAATAAGTATATATACTAATAAACCACAGCATTTAATCAACTGTTACAGGTGATCTGTAAATGTTAATGCAAATTAGGTCATTGGAGGAGTTTTCTTCAGGTAAGGGATTCAGATCCAAGACTTAAAGAAGTAGTGGAAGTAAAATGATGGGGAAGGAGCTGGAAATGAAATGAGGACCTTACAGACTCAGCAATGATACTGATTTATAGAATAACATATTTGAAAGATAAATGAATAGCTTAGTCAGACTGAAGGTATGTCATACAGTGAAATAGATTGTGCAGAAATGCGAAAGGAAATGGGTGTGATTTTATAATACCAGAAGCAAAGAATTTTAAATTCTTTTTCAAGATCGATTCAACAATAAATCTAATGTAATTCTTCAAAATAATTTGTAAACAAAAGGTTGGCCATTTATATTCATTCATTGGCAAGTATTTCTTTAATGGGAGTCACCATCTTCTTAAAATGAACCAATATTCATTCAATACATAATTTAATGTAAATCTCAAGTATTTTCTGTATGCATGTATCATGTATATACAATGTATATCATATGTAAGCCCATTATGTATATGTTTGTAACGATATATTCATAAGTTTATGCATATATGTTTGTGTATAAATATATCTTTATGCATTTATACATAACATCACAAATATCAAATTTAACTAATAATTTAACAAGTGATAATATACAGCCACTATATATAGGGGCTATATATACACATATGTATGTGTGTGTGTGTATACATGTATACACTAGGGATCACACATTATGCATCTTTTAAATTCTTAACTAAGGTTTGTATTAAAAGCACCTATTTCTAAATTATTGTTTTTGTTTTATCAATTAAATTAGTTACACTATTACTATAGATTTTTTATTATGTTTATCCATTTGTCAACTTCTGAAAATTCTAATTTTTCACTTTTTGTATTTTGAAATGATACCATCAGGAACATACCAATATATGATCACTATAGCATTTTTAGGGGCTTCTCTTTAATTATTGTATTATGCTCCTTTTTTAAACTTCTAATTATTCATGTTTACCTCAAAATCTTTTTCACTTATGCCAATATTGT
This sequence comes from Colobus angolensis palliatus, assembly GCF_000951035.1. NCBI lineage: Eukaryota > Metazoa > Chordata > Mammalia > Primates > Cercopithecidae > Colobus > Colobus angolensis. The sequence continues at coordinate 3,968,242 of NW_012116032.1, read as the reverse complement.
TACCACAGTTTTTCAAAAATTGACTGTTGATGTTATTTTTGGTAAATATTTTTCTAGTTAGATAATTTTTTCTTTAGCCTTATGTTGAAAACTTTCACTGAAGTGCCAGTTAGCATTTCAAATCATCTTCTCAGTCATCTTGAGAAATTTCACGATCTTAAAACATCATTTGGATACACTGTCCATTTACTTTTGTCATTATCTTTTAATATTTCATCTTGATCATTTGTGTTAGTCATATTCCTTTAAAAATATGTAGGCAAATTATATCAATAGGCAATTACGTTTCTCAACTTCATCAAATTATGATGAGGTCACTGTGTTTCTTGTATATTATGTATTCTCTCTGTGTTCAAATTTTTATTTAGTAATAACACCGTTTAATATAAATTTTAATAAAAATCTGGGATTTACAATCATTGTTGGTCTTTAGTATGTCTGAAGATATCTTTATTTTGCCCCTATCTTGAACATTAATTTGGCTGTGTATAAGAATTCCACAACCCTTTGAAGATATTACTACCATGTCTTTTGTCTACCTCAATGGCTGCTGAGAAGGAATCATTATTCCTTCATTATTTGTATATTATCTGTTCTTTTTGGACAGCTTTTAAATTGTTTTCTTTATCTTGGACATTCTGTAGTTTTAATAAAATTTGTTTGGCATGACATTTATCATTTTTTATCTTGCTCAACCTGAGACTGATTTTTTGATTTGATTCTAGAAAATTCTTTGCAAGTATATTTTCAGGTATTGCTGTTATCCCATCTCCTACAGTTTATTCATTTGAAACTTCCAATTAAAGAATATTGAATTAATCAACTTCATGCCTTTTATGTGGATGTTCATATTTTTATATACATGCATCTCGCTGAGCTCCTTCTAACTGATTATTTTGTTGTTTTATGTGTAAAGTGTAGAGTTCCTTTTATCTCTTGCATTTTTTATTTTATGACTATACACTTTATTTCCAAAGCCAGTATCACCTCTTTTTCGCACATGTATCAGATATTATTTGATTTTTCCCTGTTTTTATTTTATGATCTTTTAAAAAATACATGCTATGCTTTTAAATTTTATAATAATGGAACATTTCCCATATGTTTATTATAAAATCTTTGAAGGAATATAATTTAGAAATTTTGTTTGAAAACATGGTATCTCTGATTTTTTAATTTGTTGACTACCATTGATTTCTGTATTTTAATATTTTGCAATGCAAACCTTGTTGTGTTTTTTTAAAACTCTTTATTTTTACTCTACTCATCTTTTTCTCTTTAGCATTTGTAGGTGTAAAATATGACAGGCTCTATCTCACACAGAAGTTCAATTGGCCCGTAGAAGCCAGACTGTTGTCTTTCCACGACTTTTTTAGATTCCAATGAGCAGTTCAACAGTCTTTTTAAGGCTCTATCTAATGAGTTCAGAAGACCGTTGTCTTTAAGCAGTGAGTCATCTAATGGCTCCCAGTTCTGTGCCAGTACACTTTGTCTCCTTTTCTACAAACATTTTAAACGCATTTTATAACCTCTGCCCGTTTCAGGATCTAAATTGAGCAAGCCCATGGCTTCAGACTTTGTTTTCTGTTTATTTATCTGTATCTATTCTACTAAGATACAGGTATTTTGTTTGAGAATGGATTTTTTTAACCTTTACTTTTGCTGTTTTGAATGAACACAGAGTTTTCAAGTGTGAATTTAACTGTACTCCATAGATCTAGAAGAAGTCATTTTATTGCTAAAAATAATAATCTACAAATAATTGCTTCCTTTTGAACTCTGGTTTTCAGTGCATACAATTCTCTCTATTTTCCATACCGGTTAATACTTTACAAATTTTTTTGCTTGTTTCTATCTTCCCCATTCTTCATGCCAAAATGCCCCATTTAGACAGTAGATTTATTATCTTTATTTTTCTTAACTCATGTCCTTATCATTTTGTCCAGTCATAAGGCTATAATTAAATATATAAATGTCACCCATATATTAACTATAACTCAAACATTTCCTCTACATTCTGGAATTGAATAAGCCATTACCTACTCAATATACCCAATGGAATATCGAATATGCATTATAAACTTAAAAGGCACAAAAACAAGCTTCTGAACATTTTACAAAACTATTTCCTTCAAATACCTTCATAAAGCCTTAAAAAATTGCCTCTCATAAGCATTGTCTCAAGAAGTTCATGGAAGTCTTGCTATATAAGAATAAGGTGCACAAAGACAAGGAGAGTTGTGTTAGGATAAGTAGAATACAACATATGAGAATGTAAAAAGAAAACATTCTGAATCCCTGGATCATGGTTCAGATAAATTTCACCATGTCACTTATGTAGCACAAACAAAAAACTAGTAAAGGCCAAAGCAGGAAGTTTAAAATCTAATACTTTTCACCAAAAACAAACAAACAAACTAAAAATTATGGTGCTTTGGTTACCATAGCTCTGTAGCATAATTTGAAGTCAGATAATGTGATCTGCCCACTTTTGTTCTTTTGCTCAGGACAGCTTTGACTAATCTGGTTCTTTTGTGGTTCCACATAAACTTTAGAATTTTTTTTTTATTTATGTGAAGAATGTTATTGGTATTTTCATAGAGATTGTATTGAATCTGAAATATATTTCCATATTTCAGTGTCTTCTTCAATTTCTTTTATCAGTGCTTTAGAGTTTTCATTGTAGCAATCTTTCACTTCTGGTTAATTCCTAGGTACTTAATTTTATTTTTAGCTATTGTAAATGGGATTATTTTATTATTTCTTTTTCAGATTGTTCAATGTTGGAATATAGAAATGTTACTGATTTTTGTGTGCTGATTTTGTATCCTGCACATTTACTGAATTTGTCAGTTCTGGTATTTATGTATTTATTTATTTTTGGTGGAATCTTGATGTTTTTCTAAATATAAGATTATATCACCTGCAAAGAGGGATAAATTGACTTCTTCCTTTCCAATTTGGAGGCCCTTTATTTCTTTATCTTGTCTAATTGCTCTAGCTAGGATGTTGAGTACTATGTTCTATAACAACAGTGAAAGTGATCATCCTTGTTTTTGATTATAAAGACAATGATAGTTTTACTCAGAATGCCAGCCTGTGAACTGTTTTTAATTTGTGAAGATACATAAATTTTAAGCCAGAATGTAAATTGCCTATGTCAATGAACATACTGTTGTGTTCTGTTGACTATATATAAAATATTATATATACATATACAACATAATATATATGTGTTTACTTATAGAACATATATATTTTTATTTTTGGATAGGGATATCAAATCTGTCTCAATATAGGAAGCAATGCATTGGTTGACTATATATTTTTCTTTGCCATTAAATATACCATACATGTTATTCTTTATATGCATCTATATTTTTACTGCCTATATCTCTTTAGAAACTCTATGTTCTTGAAAAAATTCCTACAATTAACAATCTCCACCAGTATATCTTTAAATTATATCTTTGTCCATTTTGTGCTGCTACAATAGACTACCACAGACTGAGTAATTTATAACGAACAGAAATTTATTTTCTTGCAGTTATAGGTATTGGGGAGTCTGAGACCAGAACCCAGTAAGGTCCTTCTTGCTGTGTAATCACATGGCAGAAGATGACAAAGCAAAGAGAGGGCCACAGGGGACCTTTACTATTATAAAGGCACCAGTTCCATCCATGAGGGTGGATGGTTCATAACCTAATCACCTCTTAATGATTACAATGGGAATTAAATTTCCACATGTGTTTTTATGGGGACAGATATTTAAACCATAGGAAATGATTATCTATTCTTTATTCCTCCTGATATTTTTTTTCATTCCTTTGGCTCTGCAGATTCAGTTCTCTCTTAGGTTTAAAAATAATGTTTTACATTTCTTCTCACATTCTCAGATTTTAAATACAATATCTTATTCTCAGAAAATATTTTCTCATCCATCCTGCAAGTTGTTTTCATTCAAGCCCATACCTCTAGCCTCATTCTGTAACTCTCTATCTCAATCAGCTTCTGATTGTTTCTTTCTTAGAACTGCCATGGATATGTTTACTGGTAATCATCATCCATTTCTAGCTAATGTAGGCTGATTCTGCAGACAGCAGCAGATATGGTGCCTCTTGGCTATAGCAGGTCTCTTGATTGTGGGAGATGCTCATTGTGGTATCCTGTGGAGCCAGCAGCTGTAGAGGCAGTTTGCTATGTGGCTTCCTAATCCTAGAAAAGACAATGTATTTGTTTTTTTAGGGCTACCTAAACAAATTACCATAAATTTGATAGCTTAAAACAACAGAAGTTTATTCTCCCAGTTCTGAAAGCCAGATCTCCAAAATTAAGTAGAGGCAAGACTATTATTACTCCAAAGATTCCAGGGGATAACCTGTTCCCTGTGTCTTCCAGATTCTGGTGACTGGCAGCATTTCTTGTGGTTTCACCACTCCAATCTCTGTCTGAGCCTTCAGGCAACCTTCTCTTCTCCGTCTTCTGGGTTTAGAGCTCATCCACATAATTCAAGATAATCTCCTTTTAAGATCTTTAAATTAATCACATAAACAAACACTTTTTCTCAAAATTGTGTTCACAATTTTCAGGATATAGAGATCTCCTTTTTGAGGCCACTATTCAATCCACTAAGGCAGTATTCTCCTTGAGTTCTCAGCTTTGCAGTATAAATTAGAGAGTCTTTCCTAAAGTTAAATTTGGAGCTGCTTTCTTTAGGCCTTGCAATGATTCTTCAACCTCTTATTAACCCATAGTAAACTATTTTCTGATTAAATTAGATAGAAACTCTGACAAAAATAGTACTTTTCTAAATTTATATTTATTTCATTAGAGTAATAATAATTGTTATTATTACTGTATGCCACACAAATATATGTTTCTGAAATATTAGAGCTATTCTTGTTTAGTTTACTGATGTATCTATAGTGATCAGTATAGGGCCTGTTAAAAAATAATTAAAGGCCCCATCAACAAATGAACATCAGTGACCTGTATATTATCTTGAATTTTCATTTTCTATATTCCATTTTCACTATAATTTCTGTGGCCTTTTTCTTCCTTTTGTCATATTTCATAACATATTGAGAATTGTTCTATTTTGTTCTTTAATTGGCATATGTAAGATCTTAATTCATAAATTTATTTTTAATAATAGGTTTCAAATTTTTTTTGTATTTTTAGATTTATTGCTATGTATTCTAGCCCATTCTAACATTTAATTTTTTCTCTATGTCTCATTAAGTTATCTTTTTAAATCTCTTAATGAGCATTGCACTCTGCATCTGTTAACTCATAGAGTCCATGTTTTCTTGCAATTCACTAACACTATAGTGAAGATTTTATTAAAATTTACTTTAGTTTACTGTGGCAAATACTTTTACTCTTCTACATCTTCTGCACTTCTGCATCGCCATCTTATATTTTGTGTTTTGCAATTTTTAGAGGCCCCAGAAGAACTATGTGCTCAACATAAATTAGGACTTTATGAAATTTATATTGAATAAATTGACTTGTTTAAAAATAAGGAATGAATGTTGAGTGAATTTGCCTTCTTTACATTCACTGGCCATTTGATTCTTTTTTGAAACTATTCTCTAAATTCTCAAGATAAAGGGCTAGTGCATCTGCATAATTCCTAAACCAATTTCTTATGGCCTCAGAACTGAGATAAGATCCAATGCCTCCATATTAGTCATCTTATGAATAAAAGATTATCCCTGGGCAGGAATGCCTGGAGGCTTCCTAGTGGTGAAGCAACAGGTGATTGGCCTGTTCCTGAATGTTTCAAATTCTAGGACTTTTTCTGCAGCAATAGCAGCCATGCTGCCCATGTTCCCAACTGTACTGGTCCTGGGTGACTTAAGTCACCAGGATTAGGCCAACCCTTCTGAAACAACTTGTTTCCCTGGTTTGTGTACAGTTTTAAAAAAATATTACAGACATAACATGAATAGAAATAGCTGACTAGTTGCAGACAAATGGAACAGCTCCCGTGGAGGGACTGAGATGACTGGTGTGCTTTTAACAGATCTTCAGAGGGAAGGTGCTGAGAGTGGACAGCGAGACGACAAAGAAGCTGGGCTGCAGGCAGAGAAAGCTGGGAACCCTGCATGGACTATTGCATGCTAGGACTCTTTTTTGAAGCATAACAGCTCTGGGAGAACTGGTGAGTTGAACTGAAAAAGAACAACCTGCTCTCCCTACAGTACTCTGGAACCCCAGCCTGAAGGGACCACTCAACTACTACAGGCACTTGAGGTGTCAGGGAGAGCTGCTTAGAGAAGTGGTAGGGCAGGAAACCAGCTGATGTGCAGCCCAGGAGGTTTGGTGAAAGAGTGTCTGCAATGGAGCATGGCCAGGGATGGGCATCTCCCTAGGCTCAACTTGTTCCCATAAGAGACGCTGGCCCTAGGGGAACTGTCAGACTTAATCTCTACAGGGTGGTCTTGTACATCAGATGGCGTTGGTCTGACCTGAGAACTCCTTGGTCTGTTTACCAATCCTGGGGTGCCAGCCTGGCCATGCCTGCTTACAAGGCAATCTGAGGTGCCCTGGAGCCCACACCACAGCTTCCATGCCTGGTGGACCTTGCCTAATCAGTTGAGAGCTCCAGCAAGGCAGACCATATGGCTGCATGCCAGCCCCATACTGCAGCCTCTCTGGAGCCCAGGACAACCCCTTACATCACTTTGCCAGTAAGTATCTGCACAGGCAGGTTTTGCTTTACCTGCCCCTCCAGGACATGAGAATTCAGTATGCTCTTCATCCCCCACCAACTGGCATTGCAGGCAGAGTCTTTGGTGGGCACAGAGCCAGCAAGTCCCACCCCCACTGGTGGTCCACCCTTGGGCTAAGGCTGTGCAGAGAACAGAGAATCCTCCCTTACCTTGAGTAATCACTCCTGCTTTTGGGAAACAGAGAAGGCACCCAGGTCTGCACTGGCCAGCACCCCACCACAAGCCAACACCACCTGCATTGCAACAGATCTCAGTCTCTAGCAGGGGCACCCCCTCCCCACTTCCAGCTGCCACTGTGCTGAACACCACAGGGAAGCAGGCACCTCTTCATCCACTAACACTCGAATGCAACTGCCATATCTCGGTTCCCCAGCACAGAGGACTTCAAACATCAAGGAGCCAGATAATCAATTCAGGTCCCAATACAAGTTCCACAGATGTAGAGCCACAGTCAGAGGGTTTGGAGCTGAGAGTTGGACCTATAAAATCTCCCAGAAATAAATCCAGTTGGCTGAATCTACCCTATACTACAATTAAACTCTCAAGGTTATCAAATACGATAAAGGAAATAAAAACCTATTCAAAGGTCAGCAATCTAAAAGATTGAAGGTAGATAAGCCCACAAAAATAAGAAAAATTCATCACAAGAAAGCTAAAAACTGAAAAAGTTAGAGTGCCTTTTTTCTTCTATATGATTGCATTATATCTACAGCAAGTGTTTGGAACCAAGCTGAGGCTGAAATAGCTAAAATGACAGAAATAGAATTAAGAATATGGATAGCAATGAAGCTCATCGAGCTACAGGAGTATGTTGTAACCCAATACAAGGAAGCTAAAAATCATGATAAAAAAAATGTCAGGAGCTGAGAAACAGTACAAAGGGGAATGTAACTGACCAGATAGAGGTGAAAAACACACGGAGAGGATTTAATAGTGCAATCACAAGTATTAATAGAAAAATAGAACAAGTGGAGGAAAGAATCTCAGAGCTTGAAGACTGGCTTTCTGAAATTTGTCGGGAAAGATTGAATAGAAATGAATCAAACCTCTGAGAATATATGATTATGTAAATAGATGAAATATAAATGCTGACTGCTTTCCCTGAAAGAGATGGGAAAAATGGAACCAATCTGAAAAACATATTTCAGGATATTATTTATGAGACTTCCTCAACTTAGGCCAACATACAAATTCAGGAAATACAGAGAACCCCAGTAAGATAACTCACAAGAATATCGTCTGCAAGCCACATAATTATCAGATTCTCCCATGTAAAATTGAAAGAAAAATAATACTAAAGGCAGCTAGAGAGAAAGGTCAGATTACTTACAAAGGGAAGCCCATTAGGCTAACAGTGGAACTCTCAGATGAAACCCTACAGGCCAGAAGAGATGGAGGGTCAATATTCAACATTCTTAAAGAAAAAAAAATTCCAACCCAGAATTTCATATCCAGCCAAACTAAGCTTCATAAGCAAAGGGGAAATAAGGTTATTTTCCAACAAGCAAATGCTGAGGGAATTTGTAATCACTGGATCTGCCTTACAAGAGCTCCTTTAAGAAGCACTAAATATGGAAGGGAAAGATTGTTATCAACTACTACAAACTGAAGTACACAGACCAGTGACACTATAAAGTAACCACATAAACAGGTCTGCAAAATAGCCAGGCAGTATCATGATGACAGAATTAAATCCACATATATCAATACTAACCATAAATGTAAATGGGTTAAATATCAAATTAAAATACACACAGTGGCAAGCTGTATAAAGAACCCAAACCCAGTGGAATGCTGTCTGCAAGAGACCATTCTCACATGTAACGACACACATAGGCTTGAAATAAAGAAACAGAGAAAAATCTACCAAGAAAATGGAAAACAGAAAAAAGCAGGGTTTTCAATCCAATTTTCTGACCAAAACAGACTTTAAACAATAATGATAAAAAAAGTACAAAAAACAATTATATAATGATAAAGGATCCAACTCAATAAAAAATTGAACTATCCTACATATATATGCACCCAAGAAAAGAGCACCCAGATTTATAAAGAAGTTCTTAGAGACCTTCACAGAGAAATACATTCCCACAAAATAATAGTGAAAGACATTAATACCCCACTGGCAATATTAGACAGATCATCAAGAGAGAAAATTAACAAAGGTATTCCATACCTGAACTCAGCACTGTATCAAATGAACCTGATAAACATCTACAGAACTCTTCAATGAAAAGAACAGAATATACATTTTTCTCATTGCTACATGACATATACTCTAAAATCAATCACATAATTGGAATTAAAACACTTCTCAGCAAATGCAAAAGAAAATAATAACAACCAGTCTCTAAGACCACAGTGCAATGAGATTAGAATTTAGGATTAAGAAATTCACTCAAAACCACACAACTACATGGAAACTGAACAACCTGCTCATGAATGACTACGGGTTAAATAAATAAATTAAGGGAGAAATAATTAAGTTCTTTGAAATCAATGAGAGCAAAGATACAAGATACCAGAATCTCTGGGCCACAGTTAAAGCAGTGTTTAGAGGGAAATTTATAGCACTAAATACCCACAAGAGAAAGCAGGAAACATCTAAAATCAACAGCCTAACATCACAATTAAAAAAACAAGAGAAGAAAGAGCAAACAGATTTGAAAGCTAACAGAAGACAAGAAATAACTAAGATCAGAGCAGGACTGAAGGAGATAAAGACACGAAAAACTCTTAAAAAAAAATCAATGAATCCAGGAGCCAGTTTTTTAAAGATCAACAAAATAGATAGACCACTAGCCAGACTAATAAACAATAAAAGAGAGAAGACTCAAATAGACTCAATAAAAACTTATAAAGGTGATATCACCACTGATCCCACAGAAATACAAACTATCATCAGAGAATATTATAAAAAGCTCTACACAAATAAATTAGAAAATCTAGAAGAAATTGATAAATTCCTGGACACATACACCCTCCCAAATATAAACCAGGAAGAAGTCAAATCATTGAATAGACCAATAACAATTTCTGAAATTGAGGCAGTAACTAATAGCCTACCAACCAAAACAAGTCCAGGACCAGATGGATTCACAGCCTGGTTCTACCGGAGGTACAAAGAGGAGCCGATACCACCCCTTCTGAAGCTATCCCAAACAACAGAAAAAGAGAGAATCCTCCCTACCTCATTTTAGGAGGCCAGCATCATCCTTATACCAAAACCTAGCAGAGACACAACAACAAAAAAGAAAAATTCAGGCCAATATCCCTGATGAACATCGATGCAAAAATCCTCAATAAAATACAGGCAAACAGAATCCAGCAGCTCATCAGAAAGCTTATCCATCATGAAAAACTCAACTTCATCCCTGGAATGCAAGGGTGATTCAACATAAAACAAATTAATAAACATAATCCATCACATAAACAGAACCAATGAAAAAAACCACATGATTATCTCAATAGATGCAGAGAAGGTGTCGATAAAATTCAACACCCCTTCATGCTAAAAACACTCAATAAACTATGTATTGATATAACATACCTCAAAATAGTAAGAGCTATTTATGACAAACCCACAACCAATGTAATACTGAACGGGCAGAATCTGGAAGCATTCCCTTTGAAAATTTGCACAAGACAAGGATGACTTCTCTCACCATTCCTATTCAACATAGTATTGAAAGTTCTGGCCAGGGCGATCAGGCAAGAGATGGAAATAAACAGTATTCAAATAGGAAGAGAAGAAGTCAAATTGTCTCTGTTTGAAGATGACATGATTGTATATTTTCAAAACCCCATTGTTTCAGCTTAAAAACTCCTTAAATTGACAAGCAACTTAAGCAAGGTCTCAGGATACAACATTAATGTGCAAAAATCACAAGCATTCCTATACACCAAGAACAGACAAACAGACAGCCAAATCATGAATGATCTTCCATTCACAACAATTACAAAGAGAATAAAATACCTAGGAATATAACTTACAAGGAATGTGAAGGAACTCTTCAAGGAGAAGAACAAACCACTGCTCAAAGAAATAAGAGAGGACACAAACAAATTAAAAAAAAAAAAACATGCTCATGGATAGAAAGAATCAATATCGTGAAAATGTCCATACTGCCCAAAGTAATTTATAGATTCAACGCTATCCCCACCAAGTTACCACTGACTTTCTTCACAGAATTAGATAAAAACTACTTTAAATTTCATATAGAACCAAAAAAGAGCCTGCATAGCCAAGACAATCCTAAGCCATAAGAACAAAGCTGGAGGCATCACACTAACTGACTTCAAACTATACTACAAGGCTACAGTAACCAAAACAGCATGGTACTGGTACCAAAACAGATGTATACACCAATGGAACAGACCAGATGCCTTGGAAATAACACCACACATCTACAACCATCTGATCTTTGACAAACCCGACAAAAACAAGCAATGGGGAAAGGATTCCCTATTTAATAAATGGTATTGGGAAAACTGGCTAGACATATGCAGAAAAGTGAAACTGGACACCTTCTTTAAACCTTGTACAAAAATTAACTCAAGATGGATTAAAGACTTAAAACATAAGACCTAAAATAATAAAAACCCTAGAAGAAAACCGAGGTAATACCATTCAGGACATAGGCATGAGCAAAGAGTTCATTACTAAAATACCGAAAGCGATGGCAACAAAACCCAAAATTGACAAACGGGATATAATTAAACTAAAGAGCTTGTACACAGCAAAAGAAACTATCATCAGAGTGGACAGGCATTTTACAGAATGGGAGAAAATTTTTGCAATCTGTCCATCTGACAAAGGGCTAATATCCAGAATCTACAGAGAACTTAAACAAATTTACAAGAAAAAAACAACACCATCAAAAAGTGGGTGAAGTATATGAACAGACACTTCTCAAAAGAAGACATTTTTGCAGTCAACAAACACATCATCACTGATCATTAGAGAAATGTAAATCAAAACCACAATGAGATACCATCTCATGTCGGTCAGATTGGCAATCATTAAAAAGTCAGGAAACAACAGATGCTGAAGAGGATGTGGAGAAACAGGAACACTTTTATACTGTTGGTGGGAGCCTAAATTAATTCACTTATTGTGGAAGATAATGTGGCAATTCCTCAAGGATTGAGAACCAGAAATACCATTTGACCTAGCAATCCCATTACTGGGTAAATACCCTGAAAATTATAAATCCTTCTACTATAAAGACACATGCACACTTATGTTTATTGCAACACTGTTCACAGTAGCAAAGACTTGGAACCAACCGAAATGCCCATCAATGATAGACATGATAAAGTAAATGTGGCACATATATACCATGGAAATACTATGCAGCCATAAAAAAGTATGAGTTTATGTCCTTTTCAGGGATGTGAATGAAGCTGAAAACCATCATTCTTATCAAACTTACACAAGAACAGAAAACCAAACACCACATGTTCTCACTCATAAGTGGTAGTTGAAGAGTGAGAACACATGGACACTTGGAGGGGAATATCACATACTGGAGTCTGTTGGGGGGTGGAGGGCTAGGGGAGGGATAGCATTAGGAGAAAAACCTAATGAAGATCATAGGTTGATGGGTGCAGCAAACCACCATGGTACGTGTATAACTATGTAACAAACCTGCACGTTCTGCACATGTACGCCAGAACTTAAAGTATAATTTTAAAAAATTAAAAAACAAGAAGGAAGGAAATTCTGACACATGCTACAACATGGATGATTCATGTGGACATTATGCTAATAAAATAAGCCAGTCACAAAAACTTATTTCTTTGGTAGTTAGTTACATTTCATCAAGAAAAATTCTTTAATTGCATGTTTCTGAGCCTTGAGCTGTATAATTTACATATGCTGCCTTTAAAACGAAAAAAGACTCCACAGAACGTTGTTGGGTTATTTGCTTTTACCTTGTAATCTTTACAGTTATTGGGCCATTGCCTTCTGGAGCTTAATTTTGGAAGTCTATATCTTACCTGTTTCTAGTTATTGCTTGTTTATTTTTAGATATACTCTCTCTATTGCATACCTGACAGCATAATTTCTTGGTCTTCATTTCTAAACCCTTTTACATCTGCATGTTTATTAGGAAATGTTTTCATAATTATAGCTTTAAATGTATATAAATCTCTTTATTATTTTTGCGAGGAAATTTTAAACTGTTTTGGTCTAATAAAGTATTTCTATTTTGGTAAAGGACATATTCTATCATATTATTAATTTTTATTTATTGTTTGTATTTTATTTGATATTCTTCAAGATGTCGAACAGTCTTAAATTAATAGATTGAAATAATTTTCTGTTTTCCATTATCTGTCATTTTCATTTTAGTTATTCATTTGCTCTTACATTCTACATTTGGAAATATATCCCAAATACATCCCTATACATTTGATTAAAATTTTTGCAGTGTTAATCTGTTTTATCTTGCTTCTTTGTGGATATTATTTTGTTTTTTTGTTTCCTGCAACAATTTATTTTCCCAGATGCTTTTCTTTTTGCTTCCCTTCTCGGTTGGACATGTTCTATTATTTACTTATTATATCCTTGCTTTGTTTTGTAGAGGCCATACTTTTTATGTCCTACATGGGAACATAAAATAGATTATATATGTAAAATATATACATATATGTATTTTTTAAATCTTTTAATGTGTTTTCCATTTTAGTCTTCATTATAATATTTCCTTTCAAACACTAAAATTATTTTTATTTACTAATTTTTAATTGTAGAGAAATAACTGTGATTGTTTCTCATTGGGCATTGATGTAATGCTTATTCATATCCATTGCTTCATTTTAGATGTTGCCAAAATCTTCCACTCTATTCTTTAGATTCTGTTGTTTCTGGTAAAGAATCATTAACGCAATTCACTAGAATAAGAGGGTTTTCACCTGCCTACATTATTTTTCAACTTTAAGGATACTATCTGAAAAATCTGAGTTTTTTCTTGGTAAACATGCAGGAAAATGCAAAGGACTACTCTTCAGTCAAGGCTTCTTTAACCCTTCTATCCCAACCACATTCTGTGCTCTTTGATGGCACCTCCTAAGATAAGAGTTCTCCACATAACCTGCATAAGATATTTGTCAAATTCTGTTTAGTGATAAAATGGGTTAGTCTTAGAACTGTAGTACCTGGATGTATGAGAAAGTCACGAAAAAATTTTATAAGATAAATAAAAGAAAGAGGTTTCAAAGAAGCTTATAAAATGATGATGCATTGGCTACTCAAAAGACTCTTCCATAGAGTAGGGGCAGTGTCACATTTTTAACTATTTTCTCAAAATTTTCATCTTAATGGAGGGGAAAAATGTAGTTAAGACCAAAATCTTATTATTTCTACTTCAGATGCAATACTAAGTGTTTTAAACAGAAAAAGTACACATATATCTATAAGCATTGTTTACTAGTTCAAATCCTTCATCACTTTCACTGGTAAAATTCACCGCTTAATTGGCTTATTGCATATTCTTCCTATTTCTCTATGGTATTATTGCTAACAGTTTTGTTGTGCTCAAGGGTACTGTGATTAAGAAATGAGAGTAATTAAATCAGGAACTACTTAACTTCTGACATGTTAATTTAGAACTTAATACACATCGTAAAAAGGAACATGGGAGATACGTCAGGACCTTTCAGAAAAGTGTGTCATTACACAATTTCAGGTGCATGATTACTTAAATTATCCCTTTTAAATATACATAAGAACAAGATTTTACTCCGACCCACAAAGACTCATTTTATTTAATAGCTCATTGTCTTAGTTACGTTTATTGCTCTAGGGAATGTCATCATTGTAGTGGAGTCAAGACTGACAAGCAAAAATTAATTTAAAACCCATCATGTACCGACAGGTCATAGCAATATATAAACAATTTTAGGGGTCAAAAAAATTAAGTTTGAATATTATAGTGACAGAGTATCAAAATGTAGTAATAGTTCAACAAGTATCTCAACAGAAAGTTGAGTTTTACTAACAAAGAGATTAAAATGTGAGAAAAGCTATAAGATGTCAATCAGTGCATGGATAACTGAAGGAGGGAAAATCTGACGTAAAACGGAAAGTAAGAATGAAAATCTGTGTGAACCCAAATAAAATGTTCACTACTACAAAATCTGTGTCCTTACAGAAGGTCACTTGAGAACTGTAACTGTTATTGTTAGCATTTTAAATTAATGAATATTATATGAATCAAACTGTGTAAAGTAACTGGAGCATATCGTCTTGGAACCAGTGATCACTCAAAACTACTTACACTGTAGGCCATGCATAAAGAATAAAAACACAAATAGCATATTTTATTTCTATATGATTATAGCCTTGGTGCTTTAATCTTGTGTATGAGATTAAATAGATATGGTTAGCTAACTTCCGGTAATTTCAGTGCATTCTTTCTGAAAGTTATCTTTTAGATAAAAAAGTGTGGAAATAAAATTAGTATATATGCATTTCATGGAAGTATTTAATAAAATATTGACATATTTGCAGCCAGTCTGATATTCTCTAGTGAGAGAGCATCATCAACCTAATTTTCATTCAGCTGTTTCAAATGGCATATATTCTGCAAAATACTGCATAGACACATTTATCAACTTCTGCAGGCTCTGAATTATAGATTCTGTTTAAGAATGTGTTAGGCAGATGGGTGCGGTAGCTCACGCCTGTAATCCCAGCACTTTGGAAGGCCAAGGCAGGCAGATCAAGAGGTCAGGAGATCGAGACTATCTTGGCTAACATGGTGAAACCCTATCTCCACTAAAAACACAAAAAATTAGCCGGGCATGGTGACAGGCGCCTGTAGTCCCACCTACTCGGGAGGCTGAGGCAGGAGAATGGCATGAACCTGGGAGGCGGAGGCTACAGTGAGCGGAGATAACACCACTGCCCTCCAGCCTGGGCAACAGAGCAAGACTCCGTCTCAAAAAAAAAAAAAAAAAAAAGGAATGTGTTAGGCATTCAAACAAAAAGAAAAAATGAACTGAGAGCTTTAAAATACTAATTTCATGATGTGTGTAATATTTGTTAAGTATTGCAACTCACAGCTAATTTTTTCAGTATCTAAAAGATTATAATGATGAGGAATAGCTTCATGATATATAAAATCTTAATAAATCTAATTTTATTTTACATACATTTATTTATTTAGGAGGTTGATTACCTTTCTCTATTCCTTTTGTTGCCTGGCTAAATCATACTGGAATATTGCTGTATTAATTTTCCACTTTTTTTCTCACCAATCCTGTCAATGTGGCAGAACTTGTTTTTTACCCAAATTGTTTTATCGCGCCTTCTGTACAAAAGAAAAAAGAACAAATAAAGAACAAATTGTAACTAGGCACACTATTGTCCAGCCAAACTATCTCGTCCAGTCTTCCATATCATTAAAAATGGTGGACTTTTTTTTTTTTTAATTTGAATGCCAGCCAAAGTGGTATCTGCCATTTCCATTGTTGGATAGTAGGAAATTGATGTGTCAATTTCACACTTTCTTTCTCTTTTCTGCCAGGGGAAGCAAACATGGCAGTGACCTAGCTTCAACCATGCTTATAGTAACAGTGTCCTAATACAGTAGTTGGAAAACTGCAGGCCACAGGCTAAATCCTTCCCTCTGCCTGTTGTTAAAACTTATTGGAATGCAGCCATGCTCACTCATGACGTGTAGTCTGAGGCTACTTTCCCATCACAGTGGCTATTTTGAAGAGCTACAACAAAGACAGTACTTCTGGGAAGCCTGAAGTATGTACACTCTGTTCTTTTACAGGCATACCTTTCCAGGCCCCTGCCCTGGGAAATGGAGGAACAACAGGATAGAAGCAGCCTGGGTCCCTGAAGGAACACACTGAGCAAAGCTACACCACTGCCAGGAGTGACAGATAAAAAAGAAACTCATTTTTGTTTTTCAGCCACTGTATTATTGGTTCTTCTAATTAGCAACATTTTTGTGTTTTCCCAAACTAAGCCAGTCAGAAAAAAAGTAAGTAAATGAGCAATGGTAAGGAAATAATACAAGTAATCAAAATATCTAACCAGCAGTCTCCTAACTCTGCAATAAGGCTTTACTTCATTCTGGGGAGTTTTTCTCTTTCAGAATAGACATCATAGATAAATGTATTATTTTACAAATAATAATAATAGCACATTGTTGGATTTTTGCTATAGACACTTAGTGTCTCCTTAAATGTATAATTCACATGCAGGCAATATAGCTAGCTGATTTTCATAAAAGATCCATTTGCCTAATGAATCCTTATCTGAAGTGCTGTGTGAGTATTAATAAACCTTTTAATGTAATATCGAAAGAATTTTATATGTGCAATTTTAACATTATTGGTCCTAATATAAATAACATATTTTAATTTGTTCAGGGAATATTCCATTTATCTGATGTATATTTCAAGTCACTGTTGCCAAATTTACACTGTTAAATGCTCTCAGATCCATGAGAACCAGTTATTTAGAGAAAAGTCACAATATTGTTTCTATTTTTAAGAATGATTTAACAGAAGCAGAATGCGGGTGAAATTAGTACTAATTATAAGACCAACAGAGCTAGGATAAGGAAATTCTACCAGCACCAAACATTGTTCTATTTGTTTTGCGAAACTAAAATCAGTTGAGGAATACTGAATCTCTCCAGCTTCTCTTTCCATATTTCCATTATACAGGCCTTAGCAAGTGGATTGCTTTGTGAGGTTAACTAGGTATTCCTTCCAATTTCTAACCTCTCTACTTGTTTATATCATTTGCTGTAACTGGGTGATTTTACAATTTCCCCCAAAACATAATAACAGGGAAATGTGTTTTTGAATTCTGGAAGTCATAATCTCCAAAAGTAAATTTAGTCCATGATATTATGTTAATAAGATTCTTGAAATACCAGGCGTTGTGTGCTGGTAATTATACTTTTTTATACACCAAATTCAGATATCAAAAAACTGAGAAGGAGGAAATGGAAAAACCCATTACACAGCAGAGGGATGTACACAAAGTTAAAAGTCTAATGACACGAGAATAATTCAATTCGCTTTGACTGGTTTCTGAAAATAATATTAGAACATCACAAGTAACCTTTAGTGGATTAAATAACATGGAAATGGTTAAGTCCATTTCCTCAATATCCAAAATCTCAATAGCACTGTTAATACCATATGTCAGGAACAGAATAAAAATATTATGACAAATAAAATGTGTAATATAAAAGACCTGAGAAAGTATTACAGATTATATAGACAAATCACAAAGCCATTCAAATAAGAAGAAAGAAATGTTGATTAAAATTAAAAGGAAACAATACAGTATCATGATATGGGCAACATGTGTTCATGACTCAAATAAAATATACCATATGCAATGATTAAAATATAACAAAAGTCAACTTACGTACTAGTCATGTTTGATGCTTATTTGTAAGCAATGTGACCTCTTATTTAAATAAGGAATAAATAACTTATTGATCTTAATTTGGATAGTTCACTGAATCTCTAGGATGAGGGAGAAACAGGGTCAGTGTCCGGAGCCATAAGGCCCGGAGTTAGCCGACCTCTGTTGCTTGATCTCCGCAAAGCGGAGACAAAATGGCACATTTCCGGGTTCTTTATTATAAATTGTTCCTGCACGCGTGCCTAAACTCTTCCCGCGCGCGCCTAAACTCTTCCCGCGCGCGCCAAACTCTTCCCGCGCGCGCCAAACCTTCCCGCGCACACCAAACCTTCCCGCGCGCGCCTAAACTCTTCCCGCGCGCGCCAAACTCTTCCCGCGCGCGCCTAAACTCTTCCGGCGCGCGCCAAACTCTTCCCGCGCGCGCCAACCTTTCCCGCGCACGCGCAAATATTCTTCCCCGCCCAGGAAGAGATGCGGCCTACGGCGCAGGCGCAAATCTCGCGCCCAGGACAATTACAAACCCACGGCGCATGCGCAATTGTAATTTGAGAAGACCGGCCCCCGTCACCGCCCTGGCCCAACCTCTTCCCCTGCCAGCCTATATAAGGCATCGCACCACCATTATTAAACGAGACTTGATCAGGCTGTTTGTCTTGTCTCCATTTCTTGTGTTTTCTTGTCTCCTCCATTCCCACTCCCCCTTCCAGGGCCCCTTCGACTGTCCCGCGGGTCGGGACAGGTCAGAAAATTGGCTGGAGAAAAAGAAAGCTAACCAGCCAGAGATATTGCCCATATCACACACCAAACTAGTTGAGTGAAAATACCAGCTGTTAGACCTCAACACCAGATGGCTTGCACCATGGATACTGAAATGGACATTGAATGCTACTGTTTCCCATGAAAATCTAGTTTTCATGGGAAAATCTTCAACTAATGACAGCTTTTAGCTCTAAGTGCATTTTACGTAGTTTTTGCTTTTCTTGCATCATAAATCCTGAAGACAAGTCACAGGCAAGGGCCTCTGAGGCTAAGTAATTTGTGGGTGTCCTAGTTAAAAGGGGTGACTTCTTCAATTGGAGGTAAACTCTATTCACTTACATGGTAAGAATTCTCCCATCCTCCAAAAATGACTTATATGCTAGGAAACCAAAAAGAAAAAAATGTCCTGAGTAATCCAGACTTTGGCTTCACAGTGTCAATACAAACCTTTCTTCATATAGTTTCACTACCCTTGACTATGATTCCAGTAACAATTCAATTATCCTCAATCAATACGAAGTACACCTCAAGGCCCATTAATTCTCTATCTCCAAGCCCCAAATCTTTGGGTAACGGTCATTCTTTCTCTCATTTTCTCATTTTCTATATTCAAAGAGAAAGCAAAGCAAAGAAAAAAAAATCTGAACATAGATAAATATAACATACATATACACACATATATAAAATATAAATATATAAAACAGATAGTATGTATTATAAAATATAGACAGATATAGAATATATTTATATATCACATCACTCTATACATGTATTACATCTATCTGTATGATAGAGGTATGTCTGTATGTAATACAACAGTGAAGAGACGCTAATATGAGATACAATTGTCACTTCACTTCTATAAGTGGTAACTGGGCATGAATGGCATGTTTTCTCTTCTCTGTTATCCATTACTTTTTTGTTTCTATGGGCTCCCAGCTGCGGGTGACTTGCTCTTAGAGTTATGCCTGTGGCCTTAAACTATAGAGAGAGTACCCAAATGGCCCAACATATGTAGTTAAAATTTCCTTAACACTAGCACAGTGTGCTTGTTAATAAAATAAACACTCTAGGTTCTCCTCCCCACTCTTTCCTCCCCTCTTTGTGTAGTAGTAACCCTCTTTTTTTTGTCCTCCAGTAAACATAAAAACTCATGTTGTTCTTGCAAATGAATTACTAATTATAGTAATCAAATGACCTTTCCCACTTTAATATCTTAGCAACAAGATATGTGTATTTTGGCTTTGGAAAAAATGCGTCATATATGGGTCACTAATATGAGCATAGTTTGAATGCTTAGACAACTCCTATTTTTTTTTTAAGGACAGTACTTTTGGGTGAGAGGATATAAGTATAATAACATCAGAAAATCTCTTGAAAAATAACTTTATTTACTCCGAAATAAGTTCTTGAATGTGAAACAATGTGGGTGGAATATTATTTCATAATTAAAGCCATTTAATATTAAGTCCAAAGAGCAAAAACAAATTCAGATGAAATATGTATTTTCATGAGAAATATCACTGGCTACTCCAGAACAGAAAAGGTTTCATTGTAATTAACTGCTGTAGAGAACATGCTGTTCCCCTGAATTATAGTGTTGTATTGATATCATGACTAATTTCTACTAAAGAAAAAGTAGCCACATCATGTGAAGAGAATAACATGTTTTTGAGATCCTATACGGCTTCTATCCTGACATTAAATTTGCAAAGTATAGAGACTCTACTCAGAGTTTTCCCTTCTGCTTAATCTAAAACATCACTTATCTTCCTTTATGCTCTTACTCTGATGTAGCACATACTGTTTTCTGAAATAATATTGTCTATTCTTTGTATTATCTATTTAATTAGCTAAATTGTAAGCCCAATATTTTGCCTGTTTGTTTTCTGTATCTCCTGTGCTTAAAATAGTGCATGATACATTAAAACCCTTAAATAATACTAACATTGGTTATGTGAATGAACAAACATGGCAGAAGACAGGAAAGGTGGCTGAATTAATAATCTGTCAATTTGTCTGGCTAATTTCTAAGAATCTATTCAATAATTAGACATCTTAATGGTAATTCGTAGAGCACCTATACTTTTGTGCTACAGATAATTCAAGTGCCTCTTTCCCAAACAATCGTGACACCAGTTACAAAATGTTGCTTTTTCAAAGTCTGTGATCATCTAACCAATGAAAAGATAGTAGCTGATAATTAAATGAAGATAATTTTCTTAGGCCAGGTCTTCTCGCCAAGGGGAAATCAGGGAACACTCCCTGGAATGGTTTTCTCCATTCCATATGATACTAGCTGCGGGTCTGTTGTATATGGCTGGTTTTGTGTTTTATTATGAATGGATTTTGGATATTATCAAATACTTTATCTTCATCTATGAATACGATCATGTGGTTTTTCTTCCTTTAGCTAGTTGATGTAATGAACTTCATCAATTGATTTTTGAATGTTGAACCTACCTTGTATATCTGTAATAAATCCCATTTGATTATGTTGAATAATTATTTTTATACGTGTTGGGATTTGGTTTGTTATTTTCTCGAAAATTTTGTATTTATGTTCATGACAGATATTGGTCTATAGTTTTATTTTCTTACAACCGTTCTGTCTGGTTTCAGTGTTAGGGCAATGCTGTCCTAATAAATTGTGTTGGGAAGTATTCCTTCTGCTTCTGTCTTCTGGAAGCGATTATAAAGAATCAGTATAATATATTCCTCAAATTTAGAATTCACTAGAGAACCCGTCTGAGCTGGAGCTCCCTTTTACTGATGAACAGACATACTCTAATAAATTGGAACTTCTGGCAAAAAGACCATACATATTAAATTTATTCCAAAGCCCATATTTTCTTGCATCTTATATTTATTCCTCTATATTATGCCAAGTAATATCTGAAACTTCAGTTTCTTCACTATTTTGTCATTGTTGAATCAGAGTTTGAGTCAACCATTAAAGCAAATAAGCTCTAGGGCACTACTCTCCACTAACACTTATGTAATGAAATACATGTTTTATACCTGAAAACCCTGCAAAATAAACACAGAACAAAAGATTAACAGCAGTTGGGCAATTATAATAGTATGAGAGGCTTGCAGCCTTTAGAAGATTATAATAGTATCCGAGGCTTGCAACATAATATTAACTATGTTCAAGATAAAAAATCAAAATTACCCAACATTAAAAAAATAAACTATGCACATAGGAAAACAAGACAAATGCTTGACAAGTTTGGCTCCAGGCCAAAATCCTAAAAGTCTCCTGGGTCTGATCTTTCAGGCCCAGATCCAGGCAATTACAAAATCTTTACCTAGACGGTCTCATGGGGGAAAACTGATCTCCCATAAAAAACTTGGTGCACAATCAGTAGACTTCAGTCCCTGAAAAAGAGTTGCAGTCTAACTCAGGTGATTTCCATCAGAGGCCTCTCCCTCAGCAGTGAGATAATCCCCACTTTTATGCTGATAGACCTAACCCTTACTCAATACCATTCTGTGGGGAAAAATGAAAAACTGGACTCTGGGAGGCCAAGGCAGGTGAATCACGAGGTCAGGAGTTCGAGACCATGCTAACCAACATGGTGAAACCCCATCTCTACTAAAAATAGGTGGCGTGTGCCTGTTATCCCAGCTACTCAGGAGGCTGAGGCAGGAGAATTGCTTGAACTGGAGAGGCGGAGCTTGCAGTGAGCCAAGATCTCGCCACTGCACTCCGGTCTGGGCGACAGAGTGAAAATCCATCTCAAAAAAAAGAAAGAAATCTGGAGGTCCCAGTGCTTTTTCCTGTTTAGCCTCTTGCTTTTGCTATATCCATGAGTGACTAAAAGCTTTACTGTTACTTTCATTTTGGCTGTTGCTTTAACTAACCACCTAAATACCTGGGAGCTCAGTTCTCTGCAGCTCAGCTCCTGACAATTCTCAAAGGAAAATGAAATAAACAAATGTCAAACCTTCACAGACAAAGACTTCAAAGTGCCTATTGTAACCAATCAACATGAGATAAATATAATATATATAATAATATAATAATATATAATATATTCCATATAATATAAATATAATATATATTATATATATGTAATCCAAAAGAATACATTCACTAGATAGTCTCAATAACAGAATGAAGATAGCAGAGAAAAACATCAGTATACTTGAAAATAGATGAATATAAATTATCCACTCTCAAGAAGAGACAGAAAAAGTTGGAAAAACAAAAAAAAAATAAAAATATATTATCAGAACTAAATTGTTGGACAATATCAAAAAATTTAATATTCTTATTATTTGAGTCCCCGGAGGAGAGAAGAAGGAAATTGGTGCAGAAAAATATTTGAGGAAGTAATGGCTCAAAATTTCTTAAATTTGGAAAAATAGATAAAATATATACTCAAGAAGCTCAGAAAACCTCAAACAGAATAAACTCAAGTAGAACTACACCCGGACACACCACAAACAAACTACTAAGAAGTCAAAGATTAAAAATAATAAAAGCAGCAAGAAAACAAATGGCACAATATATATATATAAGAACAATTATTAGAATAACTGCAGTTTTCTATCAGAAACAACGAAGTAATTCACCAGTTGAAAGAAAAGAACCAGCAACCAAAAATTCTTTACCTTTTAGCTATGATGTGGATATTTTCTCAAATATGAAATCTTGGATAATTTCTCAACAGCTGACTTGCTCTGAAAGAAATACTAACCCAAGTTATTTAGGCCAATGGGGAATAATCAGAGAGAATTTGGAACTCCAAGAACAAACAGCAACAGAAATGGCAAATATCTAGGTAAATACGAAATATTATATATTTGCTCTTATGCTTTTATTTTTTAAATATATATTACTGTTAAAAGCAAAAATTATAAAATTGTCTTGGGGAATTATCAGTATATGTAGATGTCATGCATATGACAACTGTAATATTACGTGGAGAGGCTAAAGGGACTTATACAGTTTTAAAATTTATATATTTTATTTGCAGGGATAAATATAAATTTTAGGTAGACAGTGGAAGGTTAAATATAATGATCACAAAAAATACAAAGATATAGTCTGAATCCAGTAGATCAATTAAAATGGATACTAGAAATGTTTAAATAATCTAAATATGGTACGGAAGTGGAGCAGAGAAACAAAAAAATGAGGAGAAAAATGACTAACAAAATGGTAGACCTACATCAAATTGTTTCAACAATCACATTCAATGGAAAGGAGTTCTACAGTTTCTTAGCTGTAAAGTTATGAAACTTTATAAGTAAATACAAGTTATGCATATATATTTACAATATGACTTAGAAATCCTACTCCTCAGTGTTTAACTGAGATAAATAAAAACTATCTTCATAAAACCTATACGCAACTGTTCTTAGCAGTTTTATTCATATTAATTTCTAAAAACTGGAAGCAATTCAAATATCTTTCAACTGGTGATTTTTTTTATCTGATAATTCATAGAATAGGATTCTACAGAGAATAAAAAGAAATAAATATTTATAGATGCAAAAACATAGTTGATTATGCTAAGTGAAAGAAGTCAGACTAAAATGGCCCATTATTCCATGATTTCACTTACATGGCATTTCAGAAAAGGCAAAATCATACAATTGATGGGTGGTTGCCATGGGCCAGAGGTGAGAGGATGGACTGACTGCCAAAGGGGATTATGAGGGATTTGGGGGGTGAATGTTCAAACTGATCTATGCTTTGATTGTGGGGTGGTTACATGATTCTATGCATTAGTTGTAGTTCAATGACCTATACAGCAAAAGTGAATTTTACTATATGTAAAAATGTAATTTCAGAGCACAAATTTAAAAATAAAACAGTGCCTTGGAGAAATATTCAACAAATGTGAGCTATAACGGTCACTATTATTCACATAATAATAATGTTAGTACATTTAAATATAGAATGACAGGTAAATTCAACCATTTCTATAAATTTACCTCCATCTACAATTATCTTCTTTGCTCTTCATCTGTACTTCCAAACTCCACTCCCACATATGTTTTCTTAAATTTTGCTTATATAAAAGAGAAAAGTCTTCAAATACTTTTGTGAGGTCAACCTTCTACTTTTGCTGTTAACTTTAATTTGCCCATCAGAATATAGAGGTTCTGATTCTAGTTGTATGTATAGAAGTAATGAGCAGTGGTGGAAAGAAAGGTTAGAAAGAGTGATTTCTGGAAGGAGAATTAGCTTTCCCTCACACGTAGTTCACTAACATTAAGTAACTGCACAAACTGCACCTAATGCAAGAAATCATTCCTGAATAATAACCAGCTGTTCAGGTGGCAGTCCCTTCTGGGGATCGGGAGAGGAGTTACCAGGAGTCTCATTTTAATTCTTAGCTTCTCTCTATATATTCTTAAATACTCTCAATTTTGTTTTTAAATCTTGTGAAATTGAAAATCCCAGTGACACTGCAACTTGGCAAGCAACCAATTGAGACTTTGCATGTGGATTTTACTTACCTTAACTTTACGGTTTCATGAATTAAGAAACTCTTTCATCAGAGTTATAGAAAGTTCCTGTGATTCAGTCTGCATCTTGAGAGTAAATTGTAGACGTTTTGGTTTATCCTTCTCTTTTTTCCTGGTTCTCTGTAATTATTCGAGATATCCAATCTGCCTCCAATTCTTATTTCCTCGTCTTCTTCAAACAAACAGTTGTGGTTTTTTATTGTTTTAAATGAAGGATTTTTTATTAGTTTTAATCAATGGCCACTGACTTTCAGTCTTGAATTGTGCCCTTCAATTCTAGGTGACCGTAAGTTACTATTTAATTAGTTGTTTTACTACTGTGTGCCACATGCTTCCAAATTCTATTCTTTAATGCTTTCTGAATTTTCACTGTTCTCAGCCCTAACTGAACCAGATAGTCAATAACATATTATTACTTTTTAAAAATCTTCTGCCTACAGTCAGCAAGCACTCTGATATCGACACCTCTACTAGTCAGCTTTGGTTTAAAAAAAATGCAAGTTTGAAGAAAGAAAAATAAGCATTCAGTGAATTTAGGGTAAATCGGGAGATGTACTTTACAGTATTTCCCAGAATTCAGAAAGAATTTGGTAAATAGATGCTAAACCTTTTGTACCTAAGATGTACAAAATATAAGCAAAGGTACTGGATAAATGAACAAAGAAGACATTTACATGTGAATATGGCCAAAACTATAACATTGATCAACATCAAAGGAGTATTTCAGTCTTCATTTTGTGACTTTTCTATAATTAACGTCCCCATTTATAAAAGGACAAAATTATACAGTTTTGAATCTTTTTACTGAATAATGCTTTCTAAGCACTCTTTCACCTGTTTTTATTCTATATCTTCTTTTATTTAAGGAACTTCCATGGTTTTTTCTATTTAGAAAAAAAATTGCTAAAAGAGTGAATATTTGTGGGTGAGCAAGGAGCGGGAAAAGTCCTAAGGGGGACTTTCAGATTTTCACTGTTGCTTTAATGCCTGATTATGAAATAGATGAATAGTATTTCACTAGTTTATTACCCATAAGCTAATTATTACAACATAATTTCAATTGTAATAAAAGCAAACATAGAAACCCGAAGGATACAAACAATCTAGTGTAAAGTCCCTTTTGTCTACAGGGTTTAGGACACTTTGTAAGATGACTATTCCTCGGAGCTGGTAGTTACAAGTGGTATAGTAGCTAAGAGTGTAGATCCTAGAAGATTATTGTTTGAATCCAAATATTAGTTCTGCCGCTAACTAGTTGGATGACGGCCAGCTATTACTTAACCTCACTGCGCTTCAGTTTCTTCATCCATGAAATGAAGGTGGGAATAATCATTATTTCATCAATTTATCTGAGGACATAAATGACTTATAGACAAAGAATATAGAACAGTGCCTGGAACAGAGAAAGGGGCAAAATTTTATTATGAAATAGAACTGAAATGTGTTTTGGTATGTGGAGAATGGAGAAAGGGCTAAAAGGTAGGTCAGTGTGACAAACAAGAGTCGTTGCTGTTTCTTCTGGGGTAAGGTGCAAAAAGCCAATAATAAAGAGCCCAGAGCAAACAAAATGCAGAGAAGATACTGAAAATCACAATGAATGCATTGGGTGTTCAATGGAAATGCAGTGAACATTCTTAAGTCTAGGAATTGCGTGCTGTTTGTTGTGATTTTCATAAGGCCTTTAACAGCATCTCTTAAATGTATGGTAATTACAAAATAAATGATTTTCCAGTCCCATTTAAGCATAATATGAATTGCTGCTTACTTGTAAATATATAAACATATCTAAAATATAGGATACCTTACAATTCAAACTGGAATCACAGAGGAGCAAATTAGAAATTTTTTATTAATATTAAAATCTCTAGAGAAGTAAGGAATTCAATTTGCAGACAATACAAAATGCAAAGATGCCTAATATCAAAATATACATATTACACCAAAATGCTTACAATATCTAGAGTCCAAAATTCACAGGATGAAATCATTGCAAGGGACATGGAAGATGTAGTCTCTGAGACGGCTAGTACTAGCCTTTGGGAGATCCCAAATGTAGAGGTAGGAGGGTATCACAAGTTATTTGAAACATGTATAGAGAAACATATTAGAAAATAATATAATCTTTTAACAAAAGGTCTTTTAAGAGTCACTGGTTAAACCTAAAATAGTTTATTTCTTGAATGTCATTTAAAAATTAATAATTGAATGTTTTCCCATATCCTGAAGGAGAACTAAGTCTACATTAACCATAGTCAATAGGAACATCTATTATTTATTAGGTATATTGGATGTTTCTATCACTTGGCAGCCTTTGGGCACATTTCTAATGGAAAGAAGGATACTATAGAGTTTCAAACAGTCCTCATTTGCAGATTTAAGTATAGAAATGGAAAGGTTAGGTTGTCCTGCAAATACGGCATTTGTATTTATATATTCATCTAATACCACTTAAAATGGAACTTGCAAAATAGATTTATTTCTGTGTTATTCTTTTTATATAGCCACATTTTACAATAATATGAGCTCAGAAAATTCAACGACTAATTATATCCTGAATGTTACTCACCTGGGAAAGCTGAAAGTTATAGACCTGCAGGGTAAATGTCAAGTGAATGTGGTTGGACTATGGCCATATCTGATTAGCAAAGCTGTTTTCAGCATGGTCAATTGCCAGGCATATGTAATTTGCCTTGTATTCCTGAAACATAATGGAAGAAAACAGGGTACTCTGCAATCCCTAGACAATTAAGGCAGCAGGGATGGGGATTAAATTCTAATTAATAAACATTTATTGAATATCTAAAATCATAAAATAAATGGGATAAATGATGTTGAAACTTTTTATGGGATATTCTTCACAGCTCCTTCAGCTATTAAAATACTTGGATTTTATATATATATAGATTACATTTCTGATCAGATACTTGAAATACAAATTATCATATTTAGATTACAAATTGTTTATTCATGTATGTCTTAACTAGATTTTTTAAATGGTTGCCAGTGAGGTTATCTGTTACTAGGATATTCTGTGTTTCCCTTGGTCTTGTGCAATGTAATGTACAGAGTAGGTGCTGAAATAATTCTTTTTTTGTTTTGTTTTGTTTTAGAATATCTTTATTTTCTTACGTTCCATTGGTGAAATTTAGTCCCTCAGGGCTATTACAGGCCATGTCTGAGCAAAAGCTTAGGAAAGTATAAATTTAATTTATAAAATAAAAGTTTAAACACTTACATTTGAAAATTTAACATTTGTTGTATATAATGATACTAGCAATCTGCAGACTTAATAAAAATGATTATATGATATACTCTTACAACAAAATAAATTAATCTTACAAGCATATAAACTCGGTGCTTGAAAATTAAGGCTGTAAATTAAGAAATAAGGGCCGGGCGCGGTGGCTCAAGCCTGTAATCCCAGCACTTTGGGAGGCCGAGACGGGCGGATCACGAGGTCAGCAGATCAAGACCATCCTGGCTAACACAGTGAAACTCCGTCTCTACTAAAAAATACAAAAGAAAAACTAGCCGGGCGAGGTGGCGGGCGCCTGTAGTCCCAGCTACTGGGGAGGCTGAGGCAGGAGAATGGTGTCAACCCGGGAGGCGGAGCTTGCAGTGAGCCGAGATCCGGCCACTGCACTCCAACCTGGGAGACAGAGTGAGATTCTGTCTCAAAAAAAAAAAAAAAAAGAAATACTTCTATAATGATCTAAGCATTAAAACAACAACTGAATATATAAATGATTAGCAATTTACTTTCAGTCCTAAATAGATTAGAACTCACACTAAAGCAAGTTAACTTACCAAATTTTTCTTTTATCAGGGAGCAAACACATTTAAAAAGTATTATCAACAGATAAATATGTTTATTTTTTACATAATAATGTTTTCTAATTTTTAGAATGAGAATATTTTAATATATAATTGTAGATGTCTTTTACATTAAATTGAAAATAAGAAATTAAATATCTTCAAGTAACTATCACAGCATATTGTACAAAGTGTTTCTTTTTTTTATTATTATACTTTAAGTTCTAGGGTACATGTGCACAGCGTGCGGGTTTGTTACATATGTATACATGTGCCATGTTGGTGTGCTGCACCCATTAACTTGTCATTTACATTAGGTATATCTCCTAATGCTATCCCTCCTCCCTCCCCCAACCCCACTACAGGCTCCGGTGTGTGATATTCCCCACCCCGTGTCCAAGTGTTCTCATTGTTCAATTCCCACCTGTGAATGAGAACATGTGGTGTTTGGTTTTGCTCAGAATGATGGTTTCCAGCTTCATCCACGTCCTTCCAAAGGACATGAACTCATCCTTTTTTATGGCTGCGTAGTACTCCATGCTGTTTATGTGCCACATTTTCTTAATCCAGTCTATCACTGATGGACATTTGAGTTGGTTCCAGGTCTTTGCTATCATGAATAGTGCCGCAACAAGCATACGTGTGCATGTGTCTTTATCCAATGTGATTTATAATCCTTTGGGTATACACCCAGTAATGGGATGGCTGGGTCAAATGGTATTTCTAGTTCTAGATACTTGAGGAATTGCTGCATTGTCTTATGCAATGGTTGAACTAGTATACAGTCCCACCAACAGTGTAAAAGTGTTCCTATTTCTCCACATCCTCTCCAGCACCTGTTTCCTGACTTTTTAATGATCGCCATTTTAACTGGTGTGAGATGGTATCTCATTGTGGTTTTCATTTGCATTTCTCTGATGGCGAGTGATGATGAGCATTTTTTCATGTGTCTGTTGGCTGCATAAATGTCTTCTTTTGAGAAGTGTCTGTTCATATCCTTTGCCCACTTTTTGATGGGGTTGTTTGATTTTTTCTTGTAAATTTGTTTAAGTTCTTTGTAGATTCTGGATACTAGCCCTTTGTCAGATGGATACATTGCAAAAATTTTCTCCCGTTCTGTAGGTTGCCCGTTCACTCTGATGGTAGTTTCTTTTGCTGTTCAGACACTCTTCAGTTTAATTAGATTCCATTTGTCAATTTTGGCTTTTTTTGCCGTTGCTTTTGGCGTTTTAGACATGAAGTCCTTGCCCATGCCTATGTCCTGAATGATACTGCCTAGATTTTCATCTAGCGTTTTTATGGTTTTAGGTCTGACATTTAAGTCCTTAATCCATCTCGAATTAATTTTTGTATACGGTGTAACGAACGGATCCAGTTATATATTAAATTGAAAATAAAAAATTAAATATCTTCAAGTGACTATCACAGCATATGTTACAGAGTGTTTCTAAGCTTTAATTTAGGTGTGATAAATGTTTATCTAGTTACAGTGGAAAAATATGATATAGTATTTTTAACTCAAAAGTTTAGCCTCTAGCCTTCCTTTATATTTTTTGCTTTATATAGTTTTTGCTTTATGAAAAAACAATGAAACCATCAATATTGATTATAACACAGGCAATAATGAATGAACAAAATATAATCATAAATACAACCAGGCAGAATTAAAACACCCTTATGATGATAAAGAGACATGAGGTAAGAACTTCAGGTTTGTGTGTATATTTGCTTTCAAATAAAGAACACAGCTGGGGGCAGTGGCTCACGCCTGTAATCCCAGCACTTTGGAAGGCTGGCCAAGGTAGATCACCTGAGATCAGGAGTTCCAGACCAGCCTGGCCAACATGGCGAAACCCTGTCTCTACTAAAAATTAGCCGGGCATGGTAGTGCATGCCTGTAATCCTAGCTACTAGAGAGGATGAGGCAGGTGGCAGGAGGCAGAGGTTGCAGTAAGCCAAGATTGTGCCACTGCACTCCAGCCTAGGCAACAGAGCAAGACTCCATCAAAAAAAAAAAAAAAAAAAAGAACACAACAGTGTGAGAAACAGAAGGTGGAAGTGAAAAATGCTTATGGTATCTTTCCTCTTCTGTCATTTCAAACTAATGGATTAGGTGGTGTACTTCTAATTCTTGTTTGTGAGTATGAAACTGAACTGGCACAATCGACAAAAACTAGAAACTAATGAAAAATGGCACAATAAAAACTAGAAACTTTGCTGAATTCAGAAAAAGAGAGCAGTGTTTGGATATATTGGAAGGATCTATATTCGTAGGTTTTTCAAAAGAACCAAAGTAAGACCTATAAATAAGCTTGTTGTTGAAAAGGGTTGCTGCTAACTGAGCTAAGGAAGCATGATAGGCTAGAACTAAGCGGCAAAACATTGACTGTTACAATGCTGATAATGGGAAATGCTAACTTTAGGAGCCAAGATATACCTATTTATATGATGTATTGCAGACTGATCTTTAAGGCAGTTCTTTGAGGATATCTTAGAAGTATAAGCGATTACTGTAACCCTGCTGAACATACCACCTGGAGGGCAATTCTAGTTTCTTATCTAAAATTAGGCTAAACTGTGAACTCTGAGCAATAATCTAACCCTGACATTAAACTCTATAGTGAATGTCACACAGTTTTATAGCTCTTCAAAAAGCTAGTTAATTTGTACTCTGATACTTATTGCATGGGGAAAAAATAGGATAATGTACAAAATACATTTATCATCCTGATCATAATCTGCTTTTATACTGAATTGTCACTATTTTTA
Organism: Colobus angolensis palliatus; assembly: GCF_000951035.1. Taxonomy (NCBI): domain Eukaryota; kingdom Metazoa; phylum Chordata; class Mammalia; order Primates; family Cercopithecidae; genus Colobus; species Colobus angolensis. The sequence goes on along the minus strand of NW_012116032.1, from coordinate 3,936,268 downwards.
CAGAATGTAAATCATCTGGAAATGGTATTTGTTAGGTTTTTTAGAAAACTTAAGAATTTTTTTGTTTTTCCCTTAAAAGGAAGAGAAGAATAAATGCAATCCTAGTGACAATGAGATAACTTTACTTTTCAGTGTCCTGCCTCAAAGTCATGGTTAGGTCAATGAATAAAACGCGCAGATGTCAACAGAAAGTGCATCCTATAATATAAAATCATGCTTTAACCCTACAATAATTTCTGCAATTTTATTCTATTTCAGAAAAAGTAAACTTCGTTTGAGTAGTCTTTTATTTACCCCAAATGTAATATATTTATGAAATAAAATATATCCAAAAATTTCCAGTCTTTTCTAGACAGTCTATCCTTTAAATATTTTCAGGTAATAAAGACCATACCATTGACTATGTCAGCAGTATTTTTTTGCGTGATTACAGAGCCATTTTCCCAACAGTAAAATAAGGTGGTTAATCCTAATGCTTAATATAAGGCATTTGCTTAAAATATTTATCTAATAAATAACAGTTCACAAAATGTATACAAGAAAAGAAAATAATAACATTTACAGAAGAGATACTAAGCTAAATATATCAAATCTGATTAGGAAATGAGTCAGGAAAATTTTAATTCAACCATAGCAAATCTGTTTATGACTTTTTTCAGGAGTCAGACTGGACTATTTTCTAGTATATGTGCTGGAAAGTAGTTTTTTGTTTGTTTGTTTGTTTGTTTGTTTGTTTTCCAAGTGTGAGAACCTTGGCAAAATTAATTTACAAATACAGGGACATGGATGGAGCTGGAGTCCATCATCCTCAGCAAACTAACACAGGAACAGAAAACCAAATACTGCATGTTCTCACTTATAAGTGGAAGCTAAATGATGAGAACACATCCACACACAGAGGGGAATGACAGACACTTGGGCCTATCAGAGAGTGGAAGGTGGGAGGAGGATGAGGATCAGGAAAAATGACTAATGGGCACTAAGCTTAATACACGGGTAAGCAAATAATCTGTACAACAAACCCCATGACACAAGTTTACCTATGTAACAAACCTTGACTTGTACCCCTGAACTTAAATAAAAGTTAAAAAAAAAAGAGAACTATACTGCTCTGTCTCAAAAACACATAGACACAGGAAAATGAATTTTAAAATCAATCAAGAGGACTAAGAATAACAGATAAAGAATAAGAACATTGTTCTCATAATTTTAAAATTTAAAAAGATTTTAAAATGTATAAAGGTATTTTAAACATTATCCTGCCTTTTCTTCTATCGTTAGGCCTAGTATTATCATAAGTAAGTCATTTATAAAAGATGAGATTGGTCTAATTTTAACTTTTTTAATTTAAGTTTTATATTTTTCAAACTTTTATTTTAGAAAAAGAAAGAAAAATAATCAGAGAAATCTATCATATTTTTAATTAACTTTGTCCTGGCTACTAGGATATTTCTGCATATATCTATATTAAGACATTTATGATTCCATTTTAAAAATTAAAATTAATGAAATGTAGATCTCTTCTTTTTTCTCTATAGGGTAAGTGGTGCATCTATCACTTTTATTAAATTTGATTTAACTCCTATACAACAAAAAAATTTTTAAAATTTCCTTAAATTTGCTATGTCCTGGGTGAGTAAGACTCTCTTAATTTTATTACTTTACCAGCAAAAAAATTAACTTGTATCTCAATAAATGTTTAATTATTTATTTATAAGTTATGTACTTGTATTACTATGCTAATATATGACATACATATTACATCTAAATAATAATGAAAAATAACAGAGCAAAACAAAAATAATATAAAAGTTATACTATTTTTTTCATATCAAGATTGAAATCCTCTTGAGTACACACAAACAGTAACGTTTGAGAGTGAATAGGTCATACACATTCATGTATTTAAGGGTGCCTTAAATCACTGTATCATCATTATTTGGTCCTTTATATGAAATTGAACTTACCTCTTTATTTAGAAATTAAATTTCAAAATATGAACTTCATTTTTGTTTTGCTTCAAATATGATCACTTTTCTACATGTGCTTCTATATATTGCCCTGTCTCAAAACTAGTAGTAATATTTTAAATAGTATCATTTCAGTGGTCAGAGTAGCCTAACAAAACTAAAATAGATCTTAATTTTATTTTAAAGATCACATTTTTTAAACAGATATACATAATTGAATTATTTGTAACACAAAGTCTTTTTAACAGCTGGATTTCAAGACTCACATCTTTATTCATTTATGATGCAAATCGTTTTAATGCTATTTTTATATTCACATTAAACTCTCTACAGGATTGCATTTTTTGAAACTTAGGATAAGCATCTTTTCAGTGTTTCACTAAGAATGGAATCTCTAATTCTTAAAAAAGAAATGTGAAAGTAAAGAAAAAGCAGAGTGAATAAAAACATAAATATTCCCAAGTTCACATTCCCCATTCACTCACTTTATCTTAAGTAAATTGTATTTTATATTACATATATATAATTGCATATGCTATGCTATAGATACATATACATCTCTCTATATCTATGCATATCTATATCTATCAAAGTACTTTGATGTATTGGCCAGAAATCCAGGCCATTTGGACTGACAACACTTTCCTTGTAAACTTGTCTATGTTATTTTTTATTTAACTATTTTTACTTAACTATTTTTGTTTAGTTAAGAATACAGAAAACTAAAATTCTCAAATTAGGATTTTTATGTATCTCTACATAACACCTTCTACCTTTGAATCTCAAGGCATATTATTAGCATGAATTAGCAGTGCACGAGGATAACGTGTGAGATACAAGTTGAATAATATTCAACACATTGGACAGATGAGTAAACTAGGCTTTAGTGTAACTGTTAAACATCTATATGAATCCTAATTCATAGGAAGTGATGGGTTCTGATTTTTAGAGCTATAAATTCTAGACAAAAAAACAGAGAGAAATTAAGATTCAAGAAAATCTGGCAAGTAAATATTCTGAAATTGACTTAATTATTAATCTCAATGTATGCTTAGAATTTAAATAATGATAAAAATCAATTATTTTTAACCCTTCCCCCAGTGACTATGTCCTCTGTTGTTTCCTGTTATTGACTTACAATAATGAATACAACACAAGATATGTATTTAGCTGTTACATAAAGCATGTCAGTCTGCATGGCCCATAGCATTATTGAATGCCAGTCCTGTATTTGGAGCATCTTTGGAATAGAATAAATAAATGTTCAAACTGGCTGATTGGAAGTGAGAAAATAATGCACTAGCAGCAACAAATGTTTTCTTTAATTATAATTCTGAATTTATTGAGAACATGTCTCTTGAAATATTTAAATGTGTGTGTGTATCACATGTAAAAGCAAATAGGAAAAGTGAATGACTGTAAGGTTGTTGTCATCACTTCCAATGGCAAAACCACAATTCCTTTTCAACCAACATAATATTTTTCTTTTATTCCAATTTTATGAAGTATACACTTTGGAAATTCATTGTACCTGGTGTTTTTCTACATGACAGTAGTTTTAAAGTGCACTTTTGCGATCTCTTTTCCATTGTTATACTTGACGAAGCATGTGAAAGAGTAATTGCATTTTATACTAACGTTATCTATTAACAATTTCCTCCTCTCACAGTCCTTAGGAATCCTTATTCTCGCCATTACCTCTGCTTCAGCTGTTTTTTCTTAGCCAACATCTTGCTATTTAAAATACTATTAAACTTTTGGATTGCAGCTTTTACTGTTTTCTCTGACCTCTTAAGACCCTAGAAATCTCTTTTTCCTTAGAACTTCTGCATCTTTTATTTCTTCTTCAGAAAAAAGAAAAAAAAAAGAAAAAAACTGGCAAAATGCCTTGGATTCTTGTTTTAAACTTTTCATTTTTAAAAAATACATTTCCTTTTTAAGTAGAATTCAAGCTCTTTTAAAGTAAAAGTTGCGTTTTATATTTGCTCATATGTATGTGAGCAAATACTTGGGCAGTGTGTGTACATAAAGTGTACTGGATTGATAATCTGCTAACATTATTTAGTTTCAGCTATTATTAGCTTTTGACAAATAATTTTACATCTCTGATCTACAGTTTCCTTGTCTATAATAAGGGAATATGTTCTCCAATGCTTGTTCAGAGAATCAGAGGATTAAATAACAGGATAATGAGTTGGAACAGTACCTAAGTACTTGGGAAACCTTCAATAATTATTAATTGAACAAAAGTTCACATACTACATAACATTTAGGAAATGATAAACAGTCTATATGTGTGTGGAAAATACATACATGACAGGACTTTATATATCATATATATATGCTTTTAAGCTAGCCTTGTATGTATCTTATTTGATGTTCAAACTTTATTAGAAAGATGGCTATATTCTTCATTCTGAAAGTACAGATGTGAATTTTGTGTGATTTCCTCACACACTTTTGTAGACTCTAACTTGATTCTAGATCTTTTCATTTTTAACTCCAGTTTTTTTTTTAACGTACATGTTGAGTTAGAGTATAGATATGTTTATTATTTAACTATACAGAGTTTCCTCTTCAAAAAGAAAAAGGAAAAATTTCCAGGAATATAGAGTAGATTTTTTCACATTTGCCTACTGTGAACAGATAGCATGGTTTATAGTTCTTTTATTCTGCAGTCCCCTACCCAATATTTGGTCCTGAGTTGGTGATCAATAAATACTCGAATACTGTTAGTTGGTTTAAAAGGAAAAGGAGAAGAAATATATGTTTTGTTGCTTTCTTCTTTACATATACTAACAGAGAAAGAAGAGTATTAGCAAGTGAAATCTTATTTAGATGCCAAACTCCCTAACTGAAATGGAAGCTTTGACCACCCCTCCATAAATCACTTAGATTCAGCCATTTTGCTTGTGATTAAAACAAACAAACAAAAAATTGGAACTCTATGTTTGCCTAGTCAAAATGTGAACAATTTGTATGGCACAATGTGAATATTAAGTGAAAAATAGTATATTGTCATTTTATTAAGAAGTATGACAATATGTTCATGGGTTCTACTTTTCATTTATCTCACTTAGTCACAAAAGTGAGATGTCAACCCCCAACAGCACAAGGATGAATGATACAGCACTTGCTATTCCTGCTATGATATGAATGCAAAGGAAAAGCTAATGAAAAGCAGGGGTAAAGAACATCCTTCTGGTCCTGAATGTGGCATTGGTTTCCCATGTGTGGTAACAAGCATATTAAACCTTTTTTGTTTCTTTCACCATTCTGACAGGAATACTGCATAAAAATATGTCTGCTCCCTTTAATCTTCAATAATATTTTGTATTAATATACAAAATATTAAGTCATAGTCTACACAGAACTAGGTTGCAAAAGAAAGTATAAAGACTAATGTGTTTTTATAGTAGCATAAGAATTAATTTTACATATTGTAAATAATCATAGGAATTAAAGAGAATCAGATTATAAAGAAGAAAATTTATGAGATTAAATTATACTTTTTTCTGATTTAATTTAAAGACAGTTTATGAGTACAAAAATGTAATAAGACATGACATTTTTAAAATTATATATGTAGGTGAAAAGACAAAAAATATTTCAAATGAGTTAAAACTAATCAAGTCCATAAAAATTATGCATTTAATCATACCTGAGTTATCAAGAGTAGTTTGGCTTCCTTGTCAGTGTGTATATGCACATACCAGCCCTACACTCGAGAAGGAGTCAGAGCACTCTTCCAAATAATGGACCTTCAATGAATGATACAATATCCTCCACGATACTTGCCTCTTTCAGTCTAAGCATTCCCATAGCATTGCATAGTCATTTATGTGCCATGCTTTCTAGACATGGCACCTTTGCTTTTCTTCATCAGAATTCCCTAGCTTATCAGTGCTATACTTAAAATGATTATCCAGAATTGAATATGGTAATATAAATGTTCTAGCCTGGTCCAAAATGCATGGAAATGATCACCATTCTTGACCTCTATATCACAATATCAGATACTATCACTACCTAATATTCACTCATCATTTGTAATTGCTCAGAACTCTGAGTTTACTAACAGTACCCTTCACATATAACTCACTGCTGAAAGGTAAATCCTGATGTGTCCAAGCCAATTACAATGGTCCCATCCAGTGGTATGCTTATAAGTGTTTAACAATCCTCTCTACAGATTAAAAGATAGATACAAAGATAGAGATAGAAAGATTAAAAATAAACTGGTTCGTAGGACTCTTATTTGTTTGCTGATTGTTTTGGTGTAAAGTCTCCCATCGTGGAGCTATTAACATGCTGCCACTGAATATGGAGTTAGAAATTGTTGCCCACAATTTGTTTTCATGAACTGTTTCAAGCCATGAAAAAGCTGGTCCCATCTCTCATGACAGAACTAATTTCATGCAGAAACTGAGTTTTGATTTAAACATGTGTCCAACTCTGCTAATAAACTTTGAAGAGAAATTCTTCTTAACCACCTTACATCCCCACTCACCTTCCCAGAAATATCTTGATTTAAACTGTTTAATGTATATCCATCCTGACCAATATAAAGATAAATGATAGATAGATGAATATGTTTGTATTTACGACATACATACTCACAACTGTGTGAGCTTCCATAACTGACATCTATTCATATTCAAGTGAGAACTGCTCGTATTTTCCTATGAAGATCATTTTTAAATTAATAATATATCTTGAATATTGAAGGTTTTTCTATAACTGACAATCTAATGTTAAAATAATCTTATGTTTAAAATTTTGCTTGACTTTGAGTGTTGTATTTTTATTGCCCAAAAGGCTTCACTTATCTCTATTTTTAAAAAAATGAAGTGTGCATATTTGACCTCTCTTTTCTATTGGGTTCCTGATTTTTCTGCTAAGTTATAAGAACTTTTGTTACACAAGATATATAAGCCCTCCAATATAGACAACAAATGCTTTTGGGCATTTGTTTCTATTCATCTATTTTTTTAAAAAAAGAGATTACAATAGTTAAATGCTGCTATTCATTTCTTCTCAGATGTCTAGCCAGTGTGAAAGATCTTCAAATGTGAGGGGTTTTTTTCTTGATTAAAATAATTAAAATAGTCACTTGCATATATCCCCTAAGGATTTTTATAAACACTTATATTTGCAGGTTTGTAAAAATAATGCAAAAAGTAGAAACCATTCTCACACTGTGGTCTCTCCTTAGAAGGATGGAATAGGAAGAAGCTGAGATATGGGATGAGGCACAAGCTCAAGGTGGGATCTAGATATCTCCTGAGTTTTTACTTGCTTTATTCAATCTGCAGTCATTCTTTTCATCTAACAGGTACCTCATATTGACTGTAACAAATTGTTTGTGATAAAATGTTATTTTTCATTTAAGGGTATAGCACCAAGGGGCAAATAGAATTGTAAAGAGGAGGCTGGAAACTTTGAAAATAAATTTCCCCTTTTTCATAGTTTTTGCATAAAAGCAATCCTGAATTGTAATTTTAGATTGACACTCCCTCATAATAACTGTTTTCTCCACGGGAAGGTTATCTCAAAAACATATTTTTCATGTCTATTTAAAGACGTGATCATTGCTACCTCTCCCACTTAGTCAGCACACACCATTTATTCTTAGTATTAGAGCTTGGGAGGGAGCCTAAAACACACTCAACTAACCTCAGGCTGACTTTGTGCTTTTACTCCAAATTAAACCACCACATCTACTGATTGCACAAAGGCATAATCAGCTACGGCTGTTGCGTCTCCAATAACAATGTCATGGTTATAATAAAATTCCTACCTTCCTTTGCCTTCAGCTGTTCCCATTGTTTGCATTTACAGGTTCTTTTTCAGTTGTTCACACAAAGTGCTGTTTTGGCATAATGCCATTTATCAGATTGGCATATTAACTCCTTGAATTCCCTCTCAAATTTTCTCCTTATACATTCACTTAAAAACAAGGAAGAGAAAAGGAATTTCTGTGACTCTCTGAATATTTTTCTATACCTACTCTTGGCTTGGAATAAAAGTGTTCTTGATGAAGAATTGGCATAAAAATAAAAAACTATTTACATTTTTAAAAATACCTGTAACTCTTTTGCCTTCCTTTAGTACAGTGTACTTTTACATTTCCTCCTAGCTTCATACAAGCTTGAGTCCTTCTTCTATGGGCTGAGTTAATATGATAACATAATTTACACTAGAATGCTTTTAATACAGGTAAATGCATGTTTTTACTGTCTTTAAGTAAGTATAATGATAAAACGGTTAAAGCAGTTAGGTTATCCTGAGTCAACTCCCATTTGCGTTTATAATAAACTCTAAATTCTTCATTAAATGTCCTTTTGCCCACCTCAGCTTATCTACGTGCTCTATCTTCATTTTAAATAAAATAGCCTCAAATACGTATTTTTTGACTGAGCCAGGGTCTCACTCTTTTGCCCCAGCCATAGTGTAGCAATGCAAACACAGTTCACTGCAGCCTTGATTTCCTGGGCTGAAGAAATATTCCTGCCTTAGCCTCTCCAGTAGCTGGGACCAGAAGCACACACCACCATGCCTGGCTACTTTTTTTTTGTTTTTCATAGAGATGAGGTCTTGCCATTTTTCCCAGGCTGGTGTCAAACTCTTGGCCTAACAATGTTCCTGCCTCGGCCTTTCAAAGTGTTGGGGTTACAAGCATTAGCCACCATGATCAGCCAATGTTTTCTATTTGTTCTGAGTTCTAATACACTCTGAATCAGTACTATTGGCACAGTCAACACAACATAATACTTTTTGAGCACCTACTCTTGTCAGAAACACCTCTAGTCACTGGATTGCAGATGTATATAGAGCACAGAGCTTCCCCTCACAGTATTTGGTGCTCCTGTATGCTGCTTCTTCCTTCCTTCTTCTTCCTTCTTCCTTCTTTCTTTCTCCTCCTCCTCCTCCTCTTCCTCCTCCTCCTCCTCTTTCTTCTTCTTCTTCTTTTCTTCTTCCTTTTGACTTTGCTTGTACAATGTTAAAGCTTAACTTTTTCTGTAGAAATATCTATCTCCTCTGAAGAGCCCCTATGACTTCTCATTCTTCTTACATGTTAAGAAAGGTAACTAAAAAGCACCAAAGAGATTGGGGTCCTAAAGGCAGAGACAGTGTCTATTCTGCTTAATTTTCTAACACATAGCACAGTGCTTAACGTAGAGCTAAACATTCAATAAGTGATAGTAAATAAGAATTAACATAGATTTGCCTGGATACTACAAATGCACACTACCCCAGGCATATAAAAGAACAACAGTTTTCACAAGTAAAGTTTCAGTAAGTGAACAATAGAAAAAAAGTGATCAAGCCGACATATAGATTTGTGGGGATGAGACTGGAGATGTTGTGAAGAGAATGAGCAAAACAAGAGTGAAGTTTGTAGTCAAAGAGATCAAACCAAAAATGAGGAAGATAGTGTATCAAAATAAACTGGCTCATCTATGTTTTGAGTTTTCTCCAAAACTGAAAAAAAAAAATGCTGTTCATGCTCATTAATACAATAATAGATCCTATGAGAATTAAACTCATGGGGATCATAAATGTGAGGCTAATTATTCTGACACTTATTTTTTTCATATATCATTCTTACTCCCAAGTTCGTGTTTACTCAAGAAACATCAAATTAAATTAAAAATATATTTGAAGAGATCAATTACATTGTAGTATTTAGATTTATAATTTCCTTCAGAGTTGAAGGGTATTTTTGTATAAAGAAGTAAATCTTTGTTTCTCTAGCTCATTACTTTCTCTTTATCATTGCACAATGCAAACACTAGAAAAATAAAACCTGAGATGGCATGCTAGGTAGAGTGAGAAGTAACTAGAGAAAAGCTGAAAGTGGTGGAAAGTGAAAGCTGTTTTCCATCTAGGCCAGGAAAAAATGTTGCACTCTACTTATGGTTTTTTTTTGGGGGGGGGGCGGGGAGGGTACGGTGTCTCGCTCTGTCGCCCAGGCAGTGGGCGGCACTGGAGTGCAGTGGCACGATCTAGGCTCACTGCAAGCTCCGCCTCCCGGGTTCACGCCATTCTCCTGCCTCAGCCTCCCGAGTAGCTGGGACTACAGGTGCCCGCCACCACTCCCGGCTATTTTTTTTTTGTATTTTTAGTAGAGACGGGGTTTCACCGTGTTAGCCAGGATGGTCTGGATCTCCTGACCTCGTGATCTACCCGCCGCGACCTCCCAAAGTGCTGGGATTACAGGTGTGAGCCACCGTGCCTGGCCTCTACTTATGGGTTATTTAATTGTTTTTCTGCCCTAAGCTACAGAACACATAGTTTTGGTTTACTTATAAATATATTCACTTAATATGAGAGCCAAATGTATGCAAAAATTTTAACTTCAAGTTATATCTTGAAGTTACAGTGAATATCTTCCTGAAATTTTCTTTCTGCCTTCAGCTTTGAAAAGTGATTATTATTCAAGTCTCCAGTAGGTCTGCTGACAGCCATGGCATCAATTTTCACAGAGGAAATGGAAGCCTGCAGATATGTGTGCATGTACTAAACTATCTGGAATAGGGTTTCTCTGAGGAAAATCTTTGCATTATTTTCAAATCTAATGCCAGAGGGAAAAAAAAGAGTGCAAGTATTTTGTGTGGTATATAGTATAGGCATAACTAACTACCTAAATTTCTTTATATTTTCTTATGTTTAGTAAAGCTAACATCATTTTAGACATTGATAGTTTGTTTTTATCTTAAAGGAGCCCATAATTAAGAGTTCTGAAAAATATTAAGAGAATATTAATTTCTTAAAATGTATGTATATATAAAGAATAAAACTATATATTGTCATGCTAAACACAAATGATTTGAATGGATTCTGATGCTTTAATTCCAGATACAAAGACATAAATCAAACATGTCCTACATAAAATGAGTTTCATTAAATTTCTTGAAATTACCTAGCTGATATGTTAGACAAGATATTTAACCACTTTGGCTCTCACGTAAGTCTACCAATAGAAAAAGTATAGCACTTGGGCATATAATCTCAAAGATTTCTTCCAGCAATACAGCTCTGATGTGTACACCCTTTAAGCTTCATTAACTACCTCTTTGTCAGTGTTCCAACATGTCAATGTGCTGTAATGTAGAAGAGGTCATCGACTACAATGGTTAAGAAGGCAGAAAGACTCAGCCCTGCCATTTCTAAATCTATTATAGAACTGGACCACTACTTAAAATGTATATATAATTTTCTAATTTGGGAAACATGGAATAATGCAATATCTAATTCCTTATAAGAATAAGTTAAAGAATGCATGCAAATTATTTAGCAGAATGGATGTCATTTATCTGGTGTGTGATAGGTATTGATTATATAGCTACTGTGGAAATTATGGGGTTTCTTTAGAAGGCTGCAGGTCAAAGAAGTGTGTCAGAAGATATGAATGGTTTTGGATCTCAAAATCCCACTAATGATTTATACATGCCTAATTATAAAACGAATCATTCATCTTATATCAACTGTAGGTAAGAAAGGCTTATAAATTTACAGACCAATAGATTTGACTACACACACAAATATAAACATACAAAAAGCACACATGTATACCATGCACAACTCCCATGAGAAAGAAATGAAAGAGAAAAGTCAAGACCAATAGACTAACGAAGTATGAAAAAAAGATGTAAAATGTCTTTTGGAGAAAGACTGAAAATATTAGTAACAAATAGAAGCAAGCATCTAGTAGAACCATCTCAAAAACTAAATAGTTCCAAGTAAAAGTGTTTACCTTATAAATATATTAAATATTCAAATTAAGACAATACCTATATGCTAATTGTACGTTTCAAATTGGGATAAACTTAATAAACTTATACTTATATGTGCTACTTAGCACAGGTGTGAGGAAGAAAAATGACTATCCAGGGACTGAAATAGAATGTGTTGCTAATCATAATAAAGCTATGGTAGCTACAGACAAGTTACAAGTAATGCATGAAAGAGTACATCAGAAACGTACCTGGATTTGGTGCCTGGGATATTAGTTTAACAACTTCAGAGGTAAGTTTTGACAATTTGCATGTCAAATTTCACCCTCAACTCTCTAGAAAGAGACCTTCTCTAGAAAGAGAACTGATTTTATTAGATAGATGATAGATGATAGATAGATAGATAGATAGATAGTACATACTTAGATACATAGACAGAAATATCTCTGAGTATCCCATTGGGTATATCTGGGCAATTTCTCAATAGTCATCAAATATTTGAAAACTTATGCAGCAATTTTAACTTCAAAATTCTACTAAGAATGTATCACATAGTTATTATTGCTTTCATAACATCTACTATTTATTTTAGCAGTTTTATATTTCAGTCACTGGTATTATATTAACTCATCCAAGTCTCACTCACAACAATTTCATGAGGCAACAAATATCTTTATCTACATTTCAGTTAAGGAATTGGAGGTACAGAGATATTAGATCACACAGTACAGGTAATTCAGCTTGCAAGAGGCTGAATCATATTTCGAGTTCATGCAGTCAGTTTCCACAGCCTGCATTTTATCCCCTACATAGTTGGTTGTTATATCCAAGGATAACCTGTTTCATTATTATGTCTTTGAAATCATCATAGGCAAATAGAATATTGCCCTTGAAGGCAGAGTTATAAAGTATTATTTTATGATATGGGAAGTTATATATGGATGGAAATTATGTACATTCAAAGAGCAAATTTACTAAACATTATACCACTATGACTCCAATCCTGGAAGAGTGGTGGGGAAACAAAGAGATTGAGAATAAATATATCCCAAACAATGATATTCACTTCTGTTTGGTGGGCTATTGGTAGCTTTTATTTATCATCTCTTTGCTTATATTTTAATTTATATTTTATAATGAACATCTTCCTTATTCTTATAAAGTAAAAATGTGTTTGTTTGTTGTTTGTTTTAATGCTGGACCATTCTGAAAGCCTCTTGAGGATCTGAGGGAATTAGTCTTATCTTAAAATTTCATTTGTTTTTGATAAAGCTTTTCTAGTCAGTAAGAATGGTCTCTTGGTTGTTGCCATAGGTTGGTAGGTAAGAAGTAAACCCATTGTTTTAGGTGTGAATCACATGACCAAGATAATTATTATTTTTACCTCATACTTGGTTTTTAATTCTGTATTGTTTTTAAAGTGTGATATGTACCTTTTTTGAAAAAGTCACTTATATTGCACCTACTCTAAATTGCTCAATGTTACTTTATAATATATATGTTTCTTCAGAATTCCAATAATCCAAAATTCAACAATTTCACTGAAACTATTTAAAAACCTGGACACATTCAATGTTTATTTCATCCATATTTCAAATATTCAATATTTAATTCTACTTTGATTGTCTTAGATTTTAATTTTTTAATTTTCTCCCAGTAGATCAGTTTTCTGAATGTGTTTTTCATGCCAAACGGTGAATAAAAATTCTTTCATTTAAATATAAAAGACCTTAAATAAACATATTTGTTTCACCTGTAATAACTGTTTAAACCCTAGGAAAGAAAAGCTGATATTAGAGAAATTCTAATTATAACTACAAACTCTTTATTATGTATTCATTGAAAAGCAAGATTTCTATAAAGCTCCTTAAAGCAAACCAAGTCAATGTTCAATGTAACAGAATGAAGTGGATTTTCACAGCATCAGCTATTGTTTCTTTCAACGTCTCATTTGACTCAGATTGCTGACAGAGAAAAAAGTACCAGGGCTCCGATACATATTGAAAAATATGGAGAACTGGTTCAGAAACAGAAGAGGTACATGTCCAGTGAAAGCACGGTCAAAAGGCTTTACTGCTTTATATATGACTGAAAACAGGCAGCTCTCTGCTAAAATGAGCAGTTTATCCCATTCTACTGTTGATCTGTCTACAATCCTGTCCATTATTATATTGTTTGAAGTAAATTCTAGTCATAATTAATTATTTGCTTTTTTTCTTTTTCAGGTTTTCCTATGTGAGAAACATGAATTCCAGTGCAGGTGCTAAGGTGCAGATTCTTAAGTGACACAGCCAAAAACTCTTAGTAGGTCTGAGTGAATGGTCAAAGACAGCACTTCTAAGAGTGGCTCAGAGAGCACAGGATTGTAAACCACAAAAACCTAAATCCACTTAATAGGAATATGATGTCGATATAGCTTTTTAATCTTTTTAAGTCTCAGATTTAACATTTTTTAAGTGGATATAAAGACAGTACTTATCTCATCTGGTAGTTATAAAGATTTTGTTAAGCACCTGACAAGTTTCTGTCACATAGTGTAATTGCTCAAAAAGGTATCATCTTTATCCTTATTATTTTATCTTTATTCATGAGTAAAGCACTTCTATATAGTAAAATATTTTTCAATCATTTAAAAAAAGTTTTGAGTATATTGTGACTTGAATTATTTTAAGTTGAAGATTAAGTTCTGATCTGGTAATGATGAATAGAGATCAGACTTAATGTTATTTTTCTCTATGTAATTTCCATTTAACTTTGAAATTCTAGTTTCTAAACCTGCAATAAATTTTAGTTTTGAAATGTAATAAAGTTTTATACAAGGACAGCACTGCTCTGAATCTCTTCTATTTTAATGTGCATTTTAATTTAGTAGGATAAACAAATAAATAAATCTAGGAAAACATAATTGTATGAAAGACAATCCTGAGGAAAATAAAAATGTATCAAGCAAATACCAATACAAGAGTTACCAGAAAGACAATAAAAATATGCACTTAAAACACCAAGCATATAAAACAGCACTGCATTGAATATAGTGGATATTATAAATTTTATTATAAATCAAAGACTAACTTTATAACTTTGTCTAGTAAAATTATATCTTAAATGCTTGAAGTATGAAGTCTATAAAATTAAGTCAGAGTCCCAGCAGATCAGAATGGCAAAAAGAAGATTCATCATCTTGAACCATAACTAGTTATGATTTCTCATTATACAAATGTGCCTTGAATTTCCCCATTACCAGAGGGTTATTACACCCAATAACTATTGACCTCTAGGTCACAAATTAAAATCAACCAGATCTACAACTCCATTTATATTATAATGCACCTCTCATTTCCTGGAAGAATCTCATCATGGAGATCATAAATGCAAATTGGCCACCATACACATTAGAAGTACTTGAATTTCTTTTAAATTAAAAATAGCATCCAATATATTTAATCAGCATAATACAAGGTTGTTTATAACACCTTTAAAAGAATTAAGTGTGAGCATCTACTTAGCTACTCTTAAAAGAATATAAGGCTTTTTAATTAAATTAATAAGAAAGATGACTTTTCCTGTGAAAGTGGATAGAGAAAACAAGAATATAATAAATACAATTTGCTTGTATTCTCTTTCCATAGAGTCTTGCATTGCCTGACAGGGATACGTTCTGAGAAATGTATCATTAGGTGGTTTCATCCTTGTATAAATATCATCGAGTGTACTTACAAGAACCTAGATGGTATAGACTTACACACCTAGGCTATATGGTATAGCCTATTTCCCTTAGGCTTACACCTGTACAGTATGCTACTGTATGAAAAACTATAAGCCAACAGTCCCCAACCTTTTTGTCACCAGGAACCAGTTTTGTGAAAGACAATTTTTTCTCAGACCAGAGTTTCAGGAGATGGTTTTGGAAAGAGTCAAGCAGATTACATTTATTGTGCACTTTATTTTTATTACTATTACATTATAATATATAATGAAATAATTATACAGCTCACCATATTGTAGAATCAGTGGGAGCACTGAGCTTCTTTTTCTGCAATTTGACTGTCCCAGTCAAATTGGGACATGGGAGACAGTGACAGATCATCAGGCATTAGATTCTCATAAGTAATACACAACCTAGATCCCTGGCATGCTCAGTTCACAGTAAGGTTCACATTTCTATGAGAATCTAATGCCACCACTGATCAGACAGGAGGTGGAGCTCAGGTGTTAATGTGAGCAATTTGGAGTGGCTGTAAATACAGCCTTCCACTCACCTCCTGCTATGTGGCCTAGTTCCTAATAGGCCATGGACCAGTACTGGACTGTGACCCAGCGTTTGGAGACCCCTGCTGTAAGCAATTTAAATACAACGGTAAGTATTCAAGTACCTAAGCATGTCTAAACATAGGAAAGGTATAGTAAAAATACACTATGAATGATTTTTAAAAATGTACAACTGTATAGGGCTGCTCCATTATAACTATATGGGACCACTGTCACATCTGTGGTTCATTACTGACCAAAAAGTCATTATGTGGTACATGATGGTATATATACTTTCTATAAAACTTTCTCTTTCTATCAGGTTCACATGCAGAGCTGGCTAAATAAGGTTTCAATCATGTTTCTTTTAATTTAAATATCAAGATAAGATAAACAAAAATCCCAAGCAAATTTTAATAAGTACATTTTGAGAGAACTGGGTATTTATTGTTTAATATGTAGCGTATTACTAATTACACTAAAATTTACTTGTAATTTTAGCATAGCGTCACTTTGCTTACATGAAGCAAAGTACATAAAATAGTTGAAGGATCAAGGCAAAAAAACAACAAAAGCTAAAATTATTATATAATATTGTATATTACTTGTTCTTACAATTTTTAAATGATTCATTTTACTTACTTTTTAAAATTTGTGAATAAAAATTATATATATTTATTATGAACAACATAATGTTGTTAAAGATGCATATATATTGGACTGGATAAATTGAGTTAATTAACATGCATTTTCTCACATATTTACAAATTTTTGTGGTGAGGACACTATTTACTCTCTTAGCAATTTTCAAGAATACACCACAGTTATTAAATAAAGTCACCATGTTGTACAATAGATCTGATGAACTTACTTATTTTATATAACTGAATTTTTCATCCTTTGACCAACATCTCCCTATCCAATTCTATCCCCAGACCCTGATAACCATCATGTAATCTCTACTTCTATGAATTCAACTTTTTTAATATTCTACATATAAGTGAGACTATGTGACATTTTTCTTTCTGTGTCTGGCTTACCTAATAGAATATACCCCAGGTTCATCCATTTTGTCATAATGACAGGATTTCCTTCTTTTTGAAAGATGAACCATATTTCATTGTGTGTGTGTGTATATGTGAGCATATTTATATGTGAGATATATATATATATATATACACACACACATATATATCACATTTTCTTTACGTATTCATTTCTCCATGGACACATAGGTTGATTTAATACCTTGTCTATTGTGAATAATTCTGCAATTAACATGGGAGTGCAGAGATCTCCTTGACATATTGATTTCACTTCCTTTGGACATATAACAAGTAGTAGGATTGTTGGATAGTATGAAAGCTCTATTTCTAATTTTTTTGAGGAACCTCCATGCTGTTTTCAATACTAGATATACTAATTACATTCCCATCAATAGCATATGAATGTTCTCCTTTCTTTGTGTATTTGCCAACAATTATTATCTTCATCTTTTTGATGACAGCCCACTTAACAGTTGATATCTCCTTGTGGTTTCAATTCACATTTCTCTATTGGTGATTGAGGGTTTTTCCATATACATGTCTGCTATTTGTATATCTTCTCTTGAGAAATGACTATCCAAGTATTTTATCCATTTTTTAAATCAGGTTATTTATATTGTTGCTATTCGGTTGAGTTCTTTCTACATTTTAGATATTAACCCCTTATCAAATGGATGATTTGCAAATATTTATTTTCCCACTCTGTAGGTGTCTCTTCATTCTGATTACTTATTTTGCTGTAAAGAAGCTTTTCAGTTTTATATAATCCCATTCGTTTATTTTTGCTTTTGTTGCCTGGGCTTTTTGGGTCCTATCCAAAAACATTATTGTCCATTCCAATATCATAGAGATTTCTCTTTATATTTTCTTATACTACTCTCATGATTTTAGGCCTTAAGTTTAAAGTCTTTAATACATTTTGAGGTTTGTCTTTTTTTAGCTTTAAGTTCATGGGTATATGTGAAGTTTGTTACACAGGGAAAGTTGTTTCATAGAGGTTTGATTTACATATTATTTCATCATCCAGTTATTAAGCCTAGTGGCCACTAGCTATTGTTACTGATCCTCTCCCTCCTCCCACACTGCACCATCAGGTAGCCCCTAGTGTTTGTTGTTTCCGTCTGCATGTCCATGTGTTCTCATCATTTAGCTCCCACTGATAATTGAGAACATGTGATTTGGTTTTCTGTTCCTGCATTAGTTTGCTAAGGATAATGGCCTCCAGCTACTGGATATTCTGACAAAGGGCATAATCTTATTCTTTTTTATGGCTGCAAAGTTTTTTGTGTTGTATATGTACCACATTTTCTTTATCCAGTCTACCATTGATGGGCATTTAGGTTGGTTCCATGCCCTTTCTATTGTGAATAGTGCTGCAATGGACATTTGCATGCATGTGTTTTTATGATACAGTGATCTATATTCTTTTGGATATACCCAGTAATGGAGTTGCAGAGTTGAATGGTAGTTCTGCTTTTAGCTCTTTGAGGAATCACCACACTGCTTTCCATGATAAATGAACTAATTTACACTCACACCGACAATGAATAAGCCTTCCTTTTTCTCTGCAACCTTGCCATCATCTGTTTTCTTTGTTGTTTATTTGTTGTTTTTTTTTTACTTTTTAATAATACCCATTCTGACTGGTGTGAGGTGGTATTTCATTGTGGTTTTGATTTGCATTTCTCTAATGATCAGTGATGTTGATTTTTTTCACATGCTTGTTGGCTGAATGTATATCATCCTTTGGAAGGTGTCAGTTTATGTCCTTTGCCCACTTTTTATTGGGGCTATTTGTTTTTATTTCTTGTAAATGTGTTTAAGTACTTTATAAATGCTGGATTTTAGACCTTTGTCACGTCTGTTTACTCTGTTGATAGTTTCTTTTCCTGTGCAGAAGCTGTTTAATTTAATTAGATCCTACTTGTCAAATTTTTCTTTTGTTGTAATTACCTTTAGCATCTTTGTCATGTGATTACCTTTAGCATCTTTGCCAGTTCCTATGTCTTGAATGGTGTTGCCTAGCTTGTCTTCTAGGGTTTTTATAGCTTTGGGTTTTACATTTAAGTATTTAATCTATCTTGAGTTAATTTTTGCATATGGCGTAAGCAGGGAGTCTGTTTTCAATCTTCTGCATATGGCTGTCCAGGTATCCCAGCACCATTTATTGACTAGGTAATCCTTTCCCCATTGCTTTTTTTTTTTTTTTTTTTTTTAGTTTTGTCAAAATCAGATGGTTGTAGATGTATAGACTTATGTCTGGGCTGTCTACTCTGATCCATTTGTTTATATGTCTGTTTCTGTGCCAGTATCATGCAGTTTTGGTTACTGTAGCCCTGTAGCATAGATTAAAGTCAGGTAGCATAATGCCTCCAGCTTTGTTCTTTTGTTTGGAATTGCCTTGGCTATTTGTGCTTTCTTTTGGTTCCATATGAATTTTAAAACAGCTATTTTCTAGGTCTGTGAAGGATGTCTGCAATAGTTTGATAGGAATAGCATTGAATCTATAAATTGCTTTGGGCAATATGGTCATTTTAATTATAGTGAGTCTTCCTATTCATGAGCATGAAATATTTTTTTCCATTTCTTAATGTCATCTCTGATTTCTTTGAGGAGTGTTTTGTAGTTCTTATTGTAAAGACCTTTTACCTCCCTGGTTAGCTATATTCCTAGGTATTTTATTCTTTTCGTGACTATTATGGATCAAATTGCTTGGCTATTGGCTTGAGTATTGTTGGTGTACAGGAATGCTAGTGATTTTTCTACATTGATTTGTATTCTGAAAATTTGCTATAGTTGTTTATAAACTTAAGGAGCTTTTGGCCTGAGACTATAGGATTTTCTAGATATAGGATCATGTCATCTACAAACAGGGGTAGTTTGACTTCTTCTCTTTATATTTGGATACTCTTTATTTCTTTTCCTTGCCTGATTGTTCTGGCCAGGAATTCTAATACTATGTTGAATAGAAGTGGTAATAGAGGACATGCTTATCTTGTGCTGGTTTTCAAAGGGAATGCTTCCCGATTCCATCCATTCAGTATGATGCTGGCTATGGGTTTGTCACAGACGGGTCTGATTATTTTGAGGTGTATTCCCTCAATACTTGGTTTCCACTAGCTAGACTAATAAAGAAGAAAATAGAGAATATCCAAAAGAACACAATTAGAAATGACAAAGGGGGTATAACCACTGACCACACAGAAACATAAATCACCATCATGGAATATTATGAACACCTCTCTGCACACAAATTAGAAAATCTAGTAGAAATTAATACATTTCTGGGCCCATACACCCTCCCAAGACTAAACCGGGAAGAAATTGAATTCCTGAATAGATCAACAACAAGCTCTAAAATGGAATCAGTAATGAATAGCTTATGAATGGAAAAAAGCCCAGGATCCGATGAATTCACAGCCAAATCCTACCAGATGTACAAAGAAGAGCTGTTACCATTCATACCGAAACTGTTCCAAAATTTGAAAAGGAGGGACTCCTCCCTAACTCATTCTATGAGGCCAGCATCATCGTGATACATAAATCTGGCAAAGGCACAACTAAAGAAAGCTTCATGCCAATATCCTTCATGAATATCTGTGAAAAAAATCCTCAAAAAAATACTTGCAAACTAAATTCAGCAGCACATCAAAAAGCTCATTCACCACGATCAAGTGTGTATTATTCCTGAGATGTGAGGTTGGTTTAATATATATAAATCGATAAACACGATTCATTACATAAACAGAACTAAAGATAAAAAACACATGATCATCTCAATAGATGCAGAAAAAGCTTTCAATAAAATTCAACACTGCTTCATGTTAAAATTCCTCATTTAAACACTTACATTATTATTTTTTTAAAAGGTAGTCTTTTGTAATTACTTTGGTAATTTAACCCTACTTACTAAAGGTGAACTACTATTATTGCAGGTCAGTCTAAGTCACTCCTTATTTGTGGGTTATACAATTAAGAATTATATTTTCAGTTTTATTTGCTAAAGTTTTCACTATTGGATCCTTTATGTGTTTAAAGTTTAAGTTTTATATACGTGTGTGTGTGTGTGTGTGTGTGTAGAGAGAGAGATCATAAACATATAGTCTCTCATTTGTCCGATTTATTTATAAATGTTATATATATATATATAGAGAGAGAGAGAGTGAGAGAGAGAATTTTCTAAGCCCTAATCTACCCTTCACTCCTGCAGCTATTACTCTGTTCTCTACATATTCTTAGTTCTCCACATATTCTGACTTTTTGAAAAATGTATATTGTTATAGAATTATCTTCAGCAGCTCAAGAAGATATATTGACCTCTTTGAAAATTGGCTTTGAGAAGATGTGAAACCAATACCTCAAATGCTAGCAGGCATATCTAGTTACCTCTTTTCTACCTTTCTGTATTTGCCTCCTACATTCTCTTTCATTGCTATCTTGCATTCTCCACACAGAAGTTCTGCTAAGATCATCTACTCATAGTTCACAAGAATAGCAGAAAAGAATATCTTTCTCCTAGCTTTAGTTTTAACTCTGATTATCCTCATTTGGGTAAGATGCTGTATTAGTCAGTTTTCACACTGCAATAAAGAGCTGCCCAAGACTGGGTAATTTATTAAGGAAAGAGGTTTAGTTGACTCACAGTTCTAGGGAGGCCTCAGGAAACTTACAATCATGTTGGCAAAGGGCAAGCAAAGCATATCTTACATGGTGGTAGCCAAGAGACAGCAAAAGGGAGAGCAAGAGAGTTCATTACAAAACCATAAGATCTAATGAGAACTCACTATCATGAGAACAGCATGGGGGAAACTGTCCCCATGATTCAATCACCTCCCATGACACGTGGGCATTATGGGGATTCCAATTTGAGATGAGATTTGGGTGGGGACATATAGCCAAATCATATTATTTTGCCCAGTTTCTTCCCAAATTTCATGTCCTTTTTACATTTCAAAACCAATCATGCCTTTTCAACAGTACCCCAGTCTTAACTCATTTCAGCCTTAACTCAAAAGTCCAAGTCCAAAGTCTCATCTGAGACAAGGCAAGTCCTTTCTACCTATGGGCCTATACAATAAAAAACAAGTTAGTTACTTCCAAAATACAATGGGGGTACAGCCATTGGATAAATGCTTCAATTCTAAATAAGAGAAATTGACCAAAACAAAGGGGTCACAGGCCCCACGCAAGTTCAAAACCCAAAGGGGCATTCATTAAATCTTAAAGATCTGAAATGATCGCTTTTGATTCCATGTCTCACATCCAAGTCACATTGATGCAATAGGTGGACTCCCATTGTCTTGGGCAGCTCTGCCTCTGTGACTTTGCACAGTACAGCCCTTCTCCTGGCTGCTTTCATGGACTGGCATCGAGTGTCTGAAGCTTTTCCATGGAAAACAGTGCAAGCTGTCAGTGGATATACCATTCTGGGATCTGGAGGATGGTGGTCCTCTTCTCACAGCTCTACTAGGCAGTGCCCAGTGAGGACTCAAAAACTCACAGACATTCATAGATTCGTACTTGTCTGTAAAAATATGATTAGAGTTCAAGTCCCAGTGGTTCTTGAAACAAGGATTTACATAAACATATTTCTGAAATGTAGCTCTCTCAATCCCACCACCTTCTATGCATGCACTACTTGAACACTTCGAGTACCATGCCTGCTTCCTAGTTTACAGGTCCACCCCCTAGTTTAGAAGTCTACCTCCAACAACTCTCCTCAGACGGTTGCTTCTGCCTCCTCATGCTCCAAATCTCACAGTCCGTTCTCCCACATTTGTACATAAACCGAAGCTACAGATTCCAAAGATGGTCTAAAGACTTATAGGTCTTAAATATGCTCTGTTTGAAATAAAAATCATTTAAAAATTCATAAATAATTGCCAAAATATAAAACCCAGGTGGTTTTATATTTTATAAATCAGAAGTTCGAACTTATATTTCAAAAAATGAACATTTGGCCAACATGGAACCTTTATTTTTCATGGATGAAAATCTGAGTAATGGCTCTCAACTTATAAGACTTATCTTCAGTCAAGCAGACTGCCTAGCCATCTTTACTCATTCCTTTTTTACACTTATTTCCCATTGTTGGCAAAATGTTATAAAGTAAAATTCAGATATCATGATACTTACTTCCAAATACTTCAATGTACATCTCTAAAAAATAAATGCCTTTTTCTATAAAATGACAATATTATTAAGACATCTAAACAATAGCAATAATGCCTTAACGTCATCCAATATTCAAGCTATCTTAAATTATATCCAATTATTCTTCAAAATATATTTTACAGTTAATTATTTTAATTTCCCATTTATTTCTTAAGCGTGACCAATTTCACTAATTCAGTTTACTTACTTTATTCTAGTTAAAATCTAAGTTTATGTGTCCAACTCAAGATGTTAGTAGAAACATAATTTTTAAAACTTCCCTTAAATCTTCTTTTAGAACAAAAGAAACCCCAAGACTTCAAAACCTACAACTTTGAGTACATTATGTATCTATTTACCTTTTTAAGACAATGGAGGATGGAAAGTGTGGCTGGAGGTGTGAAATTAAACCAATAAAAATTTAAAAACTCTCATTTTTCATAATTCTTTTATTTTAAACAAAAGCACAAAGTACAAATTAATATCTCTCCAATTTATTCTGACATGAATAAGTATTGTTTTATAAATATTGGCAAAGAAAAATGGGACAGACTCTAGCCGCCTTGGAACATCAGAAATCACTTATAAAAAACAGATGCAGAGAAACTGACCCCAATAATTGGAAAAGAAAAAATACTTTATTCTGGGTCTCCTCATGATTCTAGGAATAGAATTAAAATCACTGAATGTGGTTTATAATTAATGTCATGACTTATCTTCTGCTTAAATAACTATTTTTTGCTGCCATTTCACCCAAACTGAACATGTTTTGTTTGTTGTATGTGTCAAACGTTGTTTTTGGCAATATTTAAGCTTTATCACAAATACTCTTCCTTAATCCTTAAGTATTTATCTGAAAGGTCACTAACACAACACTGACCTCTGAATTCCCCTTGTCTTTGTCAGCAACCCTCAAATGTACTTTTTCCTATGCCTCCAGTAACAGGTTACTGAACATGAGCCACCACGATGAACAGTTATCAGACATATCCACAAAACTCTAGCTGCTCTTTGTCTTTAGCACCATGGGTAGTCTCAAATTAATAAAAGATATCTAATACACGAATGAAACAATTTGAAGCTACATCTTATTCTAAGACACTTGTTGCTGAAAACTTAAGGTGAGCTCTTTAAACACACTGTAAAATATGTTGCATATATTTCAAAATACCAGCTTATTTCTTTCTGAAATTAGCTTCACTGCCGTAAATGGAATGCTAGGATATATTCTATGAGATACAGAGATAGAGACAGAGACAGAGACAGAGACAGAGACAGAGACAGACGCAGAAAGAGAACATAAAAGAACAATGTCTTCAGAGATCATTACTAAGTTGTAGTTTTGTTTCTGCAGTCAGTTGATTAGGCATTTCCTGACTATATTGCTTTCATCTCACCAGTAAATCACAAGAATCAGATTCCTTTCCTTTTGTACATTTCTTGACCAAGGAGGTGGGGAAGGAATTTAGACATGATTATTACTAAAGCATTGGTTTTAGACTGTAAGAAAAATTTAGAAGCATACAAAATGATAAAATGTAGGCTTCAAATGGTGAAATTTACAAAAAGATTATGTAAAACAGTTACTAGTACAGAAGCAAAATTATGTCAATTAAGCTAATGCCTAAAAAATCAAGCAAAGTATAAATATGGTGATTATAATGTTACACAAATTATATAGTTTCTTGCCTGTAAGCTAAATAGAATTCTAAATGAGAATATCATAGTTCAAGCTCTGGTCAAGGGCTTCTGAATTTATGCCCCTGCCCAGTGATCTGTGACCTTGTACAAGGTCTCATTTTCTTCATGTGTCTCATTTTCTTCACTTGTAGAAACTTTGGTCTTATTTTCTTCACTTGTAAAATAAGGGTTTGGTAGATTTCCTCTAAGAACCGTTCTATCAACGTCCTTCTTTAAGTCTCTGAAGCTACTTTCAAAGCTTATTAGAAGCAGCATATTTACTTAACTTAATGAGTAGGCCATTTTCCCCCTTCTCAAAATCCTCATATATATTGAGAAAATTTTATAACAATAGTATTTTCTCCATTATCTCATTTGAAACTCAAACAAATATATGCATTCCATTTTCACAGATGGTGAACCTATAGTGCAAGAATTTCAGGGACTTGCCCAAGTATACATTGGTTAATAAGGGATAAAGCCAGGAACCCAGGTTTCTAATTTCTATAAAGGTATTCTTTTTATTCCAACTCATTATCTAATTGTGTCTAGTTCAAGGGTTTCAATTCTAATAGGTAGTTAAACAGTTACTGCACTAGAGAGCTCCACAGGATATGTCAAATATGATCAGACTGATTCCTATATTTGTGTAGCTGATGCTCTAACAGCCGGCAAGGAATTAAGAAATTAGTCTACTAGCTGACTTTAAAGAAAAAAGTGAGAAGACTACAATATATTTATAATATGTATACTGAAGTGCCTTTAAAATATGGCACTCCTCTCAGACAAAAGTGAGGTCTAATTTTTCCCTGTTGAATATCAATTGGCTTTGATGCCTCATTTTCTTACAAATAGGTTGTTGAACTCAGATGACTTCTGAGGTTAAGTTGTAAAAGCCTCCACTTGGCTTTCTTTTTGGGGTGTGTGTTTTTGGAACCAATCTGTCATGCTGTGAGAAAGCCCAGGACACATACAGAGGACATGTGAAGATGTCCTGACTAAAAATCTCACCTGAATTTCTACCTGACAGTCAGCATGAACTGCCAGTTATGGACATGAAGAAACCTTGGAGATGATATCAGTCCTAGCCACCAATTGACTGAAAGTCCAGGAGATCCCAACTGAGAATTGCTTAGCTAAGCCCTCAAAATATGAGATTTAAGTATTATATAGCAAAATATGAGATATAAGTATTATATAGCAAGACATGACCAGAACATACTCACTTCATTTAAAATTATATTTTATTTTCATCTCTTTCCTGAGCCCAGGCAGGCAGATAGTAAGTCTACTCCTCACCTTCCAAATAACTTTTAGTGTGCATATGGCTTGCATACTAAGGCAGTAAGAATTATTATAATTAAGAGCTTGAACATTATAATCGGATATCCTTAAATTACACTTCTGACTGTGCCATTTACCTGATATGTAATCCTAGAGAAATGACATAATAGAAGCATTAATTTCATAATATTTACAATTTGAAAAATAATGAAACCCTTTTTTATTTCTTTAATATAAATAAACAATATTAGTCATCCAAAGTCCCTGGCACAAGTATTAATGCCAACTCTATTTATTGATTAATTGAAATATTCATAGAATAGATTTACCTTGATTCCATTCCTGCCACTTTAGCCCACATACTGATTTGCCCTGGCTCCCACATTTTTCAAATACAAATTATAAATACTTCTGACTGCAAAGATGATGACTACAATAATAAAGATAAGGTAACATGATAGGCTATTCTAGCACCATACAGACATTTTAATTTCACATGTTCAAAATGCTAGATTCAAAGGAAATCATAAAATGTCAATTGAAAAGAATTAATTTTATAGACAAGTAAAACCTGGAACTACTTTTATCCTCCTACATTTACTTGATTTATAAAAAGGTAATACACTTTTGAACAACTTTAAATGTTTTCATTTATTTCTCAAAATTTTTGGCATAATGAGCAAAAATTCTTAATGAAAAAGTTTACATCTTATGAAATTTATGTCATGAACACAAAAAATTTTCACCAGACTTTATGGAAGCAGAATTCTGGCCGATGAGAATAGAGCTTGACAACTTTATTAAATAAGATGATTTAATTTTCCATTACTCATTCATATCTAATACCTGCCCTAATAGGTTTGGTTATTTTAAAAATAAAACAATGAGAAAGTTTACAGGTTAAAAATTTAAAAATTATATTTTAAGATGTATATTCTTCTGCTTCTTTAATGTTTTTGATCAGTTAGATATGTATTTTCAATAGTTCAGAGTAAATATTCTACACCCTTAAATATGGTTAAAGAAGCAGAGTTAGAAAACTACATTTATTTCTCATAATCCTATTTCAATAATTCTTAGAAAAAGTAAGAGGTTATCTTTGTATTCACAGTATGAATAAAAATATTCAAAGAGATTTCTCCTCAGATAATTAAATGGCACTAAATATACTCTCTTATCCTGTGGATTTTCTAACAAGCAAGGCACATTCAGCAACTCCATTTGTTTTCAGAAAGAACAACTACGTCACTGAGTGAAAATTATTTTGTAGCCTAAATACGCACAATGTCTTTTAAAGATAGGCAGAGAAACTAACTCAATCCCAAATTGTTCTTCTTTTCTTGGAGAGTTGGAAAGAAGTAAAAAAAAAAAAAAATCTATTGTCAAATATGTTGGATATAGTAAACGCCCGGCTTTCTTTCTTTCTTCTCTCAATTACATAGTGGTTATGTATTAATATTATATTTTATAAAGCATGCTTATGTGGCTAGTTTTAATATTTTCATTGTTTTCTTTGACCTATGTTTTATCCACACTTAATATCTATTTTACTCTATTTTGGCTGCTATAACTAAATGCCACAGACTGTGTAGCTTTAAAAACATAGAAATTTATTTCAGACAATTCTGGAGGTTGGGAAGTCCAAGATCAAGATACTGGCAGATTCAGTGTCAGATGAGAGTCTGTTCCTCATAGATGGTGCCTTCTAACTGTATCCTCACATGATAGAAGGGACGAACAAGTTTTCTTTGGCCTCTTTTATAAGGGCCCAATCCCATTAATGAGGGCTTTGTCCCCATAATCTAAGTCCTCACCCTTAATACTCTGGCATTCAGGGTTAGGTTTCAACATATGAATTTTGAGGGGGCACAGACATTTAGACCATAGCAAGATTATTTTCCTTGCTTTAAAACTCAATTTACTTGTAGTTTCTTTGCCTTTATTCATGTTTTTGATTACCATGCTTCATTAATATATAGCAAATCTCATATGTAAAATGATTATTCATATATACTTTCATAGTATTTTTATCATCTCTTGTGTAGAACACAAATCCCATGAGACAGATATTGCAAGCTTTTCTTTCTTTTTATTAACTTCCTATAAGGACTTAACTTTTTATTAATGGGAGGTTACAGGTCATTTGGAAAGAATAAAGGAGATCTGTAGTGAACAGAGGACACCATAATCCTAGATGCAGTCAATTAAGTGAAAATCAGAGGTCAGAGGTCAAAAATTAATTTGGACAGGACACAATGTACACCAGTAGATTCAGTTCACTTTCCCAAGGAAAAGTTAATGATAGGGATTCTAGATTGAGTGCAGACAATAGAGAAGTATAATCTTGTTTCAGATCTCAACTCACAATGAGTTGAATGCACAGTATTACCAAAAAGAGTTTTGTAGTATGGCTGATTCTGGATTCTTCCCTTATTTTCTGATAGAACTATTTTCACTCTATCAAGATACATATTTTCATTGGCTATCACATTCTAGCAGAACATCTTACACATTTTAAGCACTAAATAAACATGACTGTCTTCTGGCTTGCACTGCATTTAAGGAAAGAGATATTCTCTTCATTTTTTTTTCTTCAATTTTAATGTAAATGCATTGAAGGAAGCCTAGGGATGTCTAGGTAATTTTTTATCAAATCAGTTGTTCACTTATTCAGTAAATATTTGTTGAATATATAAATCCGTAAGTTATTATTACATTAAAGATACTGAAATACACAGGAGGTTCATGATTTCTGTCCTGCTGAAGTTTACCAGATAATTGGAGGATACATAGAAGTAAACAGAAAATTATAATCTCGCATAATAAATGCTAAGATAAGAGAAATTCTTGGTGTTATGAAGCCACATAGAAAGGATACTCCACCCAGACATGGATATCAGGACAGATAACAGTGTGCCCTTTAAGTCTCTTTCTCATTTTTAGCCCCTCAAATTTGTGAGAGAAAGTAGATGTTTCTTTCACCTAAATTAAAATTATCTGCCTCTCATAACTGAATTATAGTTTATTTTGGTCTTGTGAGTTGCATATGTTTCTAAGAATATTTAACTGTTAAAGCATGTATTTACCTATTTAGTTAGTCACTTTTAGAAATTGTTTTGTTTTGAGTTGATTCATTTTGTCTTGGAAAAAAATATGCTTATACATATTATGCAAATAATGGTAATTTCCTTTTATGTCAGCATGCTGTATTTTCAAATAAGTAAATTTGAATGCATAAACTTCAGTAAGTACTTGGAAAGTTCTCTGCTGTTAAAAACAATCAGTTATTGGACTCAGGATCAACCCACAAAGCGTGGGGAGAGAATATACCTGATACCGATTGAGATCCAGTTCTTACAAGCTTAAAAGAGGGATGAAACAAAAAAGGCCTGGGCAATATAACATTACCGATCTCTTCAGACCAAATACATGGACTGACAAAGTAGGTGTACAAAATTACCAAAAGAGTCTAGTACAATTTTGGATTCTAGTAGTGTATATAATATAGTAAACTCTATTGCAGTATATAGTATATATAGTAGACTATATTTAAAATTGTTATTACCTTATAAAACACAAAAGAAAGTATTTCCGAACTAGGCCTTTGCAACTCTTATTCTATATTATCTGGATAGAAATTGGTGCCCTAAATAAAGTGTACATTTAGAAAAGTTATTTATTTTTCTTAGAATAAGTTATGTATTTCTCAGCACATATTCCTCTGTAAAATAAAAATACAAATAATATGTTGCAGGTAACCATCTAACAGACAGGTGGGGTTTTGTGACCATATTCTGGGTAATGCAGTATGAGCAGAAATTATGTACACCATTTCCACACTCTGCATAAAATATCCTCTGCATCATATGCAACTCTTTCTTATTTTTGAAATTGACCACATGTGAAAACAATGGATGTCACTAAATTGGTCATCCTGGATCTCTGGAGCAGAAACCTCAGTTTTTAACTCACATTGGCCTATGACATTCACGGTCTTAGTGACCTTATCAAGCCCCATGACTGCAAACCCCCTCTCCGTATGAATGGCTTTCAAATTTATTGCTCCATATTGTTAACGTGCTAATCTGCTTCTCCACTTGGATATAAAAGTATAAATATCTTAACCACAAAGTATTCAAAACTAAATTTCTGATCTCCCAAAAGCCTAGACTATTTTCAAGTCCATACTTTCATTTGGTCAGAGCAACAACTTTAGAATCATCTTGAATCAGACTTACATCATTTTTTTTTCTTTTCCCTCACAGCTTTTACCCAATATGGCAGCCATTCCCATTGGCTTTATTTCATCAATATATCCAAAATAAAAGTACTTGTCATCAATTTTACAGCTACAACATTGGACCAAACCATGATCATTTCTTATGTAGCTCACTAAAATAGTCTCCTCACTACAGTCTACTCTCAAATCAGCAGAAGATGTGATTCTTTTATAAATGAAAGTTGGATCATATTCCTTATCTCCTGAAAATCCTACAATGTTTCCACTCCCTGTGTCAGCATAAAGACCAAGGTATATTCAATGACTTATGAGGTTCTAGATGATATATGTTTGTCTCTACTCTCCACTTGTTTTCTGACTTTATCTCCTCCTTGCTTATTTTGCTTTAGCCACATGTCCTGCTCCATTTTTGAACAAGCTAACGTACTTCTTTCAAGATCTTTCTCCTAGTTGTTTCTTCTGCCTGTATTTCTTGGCTCGTGACTACTTTCTCCATCTTAAAGCCCAGCAGCATAGTATCTTTAAATTTGAATCTCTCTGTCTTTTCCCTTCCCTCTTTCTCCCTCCCACCTCTGCTTCTGTGATGTTTGTTTCCTTGACTCTGACCCTAAACCCTTCCTTTTTTATGGACCCTTGTGATTGGACTCACTTGGATAATCTAGAATGATTCTCCCTTTTCAATATCATTAACTACTTAGCTAAAATATTTATAGATTCTAGTGATTAGGATGTGGATATCTTTGGGGTAGGGCACAACTCTTACTACAATGATCACTCAGCTTTGTTCTTAGTCCAGGGCTTATAAATAAGGATCATAAAGAGAATAGCCTTGTTGGGGTGATTATGGATCTCTCAAGTGTCTGAATGTACAAAGCAAGACACTGACCACCATTTGTTCTGGAATACTACATTTGTGCTAATTTGTTGCAGCAAAAATAGGAAACTAACATAGATATATTCACAAGGCAGGAAATACTGTCCACCAGATCGTTGAGAGTTCTTTCTGTGTATGCTGTCTATACTGAATACCTGGCTAAATATGGCCAATTTAAAAATGAAGACACACTACTAAAAGGGCATTTTTCTAACCTTATCATCTAAATCAAGCTCAATAGATACCAATTTACTGTAGCCCAGGAGTCGAAGACTAACTTGGGCAACATAGCGAGCTTTTGTCACTATAACATATATATATATATATTTTTTTTTTGGGGGGGGGACGGAGTCTCGCTCTGTCGCCCAGGCTGGAGTGCAGTGGCCGGATCTCAGCTCACTGCAAGCTCCGCCTCCCGGGTTTACGCC